>NC_056728.1:1912684368-1912741868 GCF_019279795.1 Protopterus annectens
TCTGGCACACTTTGGTCAGTCCAGATGTATACACAGATCCCCTTAGTGTGAGACATGTCGACCAAGCCTGACAATGTGGATATTAACAGCCATGTACATGGGTATATCAAATAAATACTGGACTATATATGCCCACACAGTTTATGCAGTCACACACTCCTGTCTGTCCTGACACATAATAACTGGTGGTGCAGAGGTCAAATGGCTACATAACACCCTGTAGATACTGACATACATCTGTACAGCATCCCACTGCTTTGTCAGAAATACACAACAGTTATGGTGGCCTGGCAGCAGTATATCTGACAAATATCTGGAGATAACATCACACTGGATAATTACACTAAGCTGATAGGCATGTGACAAAGCACTGTGCAAACTACAGGCAGACTGCCACAACACTGGCCTACATTTCTTATGGGGGAATACACATGTACCTGCAAATATAGCAGGCTCTACAGGCATGTCACAGCACAGAGTAACAGACACATGTGTGAAAGTGCATACCCACAACCAGTGTGAACACAGCCACAGCCACATATTGTACGCAAGCTTAATATTACACTATATGGGCTGTCTGATCAATGCCATTCTCATATGTGCCACTCCCAGACTAACCCAACACATACTGGGCCATGACACAGTATGGTCCAATGTCTGTCTGTGGTATGGGACACATATGTGTTTGGACCTAGAAACATGTGAGACAATAGGGTACCATACACTGGATCAGCATGCAACATCAGATAGAACAGGACCAAGAACAATGACATCTGCCACAGACTGTACTCAGGCCAAGGTACGTATTTGCAATACACATACTGTCGACAAGTACACAGACCCTACTACTGTACACACAACCACAGAATACCCAGGTTATGTCCACACAAATAACCCCTACTATACATAACATGTCTAGCAGTCTGATATCTGACTGGCTTGTTATCAGGTATGGTGTCAATAAATAATGGTGTAAAGAACATATGCACCTCTTACTGCATGACATATGTACAAAGGTTGACAGACTTGTGGTTGGAGCCACAAACACTGGGCCAATATTGGCATGTTGCTGTGATACCCTCATACATTTACTGTTGTAACAGGGTTTGTTGTGATATATGTCCTATGAGGGATATGAAGTTAGTAACTCTCATGGCTGTAACCATGTACTGACTCCAATCCTCAGACTATGCTTTTGAAGTTCTAAGATAGGTGATCTGTGAGTAACACAGGAAACATAAGACTCCAAACACTGGCCAGTCTGCAGATAACCCTACAGGTGGGAGTTTCCTCAAACACATAACACTGTCATGACATGTATTAAATCATGTAGACCAGCCATATCCACACAAATCCTGTTAAACCAACATTACTCCAAATGCAGAAGAGCAACACTTACATTCTGTAGTCATGTCTGGAACATCCCCCTCCTGTTTGTTGGCCTGTCTCCACAGTGTATGTTGTTAGAGGTATATCCCACTACCATCTGTGATGCTTTTTGCCAAACACTGACAAGAAGTCCTGCTCACAGTGAATGAAAAGGGCCAACACCCACATGATGTTCCTAGTTATAGCAGTGTGTTTCCATGCAATTGGCTATGGGAATGTTACCACAGCTGTTCCACATGCAATCAGCTAGTGGGGGACTGCAATTCACGCAGAGGCCATCAGCTGATCATGAGCATCACTTACAAAACACAAGCTGCTACCTAAACAAAGCAGGTGTATTTCTCCACATCCATCAGAGAGGGAGTGAAAGAGACAGACAGAGAAAAAGTAAGACAGGGAGGGGGTGGGAGAGTAATGTGTTACTCATTTATCAGCACAGGATTTCAAACCCCTGCCTCATTATGTATTGCTATTACATGTTGATGCAGTTATTGCATGTGCCACAGAGCTTACATGCTAGGAAATTGTCCAAAGGTATATTTGATGGTGAGTGACATCTGCAACAGTGATAAAGGAGGGATAAGGTAGGTGTAGTACACATGTCTGTCGATGTGAACAGGTGTCAAGGTCGACACAGACACACTCTCACAGGGACTCACACACATTAACACAGTTGGCAGGGTCAGGATTAGACTTCCAAACTAGCTAGTTTGCCACAATACAGTAATACACAGGTATCACATGCACCACAGAGGTTATCAGGATAATATATGAGCAACGGGTATATCAAGGTGCCTGACATCAGAACGCATGCTTCAGTAGGCCAATGGGAGGTGTAGTGAGTGTGAATGGTGTCCAAATCATTATGCTTCACACACACAGACACAGGGTGCCAGTACTGATGTGCATGGGTGCATTGCTTCACAGGTGTGTAGTGGTTGACTGTGCCAGAAGGCTGTACAAGGTTAAGTAAAGGGTATACATTGGCATCAGACCACATGACAATAGTCTACAGTGTGGCACAGGGGTGTAGTGTCTGGATTGGCCGACACAGGTGGGTATTGTATTCACCATCCAATCATCTGGGTTACTATTGTGGGTGGCCAGTGCTGTGCAATACTTGCCATGTATGTGTTCTATAATCCATGACATGGACAGTGTCTGGAATGTGCACATGTCCCACATGCATGTTCTGTGACATGTGGAAGTGTACCTGGGGTGTCTGGGGCATGTTGTGTAGATAGATTGTTATAATCAGATGTGCCATTCCTGGCTTCATGTGGTGAGAACTGGCAATGGACACCAGGTTGACCCTGCACCTACATTGACTGCATGATCCAGATATTCCCTGGCATCATTGGCATCTGTCCGTACAGGACATGGGTATAAGGCATGGTATGTCCTTTTTGGGTTATATTTGCTGGTTCTACAGTTGTTGCAGGTGTCCAGTGGGGAACATAGTGAAGGATCACTGTATGCAATGATTTGCCTATTGTAGGGATGGGACAGGGTGCCATGCCCTCTGTAGTTCACTACAATCATACCGTGGTTACCATCTGTGAGCAATATGCATGGAACTACCAACATAGTGGTTGTTGCCTGAGTGTGTTTGTGTATGGGACATGGGTGGAGAGTGTTCTCTGGGTAATAAAAATGTTGCCTATATTGTTCAACAAGCCATAATGTCACATGTAGGGGCATGGATTAACTACCCCAGCCTCTCTGCTGTTTGACATCTGTTATCCTTGTAAGGTGGACATTGTGACATATAATAGGCCCACCATATAAGAAATTTGCAAAACCTGCTCCTCAGTGAGTCCAGTTGTTACACACTCACAGCTACTTCTACACAATATATGAATGACAAAACACACACCAAGTCTCACAGTTGCCATGTCTGAGATTAGAATTCCTACCTAACTAGTACATCACACTACAGCATTACACAGTTCTGGGACACACCATGGAGATTACTAGGTTATTCTTTCCCTAAAGCTGTATTTCAAAGTGAATGACATCAGCAGGCTTGCTAAAGTAGAGCAATGGAAGTCATTACCCATGCCTCAAAAGCATTGATCCCTACACAGACAAAGAAACACACACACACACAAACCTTTACACTTGACATGTCTTGGAATAGAACTCCTTCTTAACTAATATATCACACTACAGCATTACCCAGTTATAGGATGCGCCACAGAGATTACTGGGCTGCTTTTTCCCCAGAGGTGTATTTCAAAGTGAATGACATCAACAGACTTGCCAAAAGTATGGAAATGGAAGTTGTAGTTGCTGTGAATGGCCTCAAAAGCATCCTACACAGACAAACACACACACACACAGACCTTTATACTTGCCATGTCTGGGATTAGAACTCCTACCTAACTAATGCATCACACTACAGCATTACGCAGTTTTAGTACATGCCATAGAGATTACTGGGTTACTGCTTCCCCAAAGGTATATTTCAAGGTGAAGACATCAGCAGGCTTGCCATAGTAGGGCAATGGGGAGTGCAGTGTATGTGCATGGGCCATAACCCATTCATCTAGCGGCAGACGCACAACACTCCAGCACACACAGGTTTATATTCCACAGGTACGTATATACAACTGCTAGATGACTACTGACTTGTACAGTCATGTGACACAGTTAGCATAAGCACTACAGTCACTATAGTGCTGAGGGATACCAGAGGCAAATATTTACAGTGATTGACATTTGCACATCATGTGGTTTTAGCTAACTGGATGTGTGCTGGGTGAGTCACTCTCTTCCACACATCTATGTATCTGCAATTTTGGCTTACTATAGTGTGTTGTCCTTGGATATATGTGTGTATTCCTATCCAATGTGTGTGCAAAGCATGACTGGTGTGTACTGCGGAGTGTGTGCACTAACATCTGCGACTGTCAGATATGTATGGTCCACTGTTGTTGCCAGACATGGGCTTCATTAAGTGTGTGAGCATGTCCAGTATGACCTTCTGTACTGAATGTGTGAATCCATTCCAGGTAGATTGTACTCCAGTGCAGGCTTTTGTGTTCTACACCTACAGCTAGCAACCTGTTTCTGTGGGATATCTGTAGATTGGTTGAAAATATGGGGTCAAAATGGGGAAAGATAGTGGGTTACTGTAGGTATTTGTGTCTGTGCTGCTTCTGCTACATGACCTTGGTGTTAGCAGAGATATTCAGACATATGTACTGTTTTACACTGTAATGTCTTATGTCATCAAGTACTGCCAGGTATACCTATTTGCTTGCAGTGATATTCTGGGGAACACAAGGTGAATGCAGCTGTGTCCAGTATTGTGGTCAGAAGCCTATATATTCTTGCACAGTCATGCCATTCTGGAGGGAAAGCTGCAGACACTTGCTGCTAGGTCTGTGTAAATGGTTCAGCACCTTGGTACAGTGGTGGCTGAGGATCCCATGCTTGTACATCTATCAACGTGACAGTATGGCCATATCCTGCTGTGGCCGCACCTCACAGGTGTACAGATTCACACAGGTTACCCAGAGGCAGGGGTCATAATTCTGGACATTACCCCTCCACATTGTGGTTTACAAGCAGGTTTTTAGCCACCCATTCTTGTGTTTGCAGCCAGGGATAGTATGTGCACACTGCTGAGTTTCAGACTTCACACACTCCATGCCTCCCATGCTCCTACCCCCCTTCTATTATTCTATCGTCTTCCAAACATTATGCAAACATTATCTGATATGTTCCCTATAGTTATCATCTCATCCCAGCAGTAATTTGGTGTTGGTCCACAGTTCATGCAGTAGGACATGGTGGACATCTTACTGGGATTTGTCCACATGGCCTTGCATTTGGGTTCTGTGGACTGTGTCATGTTGTTATTTGGGAGTCCTTGGCATAACATACCTTGGCAGTACGTGTGAGACACAGGCCTTTGGCAGAGGACTGTAGGCCATTTGGTAATGATGCAGGCCAGCTGTAGCAGGCCATTGCATTCTGTCAGTCCTACAGTCCCAGACTGCAATACACTATATTCCACTGGGGTGACAGGGTAGGTGTGCAAGGTGTTCATGCCAATACTTTCTGTCATTATTGATACAGTGGTGTGGATGCTGGCAGGGTGCTGCTTACAGCTAGGGACACACCTGCATGGGACACCTGTTCTGCATGATGCATTCCTTAGCTATTGCCATACAGAGGTAGGGGTCATATTATACTCATTCCCGACAGCACGGATAAGACAGGAGAGGTACCTGTGAGTGATGGTGGGGTAAGCTGGGTGCATGTGTGCTATGGACACTACTTGCATCTGATTCACAGATATGCATGGAGCATTCCACTTATGCTGGCTTGTGCAGGGACATCAGCTGTTTATCAATACTTCATACCTGTGACCTTTGTGGTCTGCCAGTGTTTGGCCAGATGACATTGTTATTTCCTACTGCAAGCCCAAATAATGTGCTGCTAACCTGTATGTACAATTCCAAGGGTGTGTCCATTTGACAGTTACATATTATACACTGTCTGTCTGGGGTACTTCCCCCTGTGTACTGCTTGTATGTCTGGGCCAACATTCATGCCATGTCTACCTTTCAGATGGTGACACATAATACTTCCAAACATTTACTATGGCTTACTGCTGGAATGTGTTTTGCTGGGAAGCATTGTTTTTGGCACTGCAGTTGTGAGAACTTTGCCCTCTCATCAGCAGTACTGGCCAATGGCCACCAGGACAAACCTCACCATTCAGACATACTGACCACTCTCACACAACATCCGACACACACCAACCTAACACACACAGCCATGCATATTGTACACATGCTACAATCTATCCTGCTACCTTGGCCAGCTCAGGTAATCAGTGCGCCACTGTTATTATACCTACATATACATGTTACTACATTTCTGCATAGGATTGGGGGGGCACACCTGACTGTTACTACATTTCTGCATAGGATTGGAGGGGCACACCTGACTGTTACTACATTTCTACAAAGGATTGTGGGGTGCGCTCCTGACACTTGTTCACATTTGCTATGACTGTACTGGTATTTCAGGTACTCCATTTAATTCTGTATTCTGACCTATCATACTGACTAGAGGCATATCAGTGTACTACAGGGTTTAGGTTTGATTTACCTACATTTCAGTTTCTGACTTCTTACCCTTCAGAACTAACATCCCACTGCCTGACCTGTTGTAGTATGTCTGTGTAGGTCTAGAGGGCAGGGTTGTTCTCCATAGCCATCAATCAGAGGTCTTAGCACAGCCTTTGTTTGTGTTTGTCTATGCCTGTCCTGTTGGCTAAGACTGTTGTTGGGTATGTGAGCCTACTTGACTGGCATGTGTGTGCCCTATAGACACACATTTGGCCCACCACATTTCCATCAGTGAGTTTTGTCACCTTGTCTAGTACTGGCTACTATGGTGACACCAGTATTTGTTACAGATCACATGCTGCCACTATAGGTGTCTACTATCTGCTGGCATCCCATTCAGCCACCCAATTCCCTTGCATGCTCACATCCATACCATAGATACAAGTAAGAAAACATAGTACTCCATTCAGCAATTGATAGGGAGAGTGACTTACCTTGTGGCTGTGCCAGGAGTGAGGATGGTGCTGGAGGGCTGACTATGTCAGATGAACATAGTACACTCGCTATACATGGTTAAGCACAGGTAGTGTCATGTTTGGCATCCCTTTTACTGTATGTGTAAGTCAAAGAGAGGTGTTGTTCCCTGGGTTCCTACTGTGTCAGTGTATGAGCAATGTGTTGCCTCTTTGCCATGGCCTGGGCCTACTGGAGTAGGCTCAGGTTGTTTCTCCTCTCACACACTCTGTGCCTTTACAGGCCTTGACAATGGTGGGGGGCTGTGTGGCCCTGCCCCGTGCTGTTCCTGCTGCAGCTGTTTCCGCAGGATCATATTGTGTAGCATGGCATGATGACAATTTGGGTACATGTAGCTTATGAATACTGCAAGGCTTCACCAGATGTGTCCAGGCAACGGAACCTTGACTTGAGCATCCCAAACACATGCTCTATTATGATTCTGGTCTGTGCATGTGCCTTATTATGGAGTTCTTGTTCGGATACATGTGCATTTCTGATGGGTGTCATCAGCCATGGTTCCAGTGCGTAACCAGAATCCCCCACTAGGTGGCCATAAGGGATGTCCCCACTGGCAAATCTCTGGTACAGCTGCGTCATATGCCAGATGTGGGAGTTGTGATAGCTTCCAGAGCAGCCAGCACACACATTCATTATAATGCCCTGGGCATCGCACATGACCTGGAAGTTGATGGAGGAGAAGCACTCACAGTTAATGTAGCCCCTACTCCTATCACTGGGTGGTGCTTTGATGCATTTGTGCATGCAGTCTATAGCACCCACTACCTCAGTGTATTCTGCTATTTAGTGGAAGAGACGCATATTGCTGGTCAACACCTCACAGCTGTTGTGGAAATATACGTGCTCACCGGCATGTGCTGACATGGCATCCAAGAACTGGTTGAGTACCCTGGATGCTGATGCCTGTGAGATCCCCATGATATCCCCAGTTGGCCTTTGGAAGGTACCTGTGGCTAGTATTCTTAGGCATACACATACCTTGGTATCCACTGGGATGGGTTCCCCTCTGTTGGTTCTGTGTGTAAGGCATGGCCAGCACAGCTCAACAATTTGCTGTAGGAGGTCCCTGTCCACCCTATAGTGCTCCACTATCTCCAGCTCATGTAGCCCCTGGTAGGTTACCCTGGGTCTGTACACTCTTCTCCTTCTCCTCACTGTGGGTTGGTCATCAGTATTCTCATCCTCGCCACCTTCAGCCTCTTCCACATGCTGATTTATGATAGCTGCTGCAGCCCCTATCATTTTGCTGCTTTTGTTTGGTTAAATTTCCCCACTTGTTTATAAAGGTGGTGTAGAGTTTGTGGGAAGAAACAGAGGGAAAGGTGTTTGCATAGTTTATAGTGGTGTGCTGGGCTGGGCTGCTGCCTGTGTAATTAGCTGATTCTGATACATTTCACCTGCCAGCTATTCTAGCTCTCTTAGATTACCATCCTACTGCACTTTTCCCTTCCCATTGCCTTCCTGTTTAAGTCCAGGGGTGCGCTGTGCAAACACAATGCTTAGATGTGCACAGAGCTGCTATTTCCTGGTTTACTTTTTCTTTTTCCTTTAAAACATGGTGTGTGGCATGCACACCCATTTAGGCAATATAAAGAGTGTTAGGCAGCCTCAGACACACACCCTTTCTTAGCTCTGCTAAGCTAAGGGCAAACCCGAGCCGCAGGGCTCCAGTAAGCTTCCAGTATGCCTGACACACACCTCTATGATGTCAGCTAGTTCTTAGGCTTGCACCATAGTCTTCCTGCACTGACACGGTTGGGTGCAGGCTAGCCATGAGGGGGATCTAGGATTTAGTATAATTCCCCTCATTTGCATAGAATTGCCTGCTAATGACTAGTTACACATCTGACACTGAGCCTTCCCCCTTAGCAACCACTATTCACTGGCCATGTTGTCTTCTGACTGCCATTGAGTACAATGGCAAAATTGTGATTTTGGATACAATGCTTATTTCACTTTTTTGTTTATATATTTTTGGACCAATCCCATTTATGTGCCCCTACCCTACGCTTAAATGGCCAAAATCGGCTAAAAAAAATAAAAGTTTTTTTTTCCAACTGTTTTCCATGCCAATGGCCATATATTTGGCCACTGGCATGTTTTCCACATTATATACACCCTTTATTTGGAGCTGTCATGGCTCCGTTTTGTAGTTTTCAGAAATGTACTCTGTTACTAGCCTTTTACATTTCTGTAGACTACACTGGTCCTGCACGGCTGGCTGCCAGCTTCCTGGATCGCAAATTTACCTCAACTGCATGGTTTTAGCCTGAAAATGGGATAATTTGCATACAGGAGCTGTGTCCATGCAGGAATAGTGCAGAAGCACTCGTGCACATCCCGGCAGCTTATTCCTGGATTGCACGGTGGCCATATTGCCTCCAGCAGCTCCTGCACTCTTCCTGCACACCATGCAGAGCTTGCTGAATCCTGGGGACTGTTCACACTGCATGTGCAGCAAGCTTAACATACGACCACAGGAAGAGCATTTTGAATTTTATTCCCATTCTCAGCATGTGTGTAGATTTTTTGACCATATCATAGGCTGGAACTGAGAGTTTAGGACAAATAAAGATGAAAAGAGGAAACAAACAAAAGGTATAACACAAGGCAAACAAATATGTACAAAGCAGGAAGGGGTGGGATCTCTCAACTTCCTAGCTCGATAATGGCAGATTAATCCAGAAATAAATTAGGTTAGAAAGTCATTAAGTTAATTGTAAAATTAATACATTGATGACAGGAATATTTACTTTCAATGGAACTTAGCACATGATAGTAAGAAACTAAAAATTCACGTGAATGAAATTGAACCCCTGCCCATGTCACTCGTGTTTTTGATAAGAGGATAATAGAAAGGCACGGCTCAGAATTACTCATAGAAGAGGAAAGGCATGGCTCAGAATTATTCACAGAAGAGGTGACTAAAAAAACATATTTCAGGGGAGTAAAACACATGATCTCAAGACAGCAGAAACACAAATAAATTGGTCTGAACCCACGCCTATGTCACTGATACTGATTAGATTAGAAAATTAGAAAGGCATGTCACAGAAACACTCATTGATGCGGTGACTAAAACACATTTCATGGGAATGGAACACATGACAGACACACAATAAAAATTCACCTAAATGGGTTCATATCTCCATCATTTACAATGATATTCTCTAGACCAATATATTAGCAAGTGAAGCCAAAGAAGAACTTACAGAGAAGTGGTCTGAAAACACACATTTCAGGGGGATGTTAGAGCAGTGTTGAAGCCTGAAAACTAAACACTGGAAAATAACATACCAACTATCAGGGGAAAAAAAACTTCTGGCAGTGTATTGGTAATTTACACATCACTACACAAATAGAGTGAGCCACAGAAGCTGCAACCTACACACCTTCATTTTACCTTACATAACATTCGATGATAAGTTATTGGCACATGATATGGACTGTTTTGGAGACTGCCACAAGGTAGACCTTCATGAATCTGAAGCCCTGCCTGCTTAAATTATATTCAGTAGGCCAGTAACTTATCACATGAAGCTACAGAAAGACATATAGTGAATGGGGTCAGAAAACACATATTTCAAGGAAATGTTTTGACTTGTGATGAAGATGGAAAAAATAATCAAGGTATTAAAACCCTCACTGCAGTGTAGTGACAATGTATATATAACTGCCAAACTGTTATGCATACTGTGTACCCTTATTTCCTAAATGTGTTGTAAATGATTTGTACATAATATGGCTTGTATGTCAGATTGCTGCAAGGATCTTCATGCATTTGATCCCTTGCCTACATAGCTAGTATTCTCTAGGTCAGTGAATTAGTAAGTAAAGACACAGAAAAACTTACAGGGGAGTTGTCAGAAAATAAACATTTCAAGGGAATGTTAGAACAATGCTGAATATTGAAAAATGACAATTGCTATACAACATATAATCAACAGGAGATCAAACCCCTATCACTAATGTATGGAAAATGTGCATATTACAGTGAAATTATTAACTTCACCTGTTGTGCTGTAGTAGTTCCATTGCATACATACATGCATACATACAGGAAGAAAGAAATACGTTTTCTTTCATTTTTTAATCTGTTTTTAATTCAATTCTAGAAGTCTGTTTCAGCTATATCTGGGGTGGCACAGTGGTGCAGCATTTAATGTCACCTCACAGCAAGAGATTCTCCAGTTCGATTCTTGGCTGGGGTGCCTCGTGTGTGAAGTCTGCATGTCCTCCCTGTGTTCACGTGGGTTTCCTCTGGGTTGTACCACTTTCCTCCCACATTGCCAAGACATGCTGAAGGTGGATTGAACATTCTAAATTGGCCCTAGATGTGCATGTGTGTACCTTCTGAGGAAGGTTGTCTGCCAGGGTGGCAACTCAACACCATAAAATTCTACTGCCACTGTTTCTGCAGACCAAATGTTCTGCTGTGATGACCCCTAATGGGAGCAGCCGAAGGGAGAAGAGGAAGTCTGTTTCTGCTATATCTAACTTTTTTAAGCCTAAATTAGTAATTTCGGTATGTGGCTGCACTGCATCACGCTATTTAAATGGTCTAATTGTTGGTATTAAACCCTAGTTTCATTTGTATGTACTTAGTGTATGTCGGGTTAGATCAGGACTACTGTTTGCAATAAGGTATTTCCAGGCCAAACAGGTCAGAGCTAAGAGTCTAATTGCTTTTTCCTCCCACTGACCCTGTTGTAGCTGTGTGCTTAAATTTAGTATATCTGTTGCTGCCTGCCACCTATGATAATTTACAGTATAATTCCCTTCCTTCTTGCCCCCATTTATTGGCTGTTGACAATAAAGCACATAAGTATTAGTCCCTTCCTTAAATTATTCATCAGGCTAAAAGATCTTTGATAAAATTGCTTAATATTAAGTATACTGATATTACTTGCACTGCTTTTGTATTGAATTATTTAGTCTTTACTGCAATTAGTTTATGGGTTCCTTCTGGTGACATAAGAAGGTTTCAAGGCTTGTTGCCTTGTATTGAACTTTAAATACTCAGTAGTAAGGCTACCCCAAAATTATCCTAAACAAACTGAACTCCAACCAGTTATAGTTACCCCTGCCTCCAGAGTCATTCCTGTCTGAATCATGGACCAGCACTTTGCAAAAACTTCTCTAGTCAGCCTAAATGAGATTGGTGTCTTGAGACAATGTAGGAATTGTCTGGCAATCATCTATTACTGAAACAGCATAACAAAGTACATGAGAAGTGTGCATGTAAATGTCCTTTTAAGCAAAATCACAGACAGTAAAATCAGACACCAAAATCATCAGCAGTACACCTTACCTCATTAAGGCCATCACAATACACATAATCCATCATATGCTGAGGTTCTAAAGTTTAACTTGCGTAAACCTCAAAGACCTCCAAAACACAACACAGATGCAAAGCATACTTAGCAAATTAAACCTACCACTCACTGCAAGAGGTGTCCTAAAGTCATGGATGCTGAGCTCATAAGGTAGGCATCGATCAAACCATTTTTATTATAGGTGACTCCATTGTAAGGTATACAGATGCACCTCTTATCAGGCTGAGGAAGGAAAGAGTGATAGTTACTGGATTGTCTGTTGCCAGGATCTAATATGACTCTGCTGGTGTCAATGACTTGATGTGTATCTCCCTGGTCTATATGAAGGGAGACATGATGGAGCTCTCCAACTATGTGTCCAAGTCAGGTAAGGGCCTAGCACTGAGCACATTCTACCTTCTCCAAGGATGCTGCCATAATATGAGCAAAAAATAATTGACTTCAATGATTGGCTTAGTTTTTCATATAATTCGAACAGGGTCTGATATTTGTCAGCTGTGGAAGATTTGATCAACAGACCATGCTGTTTTGCCATGGATGACCTATTTTTGCCCCCTCTAGGGATTTGATTATTAGTAAAGATATTTTCTATCCCCATACTACCTTTTTAGACAATTCCAAATGAATAAATACACCAACAGAATGAAACAAGCAAAGGAAAATATGAAGGTGTTACCCATCAATGCTAGGAACCTAAACAAGTAACTTTTCTCCCTACAAGCCCTTCTCTACCTGGAGGATGTTGACATCTGTGTAGTGACTGAGACATGGCTTAAAACTGTGGAGAGGACTCCAGCTGTGCAGGGCTGTAATACCTTCCACACATTTAGAACAGTTACTGTGCAGGAAAGTAAAAAAGGAAAAGGCATCTCAATCTTCATCCAGAAGAGACTCACATCAAGGCTGGTAAAACAACATGCTACAATAGACCTTTTTGTCCAAATAACCATCGGAAACATTTTGTACCATATATTATCTAGTAATAGAACTCTCTTTATGACTCATGAAAGTCACAACTTCTATCTACAGGAACTAGAATCATCCAGAATTAAACCCAATATAACCCAATATTTTTTCCAAGGTGATCTAAACTAACTATAGACTGGCAAACCATCACCACCACTAGTATGCAAGCAGAGATTCCTCGACTTTGTCAATACAAATGTCCTGGAACAAATAGTCAGACTGCCCATTTTAGACATGTATTGTGAGAAATGGAAGAATAACAATTTTTCTAGAATCACTCAAAACATTTTGTTTCAACTGGCGCTCTCAGTAACTTAAGAAATAATTATGGACTCAAAAATATGTTTCATGGATTTGATGGGACAAAAGATCAATAGAACACAAAAGAGATTAACCTACTACATCAGAAAGATGAACTTTTCTTTTTATATTGTTTTGAAAAGCAGATTTGTTTTTCAGTACATTTGGAGGTTGGCATGTTGACTGCTGCATCTATATACATTGACGTAGATGTTCCATAATGATGGCTCCTGACAACAAATGTGTCCATTTCTGATTCTGTACATTTACAGTTGCAAATGTAATACAAAGCAACTGATTCATTCAGAGGTTAAAGTTATTTCCCTTCCTCATACTGTAGTTCCTTTTTATAGAAATATCCCCATATCTTGAATATTACAAATATCTCACATAGCAGCTTCTTCCCCTCAATACCATTTCTTTTCTAATCAGCATCCTTAGTGCACATCATGTTGCAGTTGACTGAAACCTCACAGTACTTTCTTTAGGAATGCATCTCCATTATTCTTTTGGCATTTTGCTCATCACATTCAAAAGATTCTTGCCTAGGAAATCAGGTATAGTATGGTTACTGTAGATCTGCTTTGTTTTTCCACACACACGCTGAGGTTATAAAGTTATGTAGCATCATGTTGAGGATATAAAGTTATTTACCATCATTTAGAGCTGAGTTCTTTTATTGTCTTGAAAAATGTATTGAACCTATTGTGGTTTGAAATTGAAGAAGCCTGATAGCCACTGATAAGCAACTTTGTTAATTTCCTGAGCTTTGCAATGTAGGAAATATGATACACTAGCTGATTCATGGAAGGAAAGTAAGAGAAAGACATTCCCCTGGATTTACTAATCTTCCGTGCAGGACTAGTCTAGTCCTGCATGGAAGCATCTGCTTAGAAGCAGAACGGCAGCATGCCATGCATAATAATGAAGGCATGCCGCCTGAGCCCCCAGGCTTACACGGAACATGTACGAGTACAGGGGGTGTGCCTGAGAGCAGACCCCACAGAATAAACACACCCCTGCAATGATGAACAGCAGAAAGTGGAAATAAATAGGCAATACCACTCATAGGTGTCCACATATTCCCACCAACAGTCCCCCATGCGTACAGCAACAAGACATAAAGATGAAAAGAAGAACCCCCGTATTGTTGTCTAAAGCTCCGAGTACAGCTAACCGTAGGTGTGTGGGTGTGCCCAATGCTTAGCCATGGTGAAAGCAGCCTAAAAGGCTGAAGAGGATAAGGATGATATATGCAAATGAAGCACGTGTAGTGGGCAGAGTGTTCAGCTAACGAGTAGGCATTTCCAGTTTGAGTTCCAGCGTAGCACAGTCTATTTTACACGGCAAAGCATGGTAGAAGCAAAATCTGTAATGCAAAACTCACTAAATAACACACATTTTTATGAACAGGAGTATTGCAGAAAATGCACATGTAAAGAGTCAGTATCATCATGAATAAGGCAGCAGTAAGCAGGTGTAAGCACAGATAAGCATATGTAACCACTAGTAAGCGTGTGCCAGTGGGTTTGCATGGGGTAAGCACTGCTGACACAGATTAAGCAAAGGAGAAGCTAACTTGGTGGAAGACACTGTTTCCTGGAAGTTAGCAGTGCTAACCTCTGCAAAAACCTGCTTATAACCGCTATAAAGTGCCAACGGCCGGTGTTCTGCCAAGCAACAAAACAAACAGCTTCTGCAAGGCCGGAACCCAGGACCATGCACACCATACACAAAATTATTTACCACTAAGCCATGCCAGATACACAGAAATCATATGTTGTCAGAAACATAACCCCAGCCCAGTCATGCAACAGCACAGAGAATGTATACCTACAGCTAGATGGACGTGTGTGTGCAAATATATTACTATCTAAACGGATACAACATATCTATAGATGTAGCTATATATATATATATATATATATATATATATATATATATATATATATATATATATATATATATATATATATATATATATATATATATATATATATATGTGTGATACATCACATATTGATCATCGACACTTCATAACATCATTCAGGTAAGCGATCTTCCCCTCACAGGACCCATGGTAGCACTTGTTTCTCTTTTATAACGCGTACGATTTACGTCATTATTCAAAATTTACCCTGATAGTGTTGTCCTTACCTTCTTAATAGTGAAACGAGTGCTACCATGGGTCCTGTGAGGGGGAAGATCGCTTACCTGAAACGTCGATGTTATGAAGTGTCGATGATGTGGAGTCGAACATGTGAGTGTCGCTCTTTTGACCTGTCGATGAAGTAATAGGTACCCATACATATATATATATCAAGAGATATATACATATATATATATATATATATATATATATGTATGTATATCCATATAGATATATATATATATATATATATATATATATATATATATATATCTACAAATATATGAACAGATATACATGCAAATGTCAACTACACATATATATATGTCAACATCCATACGTCCACATATACACAGCAAGTTACACATATGTACGCAGATAAATGTCCCCATAGGTATATACAGACATAGTTATAAATATGTAAGTAAATATATACACCCACCGAGGTAAATATGGCCAGACGCCTGTAAATAGCAATGATAGATTAACAGACACATATATGTCCACATGCACCGTGAAAGGCCTTGACAGGCCCCAAACAATATATGTCACATACGAATTGGCATACCCCCCCTACCCAGACAAACACATCCGCCCTGCAATACACTACCAAGCTCAATGTAATGTAATGTATGTGTGTCATTGAAATAGGGATTTAAATTAGCCCGCGGTCATGTTCCACATGTTGACATCACATCCCCCTCTCCCCCACCCACTAGGCGACCTGATTAGTACAGCCCCATCCAACCAAGGCCATCCCTGACCCATACATTCATTACCCACAGTTCCACTTCCCCCATCCGCTGCACACACGCAGCCACTATCTCAACCCTAGTTACTGGTACATAGCTACCACAACACCACACATTGCCCCCTCTCCACACCCCCCCCTCCTTGGGACCCATTCCTAATGTTGTCCCGACCCACATATCCTAGGTCTGGCACATACCGTAGTCCATGCACAAGGCCATGGGTACCTATGTAACTCTGGGTGTAGTAGAAAGTTGTAAACCCAATGTTTGGGCTGTCCCACATGGGACGAATGATTACCTGGTACTAACAATAGATTTCATGTGTGACTCTGTGTACACAAACAGATTTAGTTGAAGGTATGGCAAAGCATACGTGGCACACAAGGTTGGCCGGTATGCACATGAAACACAGTGCCTAGCAATAACAGGCAACATTATAGGATATGTAGCTAAATATGTAGAGGTGCGTGTGTATATATACCCATAACTACATGGAGATATACCTCACCCTCTCTGTAGTACAAATGTATACATACATAGACAGACATATATATAAATGCCCACATATACAGATATATATATATATATATATATATATATATATATATATATATATATATATATATATATGTGTGTGTGTGTGTGTGTGTGTGTGTGTGTATGTAAATATACACATATGTATAGCTAGGATATGATACAGCAGTTAAGAATTACATATATTCACAGGCCATGTGAGGGACCCAATCAACAAATGTGTAACACATAGCGTCAACCCCCCGCCCCAGCTAAACAGGTGAAACATACAAACACAAAATAAAAGTAAATAAACCACTGCTTGCCAGACTACAGGCAGGATACTACCAGTGGGAGAGACCCACCAAGTCTAATATTGAAACAAAGACAAGACTATCCCTTGTGGGACAACCCAAAAATTTCATGGATATTTGGGTTTCCAGGCATTACACAGATGTCCTATGGCAGGGCATGCATGTTCTTGGAGTACAAGGTTGGGGAAGCCTGATGATCCATGGGGTGAGACATCATACATGATGGGTCCCGAGAAGTGGAGAGTGGCCAGTGTGTAGTGGTGTGTTTAGAACTGACCTGCACCTGCACCTGGAGTAAGGAAGAGTGCTGTAGAGGAGGTGCAGGAGGGAACTATGGGTATGAAATTATGGGCCTAGACGTGCAGGTGTTGGCTGGAGCAGTTCTATGTGGACCACTCCAGGGATGTAAGCAATATTGTGCATTGGGCAGAGTCACCAACTAATGAGCAGCCACATCTGGTATGAGTCCCACTGCAGCAAAGTCTAGTTTACCTGGCAAAGGATGGTGTAACCAGATGTGTTGTTGCAAACCCACTAAATGACACCAAAGAACACATGGTTGCAACACCCCACTGTAGGCATGTAAGCCAAACTAATTGGCATCACAAGGTATTAGTGTTGTCCTCACCCCCACCCAGGGGTGTGAGTGTCCAAACCTTCCCCCAAATGCAGGGTATATACACAGCTGTCACTGCAGAAGAAATGGCAAGCTGTGGACCTTCCCATCAGCCTTCCTGCACATCCCTGGACATGTCCCCTACTATCAGCCCCTCTGTGTGATCCATTAACACCACTTACCTATCAACCCCTGTTGCATTACTAGTAATGTTCACAGTCACAAGTAGGTGACACCTTCTTCACAACTATATTGGCAGAATCTGGAACCCCCAATCCACATGTATCACCGCAGTTGTCCCACATGACACATGCAAATAACATATGAAGGAAAACCACCTGCTCACCACCTGGCGAAGTCCACCGCCCCAACCTACACTGTATACCCCTACACCAACTAGTATCACTGGCACCTCCTGTCATGCCTTGCATATGGACCCCAACATCCTGCAAATCTTCACTACTGCTCCCCCACCAATCAGTCCAACGGCCTACTATCCAGTTAAAATGCCCCCCCTCTACCTACCTACTCCTTCACTATTCTCTTCTACTCTACCACACAGGTATGGCATAACTAAACCTACCCCGAATACCTGCATGTAACCTATCCAGAACTGTTAAACGGGAATCTAACTTCACCTTTAACTGACCTTTGTCAACAGTCATACCTGACATGTACACCTGACTTAAGCATGTATAATACCGACATGTTAATGTGAACTTAGCATGAAGGATGTGGTAGATGGCTATGGTAAGTCTGTTACTCTCTATGAATGTGTACATCCAGTAGTAGTGATCCATGTAATGTGTAGCTTGGGTGTACTGTGGAGCTCCACTCCCTGGGCCACTACTGACAATGGAGAAGCATCCAGTCGGATTGACCTGGACATTAAATGTGCAATAAATGCATGAAGTAGCATGGGGGTATGCAGTAGCAAGCAGGGTTATGCCTGTTTGGGCAGTGATAAGCAATGCCCACACTTGTTAAGCAATGTGGAGGCCAACCCAGTGTAAGACACTGTAACCAGAGGTCAGCAAGTCTGAGCCTCATGCACACCAGCACATACCCGCCTACACTTTCTCCACAGTGCCTTAGGCACTCTGTAGGCAACAGCTCTCATCGTGTCCAGTAACAAAATAATCAGCACTCCCAGGTTCCAACCCCTCCCCACCCTACACACTATAGTCCAAGTGAGTTACCACGAAGGCATGGCAGATATACAATCAGCTGCTGTTATCACAAACATATCATCCAGCACAGTCAGTCAGCAGTATAGGAAATGTATGTAAGTATGTAGATTAATACCAGCAAATATGTGCACATTACTCAGTCACAGTATTCCGAGCAGTCTATGAGTATCAATGAACAGTGCCTGTCCACACATACTGTGAGAACAGTAGTCTTGTATAATACTGAAAAGTGGAATGAAAAACAGGGGACAACGTAGGGGTGTGCTTCATTCACAGAATGTCACACCTGGGGCGTTGCATCCATGGAACCAGGAGATGAGGCTGGTTTGGTGTGTGAGCAAACCACTGCTTCTCAAACCCCTGGCAGGATGCTACCAGTGGGAGAAACAGTGTAGACCAGTAAAGTCTACTTGTGACACAATAACAGGTCTGTCCCTGGTAGGACGTACCAAACTTTGTGGGTCACATAGATGTTTCCACCAGTATCGGAGGAGGATCAAAGGAAGGCACAAATGTACATGGACTAAACAAATGAAGAGCCTGCAGAAGGTTGGGTTGAAACAGTATAATGGAGGAGTACTGAGACGTGCAGAGAGGGAAATGTGTGGAGGTGTGATATGGCAGGGCTAGCAACTGGAGAATGGATGGGTGCTGTGTACGTGGAGCTCAGGGGCCGGTGAAAGGGAGCATAGGTATAACATTAAGATATAAATATGCAAATTAAGCAGGATAGCAATAGTGTAGTGGGCAGAGCATCGACCTTACACACACCCATTCCCGGTTTGAGTCCCACTGCAGCACATTCTATTTTCCATGTGAAATCTGTATATCAACATTGTTTTGCTGTATGACCTACTAAATAACATTTATACTTGAACAGGCGTACTGCATTAAATGCACATGTGAAGTGTCAGTGTCATAATGAATAAGACACTAGTAAGCAGGTGTAAGCACAAATAAGCAGTAGTAAGCATAGATAAGCAGTAGTAAGCATGTATAAGTGCATTTGTGCAGGGGTAAGCATGGCCTACACAGATGAAGCAAAGTAGAAGCTAACTGAGTGTAAGGAAACCCACTCAGAGGTTAGTATAGCTTAGCTCCATGCAAACCCGCATACAACTGCTCAAATGTCCCATAATCACTCTGTATCCCATGGCTGGTGTTCTGCACAGCAACAAAATATACAGCCTCTGCAAGGCCCGAACCCAGGACCCAGCACATCATACACAAAGTGAATAACCAGTAAGCCATGGCAGATGTACACAACCCTCCTTGTTTCACAAACATATAATCCAGCACAATCAGTCAACAGCACAGGAAATGTAGAAATATCATACCACACAGCCTCATAATACAAAAATTCCGGACAAAGTGTTCCAAACTGTAGGTACAAATAGGTATAGCTGTCAAATACTGCCCTAATACACTTAAAACGTTGCTAGTTACATAGTTATATGTACTAGAACACATATTATGAAGGAGATGAAAAGTCTGAAACATGAACTTGTCAGCACGAGTGACTGACTTCAATCCTAAGACCATCCATGTCAATTTCCAAGAGAATGAGATACAGGCCAAACATATAAGCCGAACATGCATGGACATATGGACAGATATATATCTGTAAATGTAGACAGATAGACAGCTATAGGTATATGTATATATATGTGTGTGTGTGTGTGTGTGTGTGTGTGTGTGTGTGTGTGTGTGTGTGTGTGTGTATGTGTGTGTATGTATTACTCACAAATACTCATATAAAAGCACTTGTACATAGATAGATAAATATGTTCACTGTATATATCCACACACACAACACACACACACACACACACACACACACACACACACACACACACACACACACACACACACACACACACACACACACACACGCATAGATATATACATATACATATCTATATCAATGTCCATATCTATCTCTCTATATATGGGGGTTTCACATATATAATTATTCAGATATAAATATATATATATATGTATATATATATATATATATATATATATATATATATATATATATATATATATATATATATATATATATATATATATATATATATATACACATATACAGACAGACATGTGTATAGCATTTCCACATGGGAACAAACTCTTGATCCACTCAGTACAACATAACAGACCATAAGCACAGTTAATGGAGGTGGGGGCACGAATGAGGGACACCTGGTAATTACTGCTATGTAACCCCCCCCCTCCAGCCCTAATGGATATGCTGTGCAATCCACTATCCAACTCATGCAGTACATGATGTCAGGACCCTCAACAACACAGCTACAATGCTCCAACAGTAATCCAAGTCACCTCTAGATGTCAGGGCAATATCTGTAACATATCATGCAGAAAAGTCATTCTACCGTAGGGAATGTACAATGTGGAAGGGGTACACTACAACGGTACAAATATACACACACATCTATACATTGACAATTATGTTCAGGTATATACACACACACACACACACACACACACATATATATATATATATATATATATATATATATATATATATATATATATATATATATATATATATATATATATATATATATATATATAAGATATATGAGATATATAGGTACATACACATATACACAGACAAAAGATATTAGTAGCCATACATATGTAGAAGTAGTGTGGACGTACTGGGTGCAAAGTATATCCCTCAGCCACAAGTCCTGTAACTGGTACCTGTGACATGTGTCATGTGGCAACTATTCCCACAAAGGGAATACTTGCATTACACATATACCCACTCACAGTTCAAAGAAAATGAGACGACACACAGGTATGTATAAACAGACAACCTTTATTTGTGTATTATACAATAATGTATGCCATTTCTTACAGCACATAGAATTTGACTTATTTAATCAGTGAGGAATGCAAGGCCCACACAAAACAGTAGATGCAGACAGTGTGGCTATATAACATACTAGGCCAAGCCCTTCAATTCATACAACTGTAGACAAAGGATTTGCTATCAAGATAAGTAACAATAAACAATAACAGATGTAGTTCAGCAGACTCCAGTTACACCGTGTAGTCAAGGCCTAGGGGGTAAATGTATTACTTGTTGTGATGTCTATGTATCTGTCAAATGTATGGACTCCGACCAACAAATGTTGTGGGAGTCCACGATATGACTGGGATGATAGCAGGAATGCTAGCAGTACAAAATGATAGGCCCGAACAACTCCTCACCATATCACAGCAGGACAAAGCCAACCATATATGTGGAGGATAGAGGCAGGAACACATGGCCATACTCGCAATATTGCTGTTACACACCCAGGAAATTGCTGGTGTTACAGGATTTGTTGCAACATAGCCTTATGCAGGAATAAGACATCAGGAACTCAAATGGATGTAGCCATGTACTGATAGCATGCAACAGACAGATTGCTGGGGATACATCTAGCACAAGACCTGTGTAGTACACAAGCAAAAGCAAACAGATAATCCACTGGCCATCATGTGGATAGGCCCACAGCTGAGAGCTATGCAGACAGACTGCATTCCATCCTAAACTACTATGTACACGCAAATACTGCAAGACCAGCAATATACAATGCACATAACAACACTACTCACTCTGTCTGTAGGTCTGGAAACTCTTATGATTGTGTAGTTGGCATGTGTCTGCAAGTCCTGCTGTAAGAGGTACTGCAACCTGCAGTCTGTAACACTGCTGCCCACATACAGGAAGGATGTCCTCCATACTGGAAAGTTGAAGGGACAACACCCTCGTGAGTCAGCAATTTATAGTACTGGGTTGCCATGACAGTGGTTAACTGAATCACTGCACAGCAGGCTGCAGGCAGTTAGCTACTGTTGCACACTGATTGGTGCAAAGCCCATCACCTGATCATGTGCATCAACTACAAAAGCCATGCTGCAGTCCATTCAAACCAACTCAATCGCTCTAGTGGACAGGGAGAGAGGGGGGGGGGGAGAAACACACACATCGTCAGAAAAAAAAAACCTAAAAGCCAAAACCGGAAAGGAGTCACACCCATCCTAAAAAAAAAAAAGTATGTAAAACATAACTGTATGTAATTGAATGTAGTATGTGATATAGATTATTAGGATATATGAAGATGAATGTTTGATATGTGCCATCTGTAGTTGTCGCTGTAATGATGTTCTGCTGAACAACTGCTCTGGACAATACTATCTGTCCCTGTATGCAGTGGGACATACCCACCAACTGTGCAGATCAGCAATGAATGACAAAGATGTCAGCCATAATATCTGTGTGTTATGTTAGTGTGGACAATAGCTGGTGGTGGAAGTACTGCCGTCATGATAGACACATGGGTGTCAGAGTGCATCACTTGCAGGACAGTCATGTTAATGTGTAATGTAGCATGCACAAGTGCCATAGGTGTATAATAGGCATACCAGCAATCTCACACCATATATACCACCCTAATGTTAGTCTGTGTTCACATGTGACACCTGTCTGTGTTGCAGCAAGGCAGAACCGTGCAGCTGAGAATGAAAGACAGTTACAGAATGCGGACCAGATGTCTGTATGCACCCCACATATAGATAAATATCTGTGTGATACAAAATGTGACGTGTATGTCTACAGATACACTAACACTCATATAGACATAGGTATAGCGACAACGTACAATATATATCTACACCTATATATACATAAATATATATTTATACACATATATATAGTGGCACTGACAATGGCATGCAGGTGAAATAGTCTGTAACAGGCCAGCAAAGATAGTGTCCCCACAGGGAGCATGCCTATAGGCACATAGCACAAAGCATGGCACAAACACATAACTCAAAACTTGGTACAATGCAACATATGTCCCAATGGTAGGTAAGCAACCGACATAACAATTGCATTCTGTGAATTGTTTGTTGTAGCTGATATGGTGGGGGTAGACAAATATGTATACTAAGAACTAAGGTAACCCTGCTATATGGGTGGTTCAGACCTGTTTCCATCTTTATGTCTTCCAGGGAACATGGCACACAGTCGTCTGCCCGCATACAGTGCCGCTGAGACTGAGGTTATTATCTACCACCTGGTACAGCACAATGAACAGCTATTTGGGTGGACAGCACACGACCAGCAGGAGAGGACCGCCCTGTGGAATGAGCTAGTCCACAGGGTCAATGATGTTGGACTACATAACAGTTGCTATGAGCAGATCCAGCATCATTGCACCGACCTGCTTCTCCATGTATGTCGGCATGCAGCTGCTGTACGGGGGGACCACCTTGCAACAGGGGGGGGCAACACACCCATCCACCCCTCACCCATGTGGAGGAGCTTGTCAGCAGCCTTGTGGCACCTGCCTGCCTGCAGCAACAACACCTGGCAGGGCACATTGTGGAGGTGGGTGCCACCAACACACCAGCTGAGGAGTGTGCAGATAAGGCCCCAGGGCACATCGGTACACCACACTTATGTATGGATCTGCAACTGTACAGGTACATCATGGAAATCTGAGATGTCATATACATAGTCTGCTGCTGTGTAGTAGTAATAAACAGTTGTGTATAAGCTGTAATATTGTGGAATTCTACTGCTGATGTAACGTAATGCTGCACTCACCTTTTATGAATGCCACAGCTGTGGCCACTGACATAAACATTCTCACACTCTTATGTAGGTCCCTCCAGGATACCACCACAGCAGCAGTCCATAGCCAGTGAGTATGGTTCATGTTAATGCATGATGATACACTGAGCATGTAATAGCTATGGGATATCCCATGCACACATCACACACACCTGCCCATACTGCATGCTGTACATGTTCACGTTTAGTTGCTGTGAAATGCACTGCATCACAGCAGAGACCATGCTGGGGTATCAGATGGGTACAACAGACACATGCAAGATAACTAACATCCTGTCAATGTGCAATGTGTCCACAGGGATGTGAAGTATGGCAGGACACACAGCCTACAGTAGGGCATGTGTGAATCATCACCACCATGGCTGCAGCTGCATACAATCAGGTTAAGTAAATGTGGCAGACGTAACCCTGACCCCACAGCATTCATGACAGCAGTGTGTGCACTCCAAGGGATGTACACATGAGTAGATCTTTCAACCATGCAGAGGTCTGGGACATGTGTGCGGCACCCCCTACAGCTAAGGTAAGGTCCTCTGGTTGTCAGTGTAATAGTCTTGCACTGGTCATACATGCACTGATGATGTTGTGATCTATAATGCAGACCTCAGGCATTCACAAATGATAGCTGTTCACATACCATCCCAGGTATGAGTTGCTATAACACATAGGGGCTGTGAGCAGTAGAGCTGACATAACTGATACAGTACTACATATGCCGCAATGGTTTCTATACCTGCGAGGTATGGTGCACAGTACAAGGAAGGGTGCAAAACAGGCCCACAGTAACACTTTGTACATGGGTGCAGTGTTAACAAGGGGAAGGGCCATCACCTACCAACACAGCCCATGCCTCACACACATGTATACTGCCACTTGCATTAAGTCACTGCATGCTGTTGAGCACCATATGTAATGCATGTTGACAGAAGGGTAATGGGAGGACTGTGTGTACAAATGTGCAAATCCACATGTAGGAGTGTGGGGTGTGTGTGTGTGTGTGTGTGTGTGTGTGTGTGTGTGTGTGTGTGTGTGTGTGTGTGTGTGTATGTGTGCGTTGATTGTGTTTGTAAGTGCAATCTAGTGGAGTGTGGATGATGCATGTCAGATGTGTGTGTACATGTGTGTCTGTGTGTGTGGGTGTCCATGTATGCACAGGCGATAGTGGGATTGACCACATGGCAGTACTTCACCTTGGCATTGTGCCGTACATGTACATGGAGTGAGACATGGGACACCGGGACAACCTGCCTGGTATGTGAACACAGGACAGCTGATAGCATAACAAGGTCTACAGCATGTAACATGCATTGGGAGGTGAAGTACATACCAGGTATATACATCATATTGCCAGCAGCAGATAGGTAGCCAGCTACCCACATATGCAGCACTACAAATGCAATGGGGAATTACCACAGCACATCAGTGAGTGTTTCCAGGTAGTACTGTTGTCTGCATGATGGGTTGCTTGTGCAG
Source organism: Protopterus annectens (assembly GCF_019279795.1). NCBI lineage: Eukaryota > Metazoa > Chordata > Ceratodontiformes > Protopteridae > Protopterus > Protopterus annectens. The sequence goes on from NC_056728.1 coordinate 1,912,710,644, forward strand.
CAGATGTGGCATGGACTGAGCAAGACTGTAGTATGAGGATCTGCTGTGTGACATATGTAGTGAATGCAGCAGCCCCAACCATATAGGGGCCATGTATACGATTACTACCCATACACAAGGTAATACGGGATGACTGTAGTGAGGCCATGTACAACCTACTCCACCCAAGTCAGGGAGGTGATGGAGTAACAAGTCAGGTGTTGTGATCACATGTGTAGGTATGGAGAGGAATGATATGTTAATGGGCAGTAGTAATGTGTGTATATTAGCAAGTGCCATGCAGGCTGGGGAACATATGTAACTGAATGTGGGACTGTCTGTAAACCCAGGGAAAGTGAGGTAGTAAGGTGGCTGTCAGTGTGAGTGTGTGTACTGTTATGCAATGCTGTACAGGTCTTAAAGTGTGTATTTGTTTCCCCAATAGATGGCGAGGTGGGTCAGGATGCACACTAGGCAGGGTCTGATGCTGCAGAGGTCTGCTTTTGCAGCTGTAAGTTTCAACCTCCATGAACTTGCTGGTGTTCTCCGTGAATATACCGAGGTCATGGATAGACAGTGGGGTGAGATGATGGGCCTCCTCCATCGTGGTATGTCTGTGCTAGAATGTGTGGTGGGAGTGGTGCAATGGCCGCGTGGACATAGGCCAGAAACACCAGCAGCTGGCGGTCAACGTGGACATGCCAGGATGCCCAGCCACTCCCATAGTGGCAGTACCAGCCCCAGTACACCACTGAGGTAGCTGTCCACACCACACCACAGCAGGCCTTGTGCATGTGGCCTTGGGCAGTCCCAGGTGGGACATGGTTCCAGCGGACATATGTCATCATCAGGGGAGAGTTGCACCTTAAGGTCTCTACCTGCACGTGCCTGTATAACCCCTGGCAGGCACAGTCAGCGTGTCCGTGGCCAGAGGCAGTGAACTGCACACCCTGCCAGGTATGGTCTGCAGCTGTCCAACATCACCCATATATGGCAGCCACATGGCAGAACTGTGTGCATGCATACCCACCCACTATGCAACCATACCTAGGGAGACCCCATGCCGACACACACCACATCACCACGCCCCAATCAAAGAACCCCACCCCTCACCCACACACATGGTGATGCATGTTTGGACCACCCTCAGCTTCTGGCACACCAGCAACACACACTGTGCATATGTTGATACCTGTGCCACATCCCTGTCATCCATAACATCAATGCAGGGACAGGCAAATATGGTTCTGATGCACACGGTGACTGTAATAGAGTGCTGCAATGTAATGCAGTGTAAGATGTAGTCAGGGGTAATGTGCAATGCATACATGTCAGATAGCATAGCTATGGAGCTAAGATGACTTTCACACCCCTTGAGTCAGGGGTAATGTGTAATGAGTACATTTCAGGTAGTTTAGCCAGGCAGCTAAGATGACTTCCACACACCCTGAGCATATGATGATACCTGTGTCACATCCCTGTCATCCAAAACTTCGATGCAGGGACAGGCTAATATGGTTCTGATGCACACGGTGAATGTAATAGAGTGCTGCAATGTACTGCAGTGTAAGATTTTGTCAGGGGTAATGTGTAATGCATACATGTCAGGTAGTGTAGCCATGTAGCTATGATGCATCTCAGCTGTTGGTAACACCGATTGTTATCCCCGTACTGTTATCCATTTGTGCTGTAGGCATACATGTGTCAGCAGGAGAATGGTCTGCAGTCATATTCCATAAGGGTATGTCACTGTGGTGACACCATGGCCGTGACATATCTGGTTTACAGTTGCACACATCACAGGTATGTATAACAGTTATTGCCCATGCAACACTGACTGGTGGCCTGCTGATACAGGTATAATCTGCACCCTTATGTCAACCCATCCACACACACACACACACACACACACACACACACACACACACACACACACACACACACACACACACACACACACACACATCCTTCCTTGGCTACATTGTGTCAAGACCCCTACCCAGGTATGCAGTGCTACTGAACCGTGTGGCTGTCATTGCACACATGACACCATTTGTAGGGTGAGGTGTGTACCAGGTCACATGTTACATGCAGAACATCCACAGACATGTACAATATGGTAATGGGGGATGTGATGTTTGTATATGGAGAATACATGGTGTGTCATACCATCATATACACATTGACTGATACATAACAGGTAGACACACATCTTAGAGACCTTGGCATATTGTTGCTAACTAACTATCCCATGTGTCCAATGTGTTACAGGTAGGCTGTACACAGCACATGTATAACTGGGCTGCATCCGGCTATCTGTCACCTGTATGGGTGATGGTGACAGTGGCCACCAGAGAGTGGTATGTGGGCCATATACCAGGTGTACCATGGTGTAAAGACAGTGTACACAGCACCCACATCCCCCACTGGATATTGTACACACTGGAACCCATCTTGATACTCTGACATACCCACTATCACACATTGACCATGATGCCAAAACAACCCATTGCATATCACAACAGTGGTTACACAGGGATATGCATGTAATGTACATGGAACAGGCATAGTAGGGTGCTGCATTGAGTTGCCACACCTATGGGTGACAACAACAATATCTGTACTACTGTGTGGCAATGTGTATTGTAATAGAAGTATGTGGCCTCGGAATGGTGAACCCTACAGATATGCAGACATGCAGACATACACACACATGGCAGACCTCAATGGGATTCCCATGCCTACCGACCCATTTGTTCAATACTGATGTGCTGGTACTGCAAGGCACATGTACTGTTAGGGAGAGGAGTGTAACAGGCTACATGTCATGTCCAATACAGCAGTGACCACATCTGACTATAGCAATGGGAGTGGTGGTGGTTGTGAAGGCAGTCATGAACTTTCCAACTACAGGTGTACTAACATACAAAACAATGCTATCCTCAGTAATACACAAATACACATGTCAATACTCTGGTGCATTGCTGCAGGTTGTAATAGCTGTGTACCTGGCTGTTGTCCATGGAGGGACTGGATGTATAGGGGGAGTATGTACATTGGTATCATGCCACCTGCCATGTGCCAGCAGGCAATCTATTGACAGATACCACATTAGTGATTGTCAGGGTGAGAGTGACATGCATCAGCCAATCCTCTGGGTGCCTTCTACACATGGCCACTGAGGTGGTCATTTGACATGTATGCAACATGTCCTACAACACGTGGTTAGTGTCTGTGATGGAGACCTGTACCCAAGCATGCTCATTTAGCTGTGGTAGTGTAGTGTAGGTACCAGTGGCATGTGGCCCATACAGGGAGATGTCCCCTATATGTGGCAGGTAGTACACAGCTGGCCACACATAGTGTCTATCAAGCTTAGGTTGCCTGTATATATCACAACTGGAGACCTGCCATCTGCTCATCTGTAGAGGGACTGAGAGACACCAGTTTGGTGAGTAGGTATGCAGTAGGATGGATGTGTCAACAAATGGATGTTTGACAATAATGGGTATGCCATTACTACATGTTGTAAGCCCTCACTAACATGTGCTGTGCCAACGGTACTCCACAGTTACATTCCACATTTCTGAGTATCATCCAGTAGGGCATATATATGGTGACACAGCCCACACACCAGGTACATGACAGTGAGCCCTCAGAGTGCAGCTATGCCCACAGGTGTGTTTGTTGTCAGGAGTAATGCTAGCACTGTACCCTTCCCTGGGACATCACTGTCAACAGTAGTACTGCCATGTTACACTGCATGCCTGTGTGACAGCACATACCCTGGGTTGCTACACCTGCATGTCACACATTCACATGGATAACAGTGCTGTGCAGGCATCATACACTTGTGTGTCACAGACATGACACTCAATACCCTTTGCTACAGTAATGAGAGCACATAGACACATGTACTGTACATGGCAGTACATACACATTACAGATGCCATTTCCCAGGGTTTGACATAGCCTCTGTGTAGACAGTGTGCCACACAGAATAGCTGGAGGATTTATAGATGGTCAGCATAGGCCATCTGTTTGATGGCTGTGATTCATATAGTGAGGTATTTCCACTGCTTTCCCAGCTGTCACAGCTGTCCTGTGAGGTATATACCAAACTGGACATTGTACTCTATATAGGGTGTAATGAGGGATGAGTACACTGGAACATGTACTTCCTTTTTTTCTGGATTTAAAGCCATCGGTGATGAGGTGTGCCACATAGGAGGATTTTCTTACTGCCGTGGCGTGTGACCACTATCCACCTGTGTCCCTATATCTGTCAGCACACTGTCAATGTTTAGTGTACTGACACCTATGTGGTACTTCATGGGTACATGGTATGTCCAAAGTAGATAACTATACATTCCATTCCATTACGCTTAACCTCATGGCTCTGGCACCAAACATCTGTATCTGTAAAGTCATGTTGTAGAATATCCACATCATTTGGGGATCCAATAATGGTTCCCAGTTTGTGGCCATCTGTGAACTTTGTCAGCCAGAGTTAAGTAGTGTAGGCCTGTACTTCACGGGAGTAGATGGCAAACAAGAGGTGTGCCAGGACCGACCCTGACTTACTCAAATTAGTCAATTGTCTAGAGCAGGGATTGGACATGGCTACGTTTACAGTCTGGGTTCCATCGGTAAGTCATTTGGTAACCCATTGAGTGACACAGGTGTTTATGGCCAGCTCTGCATGTTTAACTATGTCTCTAGAGTAGGCGATGTTGTCAAAGGCCTTGGTGGAGTCCAGATAGGCTGTGTACACCGCCTTACCCTCCTCCATAGCTCTGGAGACTGAATCACAGTAGTCAAACAGGGTCAGGAGACATGATCAGCCCTGCACAACCCCAACAAGGGCGGGGTCCAGTGTTTACTGGTTGCCAATGTCTTTGTTAATGAGTTGCATGATAATGCATTCCATGTCCTTGCAGATCAGGCTCGTCAGACTGATCGACGATAGTTCCCGGGATACAAGGTGGATTACCCCTTGTGGAGTGTGATAACTGTAGCTGTATGCCACTCAGTGTTATAGACGCCTGAGGTAAGGCTATGATGACACATGGCACTTATGTGAGATGCAGGGGTATGTAGTAGTTCATGTACTACACAGATCAGGATGTCATCTGGTCCCATGGCTGCTGTATTCTTAGCAGCTGAGTCAGCAGATTCCACCTGTGTGACCATGATTACTGGCATTTGGCAACCTTTTGTTACTGAGATGTGCCCTTTAGGGGGTGAGGGAGGCATATCATTGCTGGTGCCTTCCTGTGTCCTGAAAGAGTGCTCTTCAAACTATCTGGAGATATACAGAGCTGAGTATATTTTTCTGGAACTTCAGAGTTGTGTACTGGTAATTGTTGTTTGACTAATTTTATATCATTGCTGGCTGACTTCAGAGTTGTGCACTGTTATTTTTGCTTCACTGTATAGTTTTTCAGATCTCTGCTGAAGGTGTTGGTTTTCCCATACCCACTCACCCTATTCCTGTGTTGTTGTTTAAATTTGGAGGTTTTTGCAGTTGCCTGCCCCAACTGTAGATTTGATCTTGGACACTCCCGCCAGTCCCATCTCTTTACCTCATTCTACCTAATAGACTCCTCCTGCATTGTTTTTAGACGTTTTTAATTTAATTGCATTTTTCAACTGTTTGGTCTAACATTGCTACATACTCAAGTGTGCTAGCTTGCACTGCATTTGAATTCTTCTGACTGCTGTTTTAGCTACTTTTCTGCATATATATATATATATATATATATATATATATATATATATATATATATACATATATATAAAATACCTTTCCTGTAACTAGTGTAGTCCATATTTGGATTTGCTGTATCCAGGACTGTATGTAAGCTTCTGAGGCCCCCAAGCTTTCTGTGTTGGAGGGAAGCCTTCTAGCTTATCAGTGGGAGTGGTAAGCACTAGGTAACCTATCTACCACATAAGGAGTGATTCTGGCCCAGAAATTGTAGTTATTGGCCGTTTGGGCAGTTTTTCCATCTCTCTCAACTTTCTGATTTAAAAGCCCACATTTGCACTTGTTTCCCCCCTTTCCTGTAACTAGTTTAGTCCAGATACAGATTCTTACTTTTAGCACTTGAATTTGCTTATTTGTGATCAGCACTTGTTCAGAACTTGTAAGCACTAAATAACCTACTAATTAACAAAGCACTCAACCTTCCTCATTACCTAGAGGAAAACAGTTTTGGTACTTACTTTCCTCACTTACTTAGAGAAAAACAGCTCTTGTACTCACTTTCCACACTTATCTAGAGGAAAATAGTTTTTTTTATTCAGGCATATCCAAGGGTCAGCTCCCAGTGTTCTCTCCTGTCTATCTGATGAATCTGGGTATCTTGGGGCAATGTAGAAATTGCCTCATGTACACAGACAACCCTCTCCTCCTACCATCCAACACTACAACCTGTGAGAGATGCACTTATCTAGCCAAACTGGAGGTAAAGCTCTCTCCAATCAAGACTGAACTTGACAGTCAAGAGGAGAAGGTAAACACTTGCACCACACCACACTCATCGCATAGTCTCACTAAATTTACACCACCAAAATCCACACATAGAAACACAAAAACATTTGCAGAGGCACTCGATAATAATCTGTTCAAGCAGCAGAGACCTCCAAAGCAGAAATGCAAGCAACCTCCACCCCCCAACACAACACAAATGACATATAGCCCACAGACTCAGTGTGCCACTCAACCACAGCCAATAAGGCAAAACAACGTACCCAACACACTAGTCATAGGCGACTCTATAGTCAGGCGCACTGATGATCCACTCACCAGGCTAAACAAGGAGAAGGTTACTGTCAGCTGCCTGTCGGGTGCCAGGATCTGCCACATAACCCACGCACTCAGGTCACTCCACAACAAGTACAAATATGACCCTGTCATTGTCCATGTTGGTGTGAACGACCTAAGACGTACCTCCCTGGACTACATGAAAAAAGACATGGAAGAGCTCTCCGATCTTGTAGCCCAAGCAGGTATGACCCTAGCCCTGAGTAGCATTCTGCCATCACCCAGAATGATGCTGCAGTACAAGGACAAAATGATTGACTTCAACAATTAGCTAAGCTTCTGGTGCCATTGTAAAGGGATCCAGTGTCTGTCTGCCTGGGATGACCTGGTCGACAGACCATGATGCTTTGCCAGAGATGGCCTGCACCTGTCACCCCTGGGATTCCAGATACTGACTAAGGTTCTTGCCACCCCTATAGTGCCATTTTTAGGAAAGGTTCAAATGATAAATTCACCACCATAACAGGAACAGGCAAGCAAAAACTGAGGGTGATGCTACTCAATGCTAGAAGTCTAAATCTCAAAATGCACTCACTCGAGGCACTCCTTAAAATGGAGAACATTGATATCTGTGCAGTGACTGAGACCTGATTCAAGGCTCCAGAGAGCACCCCTGCACTACCTGGCTATAACTCATACCACACGTTTTGGCCATGTAACCTGGACCGGAACACCAAAGGCAGAGGTGTGTCCATATTCATTAAGGATATCCACACCTCCAGGCTAGTTGCTCAGCATAATGCAGCCGAGGTTATCCAAGTGCAACTAACTCTGGGCAAAACTGCAATCCAAATTGTAACTTGCTACAGATCACCCACCATGCCCCAGGATTCCCACTCCTCTTTTCTTGATGTACTGGAAAATATTAGGGTTCAACCAGACACGCTAATGATGGGTAATATCAACTACCCCACCATTAACTGGGAAAACTACTCATGCACCAACTCCTTCACTCAACGCTTTCTGGAATTCATAAACTTCAATGCCCTGGATCAACTTATCCACACCCCCACCAGGGGCAACAATATCCTAGATCTAGTCATTACTAATATGAGTGACCGGTGTTACACACCTGAAATCAACGCCTCATTGGTCCGATCCGACCATAAGCTAATTACCCTAGATATCCACATCCTGCCTCCACCCCCTATTAAGGAAACCATGGTAAAAAGTTTCTCCAAAGCCAACTTCATGCTTCTTTAGACAGAAGTGGTGAACTTCATGACACCCATGCAGATGGACAAGACAGGTATGACTACTGAATCCTACAGAATTGCACTTTATAAGCACTTACATGAGTGCATGGATCGTGCTATCCCAAACAGAACCAAGACACTATCCTCCAATAAAAGGAAACCAGTCTGGTGGCCCCTGCCATAAACAAACTGTACAACAGAAGGATGAAACTCTTGCAAAAGAGAGTAATATCCCATGAGTGGAGGAGTTCCCTGGTCAGCCTCAGTAAGAAGCTGTGATCCCTGATAAAATCCTCCAAAGCTAGTTACGAAAACAAAATCACCACTGATTCTAAAGACAACCACAAAACATTCTATAGCTATGTCAAGAATCTCAATGGCAACACTCAGATCTGCTCTGAGTTACAGTACAATGGCACTAAATATACAGACCCAACTGATATTGCGAACATCCTGGCAGATAGGTTTAGTGCTAACTTTACCCCCCTCTCACCCCTAAAGAGCCCATCTCTATATCGGAAGAATGCAAAGTTCCTGTAATCATGGCTGCACAGGTAAATACCACACTCTCCAAAGCCAAGAATACAGCATCTATGTGACCAGACAACATCCCAGAATGCATTCTACATGAACTACAGAATGAACTGGCACCTCACCTAAGTACCATGTTCAATAATAGCCTCACCTCAGGCTTTGTGCCTGCTGAATGGTGCACAGCAACGATTATCCCACTCCACAAGGGGGGAGCCACCACTGACCCCAGGAACTGCCGCCCCATTAGCCTGATGAGCCTGGTCTGCAAGGCCATGGAACATATCATCATGGAACTTATAAACAAAGATATTGGTAATCTCCAAACTCTGGATCCCACCCAGTTCAGGTTTGTAAAAGGCAGATCATGTCTCCTAAACCTGATAGACTACTTTGAAGCAGTCATCAAAGCCGTAGACAAGGGTAAGGTGGTTCACGCAGCCTATCCAGATCTTGTCAAGGCTTTTGACACCATCCACCACTCTGGAATTATAGATAAACTGACTAAACTAGCTATAAATCCCTGTGTCACAAGATGGGTTGCAAACTGGCTCACTGACAGAACCCACACTGTGAAAGTAGCAGACTCTAAATCTGACTTCAGACCAGTGACAAGTGGAGTACCACAGGGTTCAGTCCTGGGTCCTCTCCTGTTTGGTATCTACTTCTCTGAAGTACAGGCTAGCACAGAAGGTCTTTGGCTAAGGAAGTTCACAGATGACTGCAAACTAGGAGTCATAATCGAAACTCCTAACGATGTGAACATCCTACAAAAGGGCCTCACTGAGACATATGCCCGGTATCAAAGCCATGGCCTCAAGCTCAATGCCAAAAAGTGCATTGTCATCCCCTTTGACAAAAACTCTGTACCCATGAACTACAACATAGGCAGTAGTATACTTAACATCGAAAGTGTGATAAGAGACCTTGGGACACAGGTGGACAGTAGTCTCTCCTTTGATAATCACATTGCCACAATAGTAAGGAAATTATTCTATGTGGCACACCTCATCACAAAAGGTTTCTCATCCAGAAAAAAAGAGGTCATTGTTCCCCTCTACTCATCACTCATTAGTACAATGCACCTTTTGGTATGTACCTCACAAGACATCGACAACAACTGGAAAGGGTGCAGAAATACCTCACAAAGAGGATTACCAGCCTCAAACAGATGCCCTATGCAGACCGTCTAAAAAAAGCACCAGCTTTACTCCATTGCATATCGCCTGCTCAGAGGTAATCTCTGCCTAACATATAAAGCTATGTCAAACCCAGAGCTGTTGGACATGCTCCACTTAAAGAAATACCAATCCCTCTAAGCTACATGCTCTAGGGACCTAAACCTTGTCACCACAATAAACAAAACATGCCGGAGGGATAGATTCATGTCCCAGAAACTTCCCATACTCTGGAATAAACTACCTATCTATATCAAACAAAGCTCCTCATTAGCACTCTTCAAGAAAAATCTTGATGATTGGATGGGAAATAGGAAATTCACCCTTGGGATCACCTCTGTGGCTCTGCTCGACAGTGGTACAGGAAAATAATTTTCTTGGGTGGCAAAAGCCAGGGTACCTTTTTGGCTGGGCTTGTATAGGCCCCAGGGCCAATAGCCTAGTACCTACCTATGAACCTATGAACCTATGTGTTCCCAGAACCGTTGATAAAGAGTGGTGGTACATGAGGTGATTTCCCAGTTAATGCAGAGTATTTGGAATCAGCCAGTATTATGGTGTTTGATTGTATCTTATTATTGTCCAGTATATGTATAATGGTGTAGTGAGAACCTTGGACCATGGAGGGGGATCAGAAGGCAGCTGCAGTTTGTATTGCAGTCTTATATAGTGTCAGTTGCATTAGGTGATTCCCAGATGCACTGTGTTTCACACTAGGCTGAAGGTATGAATTCCTTGGTGAATATGGACACTCTTCCACCTGTAGTGTTGTGGTCTTGGTTTGTTGCCCAACATGTGTGATAAGGGTTGTAGCCAGGTCTTACAGGTGTGTTCTATGGAGCATTGCACTAAGTCCCAGATACTGCACAGATAGAGATGTTCCCCATTTGTATGTGTGGCTCCGGAGAGTGCCTGTTTAGGTTTAAACGTCTAACATTGAGTCGCATTACCAACAGTTTTGCATGCTTGCATCTGTTACAGGGGTGGATTTGCCCTTTTAACCTTGTCTAGATTAGGCACTATGGAGTTGCCAGGAGATGTAGCCAGTAATCTGACTCCCAGAGGCAAAACGTGCAGTCTGTCTCTGCCAGAGCAACGTGGTCTGTACATCTTGTCTCCCCAGGAAGACAGATAACGGATCCCCTTTGAATGACAGCAGACACATAGCCACTTGTTGAAGTCAGTGCTGCGTGTATGTATATGTGTGGTTTTTATATTTATCTATATATCCCCATATATGTATGTGGATATGTATATGGCCATATATGTATGTGGATATGTATATGTGTATATATCTACATAGGTATGTGGATATATGTGCCACATATCAGTTTACCATATGTCTGGAACATGGAGTAGAGTCCAACCTCTGTACCAATAGTCCCAACACCGTAGTGCAAGGGGATATCACGGATGTATTGTGGGTATATATGTAGACTGTTGCCACTGTCATAGGAGTGTCTTAACAGACATGTTGGATGTGGGAGGTTGCATCTGCTGCAGACATGTGCCCATTGCCTATGGACAGACATCCTAGGGGCAGCATAGTACAAACCCACTGCTAGCACAGTAATGATGCTGTGAACTACAGCAGGGATATGACCACTATATGTGGGCATTGTGGCTCTCCGTGGTCAGTTCAGACATGTACATGTCACCTTCATGCATGACATGTGGACCATGCCTCCCAGTGTGGTTGTTACTAGCCATGTATATGGGTATATCACAATAGTGGGGTACACATGCCCACACAGTGTATGCATGCACACACGCCAGTCTGTCCAGGCACATACTACCTAGTGCTGCTGAGTTCACATGTCCACGTACTACTCAGTAGACAATGATATACATCTGTACAGCATACCACAGCTTTGTCAGTAATACACAACAGGTATGCTGGCTTGGCAGCAGTATGTCCTACAGATAACTGGACATAACATCACACTAGGTATTTACAGTAGGCTGCTAGGCATGTCACAAAGCACTAGGCTAACTACAGGCAGACTGTCACAAGTCCGGAATACATATTATATGGGGGAGTACATATGTACCTGCGAGTATAGCAGGCTTGACACGCAGGTCACAACACAGCATAGCAGACACACCTGTGAGTAAATGCAGATGCAGCCACAGCCACATATGATACACAAGGTACCACTGCAGTGGCATGTAACATCAGAAAGAAATGGACGGAGAACAATGGCACCTACCACAGTCTGTACAGAGCCCATGTGTCGTAAGTACAATACACATACAGTTGTCAATCATCCTAACCCAGGGGTCTGCAACCTGTGGATCTGGAGCCACAGGTGTGTATTCAGCCTGCAGTAGTGGGTCCTTGTACCTCTGAGGATTAATGGACACACTACCACACAACACACACACACACACACACACACACACACACACACACACACACACACACACACACACACTCAGAGAGACCTTGCCATCCCAACACAAGTACACAGGTATGGACATATGTTAGGTATTGTTGTTATACACATGGTTATATTATATCTAGTATTATTATATATGAGACCTTATATGCTCTGATGTCTTCACTGTAGGTGTCAGATAGCTGCTGTGCCCCCCGGTGCCATTACTTTGGTGGATGTGGGGTCAAACATAGCTATTTGGATGGTGAAGGCTGCAGACCCCTGCCATATGTACACTGACCATAGTACTGTGCACACATACACATAATTTCCTGGTAATGTCCACGGACCCAGCCCCTACTACACACAACGTGTCCAGCAGTCTGTCATCTGACTGGCTGGTCATCAGGTATGCTGTCAATAAGTAATGCTGCACAGCCCATATGCACCATATATATGTGGGCTTCATTTGCGCAACACATGTGAGCACCTCTGCAGTCTCGAGGTCAGTGTATGTAACAGTGTGGTATGTCGCTGTAAGGCAGTGTATTGGGGGTATGTACCACAAGTATCCCAGGGTGTGACAACATGTGAGGACCACCAGTAGTAAGCTGCCTACGGTATGTGGATGTACATTACAATACATTTCACCTTGTGAACACTGCTGGCCTACTGCTGACTGCCATCATTGTGATTGTGATGATTGCAGCTGTGCATTGTTATGTGGCAGATACAACCCATAGTGTCAACCAAGGTCTTATCACCCTATGGATTGCATGCAGACTATATTTAGAGGCCACTGGGCTATACATCTGCATGACATACTGTGGATAGTTTGTTATGCTGTGAGCACATTAGTCTTTTCTGTTGGATTACCTGAATGCCTTGGCATGGACACCAACAGATGTGATGCTTTTGGACTACTATCCTAAAGGGTATGTTTGTGTGTTGCATTACTCTGTTTGTATGTATGTCAGGGCATGATTAGCTATATGACGTGGCATATATAACTGTAATAGTACACAACGGAACCTTCCCTATGTGTACCAGCCTGTCTGTTGTGTTACATCCATTGACATCTCTGTGGGTATATGTGTCAGGCAAAACTTGTCTGTGGTATGGGTGACTCATACAATGTCCATCAGATGAGGATGCAACTGTAGGGATACTGGCAGTTCAATATGGTATATACCCTCTCATGTATCTTCCTAGGCATACCTCTGTGTGTGTCTGTGTAGTCACATATATATCTATACATATGTATACATATATATCTGCATATGAGTAACTGCATACATGTGTCAGTATAGGTATCATAGGACCGTTCATTGCTTACACATTGTACATTCAATATGGTAGACAGACCATATGGCATGATGTGTTATCAATACCCACGTGTCATAATACAGGTGGGATGGCCTACTGTTAACATCTTGTGTCCATGTATTGTCAGGTCCTGGTTATGGCATTTGCAACAGTCAGTAATGTATTGCACAGGGGGATGTCACCACATGTGAGACATGTGTTGCTTGCGCCCCCCACCCCCATTAACGGTGCCTGTGTTCATATATGTCTTTGTCATATCCGCTATGATATCTTTTGACATATATCTGTATACACACACACACACACACACACACACACACATATATATATATATATATATATATATATATATATATATATATATATATATATATATATATATATATATATATATATATATATATATATATATATATATATATATATATATATATATATATATATATATATATATATATATATATATATATATATATATATATATATATATATATATATATATTATGCTGTAGATATATCTATACCTTGACATATATATGTAGACAGATTTGTGTAGATGTATGCATGGAGAGAGTGGGTCATATACAACTATTCCGATATATGTATATATATATATATATATATATATATATATATATATATATATATATATATATATGTGTGTGTACACACACACACATACATCTAGATGTTAAAGTACACTGACTGTACTGTTGAATGATTGTGCTGGATGACATGTTTCTGGAGCCATCAGATGTATGTATATCTGTCATGGCTTAGTGGTAATTCATGTTGTGTGTTGGGTCCTGGGTTTGAGCCTTGCAGATACTGTGCTGCTGGACAGAACACGGACCTTCCGGTAACAGTGTCATACACTCATTTGGCTTCTATATTGCTTAACCTGTGTAGCTTACCCCAATCAAACCCGCGTACAACTGCTCAAAAGTGCCTTCATCACACTGTATCCAATGGGCCATGTTCTGCCCAAGCTACAAAATGCACAGTGCCTGCAGGGCTCAAACCCAGGACACTGCACACCATAGACAAGGTGATGTTTCACTAAGCCATGACAGATACACATATATCTGATGATTTCAGAAACATATCATCCAGTCCAGTCATGCAACAGTACAAAGAATGTATACCAACATCTAGATGTATGTCTGTGTACAAATATATATATACATATCTACAGAGATACAACATATATACAACTATACATATATATATTTCTGACACTATATACATATATATCAGTATATATATATATATATATATATATATATATATATATATATATATATATATAAAGCATAGATACATGCAAATGCCTACATCGACACATATATTTACTTACACCTATATGTCTACATATACACAGCAAGTTACATATGTGTATGCAGATATATATCTATGTAGGTATATACAGACATAGTTATATATAAGTTAGCAGATATATATATATATATATATATATATATATATATATATATATATATATATATATATATATATATATATATATATATATATACACACACAGGTATATATGGCCATACATCTGTAGATAGCAATGGCAGATTAACAAATGACACATATGTCCTCATGCACCGTTAATGGGGTTGATAGGCCCCACACACTATACATGTACAAATACGCACCCCCCAGCCAAACATGTCCACCCTGCAATGCACTACCAAGTGTTGGAGATCCCATAACCAGGGCCTGTGACAACATGGGCACATGATGTTACCTGTCCTACATCCCACCTGTATAATGTCAGTCTGGTATTGGTAACATGTCATGCAGTACAGTCTGGCTCCTATGGGGAATGTAATATGTGGAAGCCATCAACATTCCCAGGATACAGATACACAGACACAGATATGCAGATACAGGTATACACATATTTATATGTATATATATATATATATATATATATATATATATATATATATATATATATATATATGTATATATATATAGCTACATGTGACTACACATACACACGCAGTTATATGTACAGTAAGATACATAAGTGGAAGTTGCACACGATATGGAACATTCACTATGCCTACAGTTGACCCCTGAATGACTGGGCACTGTATGTGCCACCCATGCAAATGACAATCGTTGCCTGTAACAACCACCCACAGAGAGGTCATAGGTAAAACACCACCCACATGTTTGCAGACATGGAAACCTTTAATCATGTACTATTGCAGTTCTACATGTCATGCCATATAGCTGTTCAGACACTGACAACTATATCAATGGAGTAATGCTACTGTGGACCAGTTACAGTAATACAGTAGTCTGAAAAGGTTCACAGCTGTAGCTGTCCAGGCCAAGCCATTCACATGGTACAATATGAAAGATACACTGGGCCACAGGATACCTAACAATCAACAGTATGTAATGCAGGTGTGTAGTTCAGCAGCCTCTATCTACACACTGTACAAACTCAGTAGGTGGTAAAGATGTCATATGACCACATGGGTTATAACTCGAGCACACCAACAAACAGAACAGTTTGTATGGCAGGGGGTAGTAGTCCTGCATTACCCAGATCCATGTTAGTAATGTATATATAGGTGAAGTATATGGTACTGTACATCCAGATATCTTGAGACAGCTCAGCCCTGATACCCCTACATTTTGAAACAGCCTAGACTCAATAATACAGGGCTATATACCACTGTTACATACACTGGCCTCTGCAGTGCATAAGGGCACACATGTATTGCGTAGGTGATGGCCACACATATATGGCCCCAGCATGGCAACAGTTGTCTATATATGTGCCTGTATTCCAGCCTCTGTCCATCACCTACATACCAAGCTTTGCAGATATGTCATGATGTCGGTGGTTGATCCATAGTGGGCTGGGAGTATAACACACTGCCAGTGCTGCCATCAGTCCACTGCCGTGTGTCATTGGCTACTGATAGACATCCTAAGGACATAATTGTACAGTACCACTACTAGCACGTAATGCCACTGTGGACAGCAGCAGAGATATTGGCCAATATATGTGGAAAGTCTGACACAGTCTGTACAGTCCAGAGGTATACACATATGCCCTTAGTGCTACACATGTGTACCATGCCTGACAATATGGATGTAGATGGCCATGTAGATGGGTATAACACATAACGACCAGTATATGATGTCCACAATCGGTCATGCATTCACACACCCCTGTCTGGCCTGACACGGTATGACCACTGGTACAGGGGTGCCATGGCCACATACTAACCAAATAGATATTGACATACATCTGCACTGCATCCCGCTGCCCTGTCTGACATTCATGACTGTTTAGGGAGGCCCGGTAGTGGGACATCTGGCTAGTATCTGCACATGACATCCCACTGGGTAAGTACACACAGCTGCTAGACATTTCACAATGCACTGTGCAGGCTGCAGGCAGACTGGCTCAACACTGGCATACATCTCCTAATGGGGAATGCACATGTACCTGCATATAAAGTAGGCTCAACAGGCATGTCACAGCACAGGGTAAGATACACCTGTGCGAAAGTGCATATCCACAACCAATGTGAAAACAGCCACAGCCACATATGGTTAGCTAGCATGGTATTACAGTATATGAACTATGTGTTCTACACCATTTCCATATGTGCCACTCACAGACTGACATTACATATACTGGCCTGCTACACAGTTTGGTCTGGTGGCTGATTGTGGTATGGGACATGTGTGTTTATGGCCCTACAAACATGTACACCAGTACAGTACCATACAGTGGGGCAGCATGTAACATCTGATAGTAGGGGAACTAGAACAATGTCATCTACCACAGTCTGTAAACAGGCTAAGGTACTTATCAATAATACATGAACTGTCGCCATTCACCATAGGTACACAGACCTCAGTACTGTATGAACATCCACAGAATGTGCAGGTAATGTCATGTAATGTAACCCCTACTGTAATTAACATGTGGAGCAGTCGGATATATCAGTGGCTTGTTCTCAGATATGATGCCACAAATTATGGTGTACAGCACATATGTACCACTTCGTGCATGACATATGTACAAAGGTTGACAGAGGTGTGGCTGGAAGCATATACACAGGGCCAATATTGACATGTTGCTGTGATAACTGCATACATTTACTGTTGTTACAGGTTTGTTTCAACATATGTCCTATGAGGGATATGACAGGGCAGCCAGCACACACATTCATTATAATGCTCTGGGCATCACATACGACCTGGCAGTTGATGGAGGGGATGCCCCTGCAGTTGATGTAGGCCCTACCCTGCTCACCAGGTGGTGCTTTGATGTGTATGTATGTGCAGTCTATAGCACCCACTACCCCAGGGTATTCTGCTATTTGGTGGAAGAGACGTATATTGCTGGTCAACACCTCACGGGTGTTGAGGAAATATACATACTCACTGGCATGTGCTGCCATGGCATCCAGGAACTGGTGGAATACTCCGGATGCTGATGCCTGTGAGATCCCCATGCTATCCCCAGTTGTGCTTTGGGAGGTACCTGTGGCTAGTATACCTAGGCCTACACATACCTTGATATCCACTGGGATGGGTTCCCCTCATTTAGTTTGGTGTGTCAGGTGTGGCTGGCACAGCTCATCTACTTGCTGTAGGAGGTGTCTGTCGACCCTATAGCACTCCACTATCTCTAGCTCATGTAGCCTTTGGTAGGTTACCCCGGGTCTGTACACTCTTCTCCATCTCCTCACTGTGGGTTGTTCGGCAGCATGCACATCCTCACCATCCTCAGCCTCTTGCACATGTTGTTCTATGTTGCCTGCTGTAGGTTTGTTTGTTAATATTTCCCTGCTTGTATACACTGGTGGCGTAGAGTGTGGGAAAAACAGTTGGAAAGGTGTTTGCTTAGTTTATAGTAGTGTTTTCGGCTGGGCTGGGCTGCTGCTTGTGTAATTGGCTGCTTCTGATACATTTCACCTGCCAGATATGCTAATTCTCCTTGAATACCTTCCTACTGCTGTCTTCCTTTCCCATTGCCCTTCTGTTTGGGCTCGGGGCCACACCGCACAAACAGAGTATTCAGATGTGCACACTGCTGCTGTTTCCTGGTTTAACTTATTTTTTCTTCCTGTAACTCCCAGTGCATGGCACGCACACCTGCTTACACCTTGTAAAGAGTGCTAGGCAGGTTTAGACACACCCCCTAGCTTGGCTGTGCTGAGCTTGGAGCATACCCGAGTCACAGCGCTCCAATCCGCTTACAGTATGCCTGACACACCCACCCATGATGTCAACTGCCTACTAGTCTTGCACTCAGCTATTCATACTCTTACACTGTTGGGGCCTGCCTCACATGCTGGGGAAATCTGGGATTCACTATCCTTCCCCTCATTTGCATAGGATTGCCTGGTAATGCATAGTTACATGTGTCACACTGTGCCTCCCCCCTTAGCAACCACTATTAACTGACCAGGTTGTCTTGTGCCTGCCACTGACTTGCATGGCGGAATACTGGCTTTAGTTAGACTGCTTTTTTTTAGGTTTATTTTCTTGTTTCCCCACCATTCCCATTTGCGCCCCGCTGCCCAATGCTTCGACAGCCGTGATCTGTGGACATATCATAAAAGTTGTGTTTTGTACATTTTGCATTTTTGCAGTGCCAATTGGCATGCTTCCTCAATGATATGCCACCTTAATTTGGTGCTGTCATGACTCTGTTTTGGATTTTGCAGAACCGTACTCGGTTACTAACCAAGTACATTTCTGCATATTACTCTAGTCCTGCACGCCCTGATTCCAGCTTCCTGGATGGCAGCTATACCTCATTTGCATGGTTTTTCACCTGCAAATGGAGCAATTTGCATACGGGGCTGGGAATGTGCAGCACTAGTGCTAGGGTGCTCATGCACATCAAACGGGCATGTACATGGATCGCTCGGCTGCCATATTGACAAAATTACCTCTTACACTAATCATGCACACCGTGCAAGCTTTTGAGAATCTGGGGGATTAATTAAAACATAGAATTGTTTTAAATACATTATTTTAGCTGTATCTTTACTCTTCTGCAATAGCTTTTTACAAGTAGTTTAATATATATGTACAAAACAAATATGCCAGAGTTACCGAAAAAGATTCACTGACACTGATACTGAGGATTCCCAGACTTAAAGAGTATTTCTTACTGTTCCATTCTATATGGATGGAATTATGAAAAGATAGACAAGACCATAGTGAATTATTCTCATTAGCTTTGCTTCACAGTGCATTTGGTCACTTTCTAAAAAATCAATATCACATCAGGATATCTGTTCCTACAAGGGCATTCAAGGTTAGAAAAAAAACATTAAAATTAGTCAATAATAGTTTTTGCTCTGATGGCTGGTTTGGATTTTGTAGAACTTCATGACAAGGTAAAACATAACGTTTTGCCCCCATTGTCTGCCTGTAGTACCCCTTTAAATAACAAAAATTGCAAATTGCAGTCTATGCTCAGATCAAGAAAACTAGAACTTGATTAACCCTTATGCAATTTATTGTTTTTCATCTGCTATTTCAGCACAATTCCAGTTCACAGTTCAAGAGTATAATTTTAACTGTAGTGTTGCAGATGCTTGCCAAATAAAAATGGGGGTCACTGTTATGGCTAAAAGATAGATAAAGTTCATAAAGCCTTTAGAGTATGGAATATTCATTATTTTACATCTGGCAAGCCATATTCTTTGCACCTGGATTTGACTTTTTTTCCCTTTTTCGGTAAGTATATTCAGTAGGCTGTTTTTAGAGAAAGTCACAATTTTAACTTGATTTTGTATACAGCATATGCAGTAACAGATGGTGCTGCAGGTGCTCTGACATGACTGATGAGCATTTTGACATCATGCTCTGACCCATGAAAACTGTTTTGCCAGTCATGTACTCTAAAAATAGGACACTGTTCAAAATTATTTGGAAATGTGAAGGGCAGGTATGCCACTTTCTGCAGATGATCTTCATTCACAGTAGGTCAAATTTGTAATTTTGTTTAATAAAGATCCAGCATTGCACAGAAAGGCCAGTACTAAGTATTGCCATGTCTAGTGGAAAACAATTTTTTGTAACTAAACTGAATCTCATGTCAATATTTGGTTTGAAAATGAGCACATATTGAGTCAGCTTGTGTCCCATTTAAACAACCGTGTTAGATTTTTACATTTGTATAAATATTCGCAAAATAGCTATTCAGAATAATGATTGAAGAAATCATTCTCAGTGCCAT
This sequence comes from Protopterus annectens, assembly GCF_019279795.1. Lineage (NCBI taxonomy): Eukaryota > Metazoa > Chordata > Ceratodontiformes > Protopteridae > Protopterus > Protopterus annectens. Next base: position 1,912,731,304 of record NC_056728.1, read on the forward strand.
GATATGTTTTCTCTCTTAGCATTCATTTTAAGTCCAATAATCTTAGCACAAGTAGCTTGCCAGCCTATTCCCTTCATGCTTTGGTGCATATCCTTTTCAAAATAATTAACTTAATTCATTAATTTATGTATTTTAAGCTTCTTGGGGATGAGGGCAGGGAACCAGATTGACCAAGTCTTGTCTTGCCTTGCTTATTTCAGTAATACTTTGATAATTTTTAGAGATATCTAAGTAGCAGGCTAGATTTGTGGAAGGCCAAAATGTCTATTTTATCAACTTCCTCTCCCTTTTCATTGCACAATTCCACATCAGCACAAAACAGTGGGGGATTGTACCAACAAATGTGCTCATTATTCTATTTATTTACTGTTATTTATCAGTTCAACTATCAGTTTCACTAGGCTGACAGATAAGTGATGAATAAGATACATGTTGCACTCCCGGATTACTGACCATCATCTTGCCTGTTCACATTTATTAGTTGTTTACTAAGAGACATAACTAATTAATTTGCTGTCTGCAAATGAGAAATATGAATAACTGACCAAAGGTTTATAGTTATGCACCAATCCTCAAGTCACAGAGGCTTTAAAGGTCTGTGAATTTATATCCAGAATTCAGTCACAAAATATTAGTGAATACTGATGAATATACCAGGTGGCGCACACCAAAAAGTTTACCATCGAAAAATTAATATTTTCAATGTTTTTACATAGCAATTTTACTTTTTAAAAGGCTGAATTTTTTTTCAGAATTGGCATCATCATCAAAATGTATTAAGTCAAGTTCAGTAAAGGTAACAGATGCTAAAATAATATATAAATCCCAAAGTAAGATATTTATATTTTATTCATGAGCCTGTTCTTGCATAACATACCATCAGCATCACATTAACTTTTTTTATAATAAAATGCTACTATTACAATGTGTTATAACAGGCAGCTTTTCCCTTATTTCTTTCTGTGGTCTACTAAGTGAAAAACATTTCCTTCCTGCTTTTTACAGCATCTGCTGTGATTTCAAAATGAGTGCCTCCTTAATGTAGCATGATAAAAATATCAGCTAGTATTATTACAATTAAATCTATTTTCTAAAGCAACTGCATTAACATTTAGAAAAGTACATTAGGCAGGCATTGTTCCACCATGTCAGGAAAGGCATTTTATTTTTTCTGATGTATTTCTGTAGGTGAAAATATATGAATCTTTATGTTGTGGGGTTGGTAACTCTTTGTATTTACTTTGCTTTTAAAGGAGGAAGGGACCATTTATAGGGCACTTTTACCAGAGTGTAGATTAAGGAATCTGATGAGAACATTATCAGCTATTTCATTTCCCATTTCTTCTTTCACTTACAATTGCTGTTCTTGCTAGGTTCCCTTTCAGGAATGAGATCTCCATGTTTCATAATTATGGGACAGTTAAGATAGTGAAACCATACTCTATAACTGCATCAGAAGTTTGAAGGTAAAATAAACAACAATTTAAGTATTTAGCATTTACCTATATAATGTAAGAATAGCTTATGTTACTTTCTTCTGTGTGTGTGTGTGTGTGTGTGTGTGTGTGTGTGTGTGTGTGTGTGTGTGTGTGTGTGTGTGTGTGTGTGTGTGTGCACTTTTGTTTGAAAATCAAAGCTTGTTTAGATTACTTATGTGTTATCAACATTCCAGTTATTTAGTTGTGCTATGTCAGTCAGTTACAATGCATGCTGAGTAGATCTGAATGTGGCATCACAGATTTTTTGTCCCCTAACTTCTTTCATCATCCACAGAAAAGCATCAGATGTCATTTTGGGTTCTTGGCCAAACTTTAGTAAAATATTCTGAATCGTCTTGTTGGTCTTTAATCAATGTAAGCTTTTCAGTTATTTACTTTTCATTAAAGATTGCCCCTCTTTATTTACAATGCGTATACAAACAATTAAACCATATTATTTGTTCTAACTTATATACCAGCTATCCAGAGGCATAAAACCATTGCCATGTGACCAAGTTTTTGAATCCCCACTGCTCTGTTGCAACCACTTGCACAAAATTTTATTGACCACCAGTTGCCCTGAACTACCAATTTTGATCTCTGCCAATTAGCCATGGCTGCATGTTCCTGCCAGGCAAGCAACTGTGTGGCTGTCCTGCCAAGTGTGGCGTCCCTAGTTATCTATTCAGAAAGCCTTCTACCCTCCTCATAAGATCATATGATATTTGTCAAACCTTTGACCTATTCATTTACTGTCCCAGGGAAGGCTGGTGTGTCTGTTGTGCTTCATGTTTCATAAACACAACAGTTTATCATCAGACATCTTTAACCCATCATACTATAGTGGATCATTTTCTACCCTGCTGGTTTTGGAAAAGTGTGGAAATGTCTGGGCTTCCCGCCTTTGACTGTTCAAAGAAATTCTATCATCTAAGGTATAAACATTTATTACCTGCCTGCTTCTTCCTAATCTAGCTCTTGCCACCTAATTTGATGCATGATCTTGGCCTCAACATTTAGCTGACTGACAGCTAGCTATTCTTTCAGATTATAATACATTTATTCAAACATGATAATAAACACTCCAATTACAGCACATAAACCATTTCTAGAAGTCAGAAAAAAAGTTAAAATAGTGTTATCATTTCCATGTAAATATAACAAAAATTATGCACAGAAAGAGAAGAAAACATAGATCCTAACACCACTACTAATACAAAAAATCTGTCTAAATTTGAATAATTCCAACTATAGCAGAATGTTGTCCAAGATATTCCAGCTCTTGAAATTTCAACTGAGTTCTACTTGAGCCAATGTATGTTTATAAACAACCATTTCCTTGCTCCATTCCCCTTCTGAACTCTTATAATGTTTAAAAATGATAGTATGGGAGTGGGGAGCCATACCATTCTAATAGCCAACCATAAATTATTAGGAAGTTTATTCCTTATTCTGATAATACCAAAAGCCATCTTATATAGTAATTTAAGGTAACTTAAACTTCAAAGCCAAACAGAGTGTTATAGCTTAGTCCATACTGGTGCAATAACAGAAGATGGTCAGATTATATGAACATAATCATCTCCATTTGATTTGCACCTCTAACATAAAGTAAAATTTCTTTGCCTTGTTCACCATAATCTGTCAGATGAATTTTGTCAAAAGTTAAGCATCTTATACAAGATGAAAGAGGTGAAATTAGGCTAATTTTGATTATGACTACCTTTAAACACCTCTAAACTTTCATTCTTTGTCAATTCTTTCTGAATCCATTGTTCTGGTTCTGCTTAGATCTTCTCTACAATCGGCACAGGTATTGATAATCAAATTATAAAAATCTGATATACTTAATTGTCTAATGAGTGAGATCATAGTAGACTTGGGGATACCATTATTTTTGTGTAAATTCAATTGATGTGAGGTGCACCCCTTAATGACCATAATAATAATAGCTTTAAATATTGTTAGGACAATAGGTTTCCATTGTTATTTAATAGAATAAAGTCCTTATCCCAAATCTCATCCACAAATATGTTTTTTCTTAGCCAGTTCATCCAGACTAGTCTAGTAGTTTATGCTCTTTAAGAAATCTATGATTAACCAGAGTCTGTTTCATTTTACCAAACAAACATTAGAGATTGAGGGTGAACATTTAGTGAATCATCAATTCTCTAAACCACCTGGGTCCCACATCCTGTTTGTGCCATGGTTTTAGGCTGTATAAATTGAAGGTAGTTTACCTCTGATTCAACCCATAACAACACAGGTCAGGAATGGCTCCTAGCCCTTAAAACTTGCCATCACACTGAGGTTCTAGTATACCTCTGAGTGATAGGAACACTCAAATCACCCAATGTTTTGGTAACATCAGTTTCTATGTACTAATCCTGGGAGAGAAATGATTCTATAGAAACTGTAAAACAGCTTTTTGTAGCTTTTGTATCCACTTAGTCTTAACCATATATTATATATGGCATAAAAGGAAAATAACTCTAGGTAACAACCCATTTTATTTGTCTGTATCCTGGGTATAAATGGTAAATTTAAGTGGTCCAAAAATAAAATGTTATCTCTAGTCATAGAATATATAGCCTTAAAACTTAAGGCTTACATGTTTTAAAAGGATATGCCATACCTATGCCCAAATATCAACATTCCTTAACAATTTGAATCTCTTCAATTGAGGGACAGGATCCAAAATCAATTTATGCTTTTTTGAATAGGAATAAAACTGATAAGTTAGAAAATCTAGCAAATCTAGTGAGCAATGATAATATTTTATTCACCACCGCCACAGGATTTAGGATCCAAACCACACCATCTTTAATACCAAGATAATAAAATTGGCTTCCTTTAATACAGAAGCTAGCCAGCATTTCTATTATCAATAAAAAACAATGGAAAGAAAGGAATCTACTGTATTGTGCCTTTCCATAATCAGATACCCTTCAAACAAATTCTATTCATGCATACAATTACCTCTGGTGATTGGTATAAAAGAGGAATCCTTTTAACAAATGCTGAGGGAAAATTTTAACCAATACAAGCTCTCCATAAAAAAACACTCACTCCACTGAGATTAATGCATTTCTAAAATCTAACAAAAGCACTGTCCTGGATTCTGATGAGAAAGCACTAATTTGCTTCAAATTTAACCATGGATATACTAAATCTAGCCCTTCCATCTGGCTCTTAATAAAGCATTGCTGACTATCATTAATCAAATATTCCATTTTCCATTCTATGACTTAATTTTTTTGCATAGATTTTATTGTCCAGAAATAATAATGAACTAGGTCTATACTATCCAGGATTGTTATGTCTTTTCTTAGCTTAGGCCAAAAAAAACCTGATATGTTAATTGACTTTAAAAGACCTTTTTAATTCTTTCACCTCCCTATATAAGTCAAGGAAAATTGGCCTATTTATTCCTTATACCTGTTTATAAAATTCAGAAGTAAGGCCACCCAGTCCAGGTGCTTTCCCAACTTTAAGAACATCTATGGTCATGAAAATCACTGCTAATTCAATTGGTTGTTTGAAGGATTCTCTATCCTGGTTTGAGATCCATGGATATTATACTGTATCAAAAAACTCTCAACTTCATCTTTATTACATGCCATTATGGACTGATAAGCTCCCTGCAAAGAAGCAGCCAGAATTTGATCACTTTCACTCAAATTGTCAGTAATAAAGCCATTATGATACTTAAGACTCAATACAGAGATCTCTACATCTTCAACTGTCTTGCAGACCATAATTTTTGTTGATATGTCCCATTTTCCTGAATCCATACAAATTGCAGTGCATGATATTCTTATTTTAATTGTTTAATATTTTCCCTTAGGATATAGTCTGAGCAACCTCTTGTTTTATACACTAGTTCTTCTCATTCTATTTGACTGTCTGATAGATAAATTTAAGATTGTGCAGCATTTAATTTGAGTTTCAAATCTTTTCCTATTAATTATTTTTCCAGAACTATGATTTTCCCAATACTGACGTTAGCAATCAAAGAATTTAATGGACCCCGTATTTTCTTTAAGAACCAATGGGTAAAAATGCCAAGGAATATTGATTCTGGAAAAAAACTGAAACCAGAAACATCTAACAAAACTAACTTGTGGTCATATCTACTCCAAAACCATGTTGAACTTGCAACACATTACAGACCATAGTTCTAAATACCAATAGTTAGTTATGCTTGAAATGAACCTTGTGTTCCAATATATGTAGACTCACTCTGTGAGGTAATTAGCTTGCCAAGTATCAATTAAATATTCATCTAATACAAAATGTTGCAGACAGTTTCAAACATTAGGTAATCTAAATTTGTCTAAAGGAAGGTTATCTACCAGAGGATTAGGAACTACATTAAAATCACTACTCATCATCACTCTGGTATGATAACCAAAAGTATTTTAGAAAACTATTCTGGTCTTCATTATGTCTAGAAAAGTGTATTAATACCCGTGAGGTATCAGAATTTCTAACTTTAATAATCAGTTACCTTCCTGACTGATCTTTCAAATCTGACTCCATTTGTAAACCTAATTTCTTATTTAATTTTATCATAATCCTTCTTTTAAAAGAATCACTACAGAGTCTCCCCACTCCAGGCTAAGAATGTAAAAAAAAAAAAATACTATTTTCATATTCAATCACAGTTTCTTGAAAGGACTTTAATCTTTCTAATGCATCCTTTCTATTATGTGCAGTTCCCAGTCCCCTAATATTCCACAAAATAAATATAGCTGATTCTAAGATAGACTGATTACCTTTCTTCAGCAAATCTTCATTCTTCACATCCTTAGTGGTAAACACTTCTTGTAGTGACAAGAAATATTTCTTATGTGGAATTATTCTAATATCTTATAGACAAAAAAAAAGAAAGAAACAGGAAACTTGTTTAACAATATGACTGGTTGGGGACTGTAGTAAAGAGTTACAGTGCATTTATATTTTCAATAGGATAAAAAAAGATAATAAATTTAAAACACTGAATTTCACGTTTAGGAAAAACTAGTAGCATCCTCCACTATAAAGACAAATTACTAGAAAGACAATAAAAGGCATCTAGTACATAAATGCAAGGACATATACCAGAAAGAAGAGACTCTGCCTACTGCAAATCCCTCTCCTCTTTGTGTAGACATTTCAAGAATCAGTGATTTAAAACCATTCCTTGTCTGAAATTAGTCACTGCCCCTCCAATTGAAATACAGTGGATATAATCATAGGTAAAATAATTACGATTATAAATGTTAGCATTCTTCTATATGAATTGAATTTTTGTCACTTCAGGACCCTTAATAGTAAAAAATAGGCCCAAGAAAAGAGTTGAAAAAGATTCCCTCACTTATCTGATAATCTTAGTCCTCACATCATCTTAAAGTCCCGTTAGCATTTTAAAGGAACTATGCCCCCAGTTGAAGATTACGATGCCCCATATTGTTCAATCAGTGAGAGATCTTTGCATCTTTAGATCTGGATAGAAAACAAACATTCTCTAGTCCACATTCAGCTTCCTCTAGAACCATAAACTGATTCTGTGAATGAGGCTGTGGACTCAAGGAGTTTTCCTTATCTAAAGGTTTGACAAATTGAAAGGACATTTGAGCAACTTACCAGCACCCCCACAATCTTTTTTATTTTACTAAAGGAGGATTTAGTAGAAGATGAAATAGTAGTTCTTTCCCTTTTCTTGTTTTCCGTCATTGCCACATCTTTGTAGCTTGCCTTGATATTTGAGATTTAGACTCCAGCTCAATTTAAAAAAAAAAGTATCAAGGGCAGCTTCTGTCTTAGCTGGCTAATAAAAACGTAAGACTGGCCATGCGTTTGAGTCTATAATCAAGCAGGAAACCATACCTGCAGTTTTGGCCACCTCACTCTAGACTTCTGCAGTACAAGAACAAATTACTTCCTTTAGTAATAAACAGTTGTGAAATAATCTGGGGCCACCTTCATCTTTTATTATCAGGTGACTTTCACATTCTTTGCTTTTGCGTGGAATCCTTTCCTGATCATTCAGATCTAGACATTGCCAAAAAAACTGTCCAGGAAATCTAGGATTATTTATTCTCAGTGTGAACCTATGGGCCCATTTAATAACCAAAGAATTAGTGTTCTCCAGGATACCCTTTATAGCATTAGTTATGAATGCCATCGGATCCACTTCTTCCACATCCTTAGGTAGTCCTTTTAAAACCAGGTTATTCATTTTGACCTTGTTTTCAATGTCATCCATCTTATTTTCAAGCTGATGGTAAAGGGATTGTATTTCCTTGGTCTCTGATGAATGAGTAGTTAGTAAATCCTTTAATAACAAACCCTGAGATTGATTTTCTGCTATTTACTCTTCTATTTTTGAAAGGTTTTGCTCATATTTGGAAGAAATAAATGTAATATGCTGCACATCTTGTAAATTAGATTGGGCTAAAGTAGGGAAGGCATCAATGCTGGTGTAAAGTGCCTGTAAATCCTCTGAAGTGCTTCCTACTATTTACTTGTCACAGGTCCAGCAACAAAATCAAGAAGTTTACAATACTGGAGTCTTAATATCACACAAAAATGGCAAAATATATAGTGAACAACTCTACATACTAAATAAGATTTAATAGATCTGATAAAAAGAAGTAACCATTGAGAAAAACAGACTTAGTCCTCGAGTGTAGGACAGAAAAAGTGAGACCAACTGAAAACATTTCTTGTTTCCATGTACTCCCCCATGAGCCATTCAGTGCAGCCTTGTTTCTTCCTATTGCTGGCCTGCCAGCTGAGCCTTGAAACAAGAGGAGGAAAGCTCTGGATAGATTCACATATTTACACACTGATTTTATCCCTACATTCTCTCCTCAGCCACACAAATAAATAAATAAATAACAAAAACCCTTCAGTGCTCTTACCCAAATATCATTATAATCTTAAGAGCAACCTTGTAAATATTTTAGTTATGTCATAAGCTTTCAGTCATTCAAATTTTTATAAACGTTTGAACTTTTTTTATTGACAAAGTTTATTTAAGGAATTATTCACACCTTATTGCATTCAACTCAAGATGCCTTCAGTATCAGCTAGACAGAAGCATAAAGCCCCTGCTACATACCTCCAGCACGAAGCCTCACCATTCTTTTGCACTACTCTTTTCACAAAATTTTCTTTAACTGTCAGTTACCCTGACATACCAGTTTAGACCTCAACCAATTTACTTTTGCTATCTGTTCCTGCCAGGGATGCTTTGTCAGACCTGCCCAGGACTGGGGTAGCCCACCTTAATTTCTCGGCATGCCATCTGACCTTCTTATAAGACCACACATTTTCAAGCATTTGATGCATCCATTTATCATCCAAAGGAAGGCAATTTTGTCTTTTTCCACATTCTAGGTAAGTACAATTTTTTCATTAGATGTCTTCAACTCACCATGCCAATGGGATTACTTTTCCTGTCACTTGGATGCAGTCTTTGAATTGTTGCTTATCCCTGTTTTGACTCTATCTTTTATTGCCATTCCTCAGCTTCTCTTTTTATTCCATATCTGATGACCTCTGTACACTTCATTTTGTTTTTGTTTTTTTTTTTGTTTTTTTCATCTGCTAGGTCCTGCAACAGCAGTTTCAGGTGTACATTGAATAGTTCAAGGCCAGTATCATTCGGGTGAACTCCATTCTCCTGGCACCAAGCAGGGTCATCGTCACTGAAATCTCTTATGTTCCAAAACAATACAATGTAAGCATATAACCACTGACATTTTATGATTTATATGTTTTCTTACCATTTCTAACATCAAAGGAATGAGAGAAAGTGCCTTGTTTGAAGACTGCATCTAAACAAGTTGAAGATGCTGCCAACAACTTTAAGTATCTCTTGCTGTCGTATATGAACTTTATCTGCTTATTTTTTTGTAACCTTATTCACAGCACTAAACACAATCTGTATTGACTGCACAGCTCTAAACATAGTGTAGCTTTATTCATAAGGGTAACTTCACCTATAAGAATAACTTTGACCTTAATGACTGGGGCTTGAGTTTTGTCTTGTGCTAGGCTTAGGGTTTCATTGAAGTTAGACAGAAAAGTTAAGATCATATGTCACACACTAACATGGTAACAGATATTGAGTCTGTATCATTGACATTCTAGGTTTATATAACAGTCAAAGGGCTAGTTAGTACAGGAAAACAGTTAAGTAGCTACCTGATATCGCTTCTGTTCTGGAGGAAAGGCGTGAAGAATATTATAACATCAACGCCTACTAGGATAGGCTGTTAGTCCATCCATCTAGGGATATCCCTTTTTTCCATTTTTGCACATGGGGTCAAGGTGTAATTTTGGGTCTATATTATAACATCAAAGTCTTAAAACTTCGAATGTTATAATATCAAACCCTATGCACCGAACACTGAAAATAGTGAAGCTGCAGAATATTGAATACTTTCCTAGGGAAAGTATTCGGCGGGCCGTTTCTGCAGCTTTGCTATTTCCTCGACTGTGGAGAAAAGGTTATGGACCAGGTTAAGATAAATGTGTGAAGATATTGGGTTAAAGTGAGTGTGTGATAGCTAGGGACCTTAGGGTTAGGGAGCAGGTAAGGTGAGTGTGTGATAGGGACCTTAGGGTTAGGGAGTGAGTAAGGTGAATGCACGATAGGGACCTTAGGGTTAGGGAGCAGGTAGGGTGAGTGTGTGACAGGGACCTTAGGGTTAGGGAGTGGGTAAGGTGAGTGTGCGATAGGGACTTTAGGGTTAGGGAGCAGGTAAGGTGAGTGTGCGATAGGGACTTTAGGGTTAGGGAGCGGGTAAGGTGAGTGTGCCATAGTTAGGGACCTTAGGGTTAGGGAGTGGATAAGTTGAGTGTGCGGTAGTTACGGACCTTAGGGTTAGGGTTGGGTTAAGGTAAGTGGATAGCTAGTAGTGTATGTATGATTTAGTGTAGGGTTTTGTGAAGTGTATGTGTGTAGATTATTTATTTTGGTGTGCTTGTTTTGTGTGTATGTTTGTCGGAACAGCGATTTTTTTTCCCTGGGAAAAAATTTGCTATTCTGTGTGTTTGATGTTATAGTCTTTCGATCAAAACGGTTCGATATTA
>NC_056728.1:1912746868-1912864368 GCF_019279795.1 Protopterus annectens
AGTGGTTTTCTGTAGCCATGGGGGAAGAGTTGGGCTTTAGTTCTGGTAAGTCTTATGGGGGTGTGGTTATTTAGGATGCTTAGGAAGGTAGTATTGAAAAATTGGACTGCATCATCGAAGCTGAGGTAATTTAGAGGGTGTCAGTTACATTCTTTGAGGGATGAGATGAATGTGATTGGGTTAAAGTGTAGTTTTTTATGTATTTGATGGTAGATGACAGGTTTAACTTGGTATAGGTGTTTTTTGAGTAGGAATGCTGGGGAATGATCCCTGAGGCTATCTGATAGGCAGCCTGCTATATAGGATTGGGGAATCTTGCTGACTAGTATCCAATCCAGGGTAGTGTGCTTGTTGGAGTTTTTATTTATTCTGGTTGGTGACTGGACTAGTTGAGTGAAGTCATGAAGGTCTAGATGCTGGGTTGGATGGTTGCCGCAACAGGATTGCCAATCAGTATTGAAGTCACCTAAAATTATGGTCTCTTGGGAGAGATGGTGGGTAGTCCAGCTGAGGGGGTTTTCTAGTAAGGGGATATTTTGGCCAGGTAGGAAGTAGCATCCTACTATGTTGATGGTATTATTTTGGTTTATTTTCAAGTTGGTATATATTATTTCTTCATTGGCAATTTGGGGAGCTGATAGGTTTAGGATCTGGATGTTTAGATGCTGTTTAAATATTACAGCTATACCACCTCCTTTCTTGTTTGGTCGGTCTAGTCTTAGTATGTTGTAACCATTAATGAGGATTTGCTCACTGGTTATGTGAGGTTTTAGCCAGGTTTCTGTCAGGATGATTATATCCAGGGAGTACAAGTCTATGGTGGCATGGAGTTTGTGGACTTTGTTGGTTATACTTCTGATATTTAGGCTTAGCAGAAGGAGGTAATTTGATTTTCTTCTGGCTGGGATTTAGAAGATGTTGTGGTTGTTAGTTTGATTATTAAAAGTGGTGTTGGAGATGGAGGGGCCAGGTTTGGGGTGGATGTCTCCACTGAGGGCAAGTTTTGAAATGCACAAGGTTATTAGTTTTATCAGTTTGTGAACGAGTTTGCATTTTAGGGAAACGCTATGGTTGGGTGCAGTTGGTAACAGATGTGGTGGGAGGGTTAGTTTGTTAACTTGTAGAAATGCATTTAGCTTGAGTATTTTAGTTGATAGAATACATGGGGGATGCATAGGGATGGTTCTTGAGTTGGTGGGAGAGGAGCAGAGTGAGGGTGAGTCATGAGTGATGGTGTGAATAGTTGTATAGTGGAAGTGGTTGAGTGGGGTATAATGGAGTTTTGGTAAGATGTAAGATATGCAAGGAGAGGGTATGCAAAGAGCATAATTATGGAATGCTTATTCATGTTAGCAGAAGAGGAGGGGTAGTAGTAGGAAGATGGTGGATTTAGAATTAGGAGTAGTGTTGTGGTTGGTGGTAAAAATGATGGGAGGGGTTTGTTCTTCTAATAAAGGTAGGACCATCGGGGGTGGGTGGTAATTGAGGGCAGGGTGGAGACCAAAGTGGGCAAAGACCTGTCAGCTGCTCTTAGGATGGGTTGTGGGCTGGAAAACAATCAGGTAATAGAGAATACAGGCCCTTATATAACTTCTGTCCTATGCATTCCTAGTGGGGGAGGAGGGTAGGGACTAATTGCAAGAGGAGTCCTGTGGGAGTGATTGACAGGTCCCTCAGCCAGATTCTGGAGGATGGGCAATTCAAACAAAAACAATCAGTTGACTCAAACTGTAAGTAAGTGATATGGAGAGAGTACCAAGAGAATAGATGAACTGCAGTTAAGTAAATGGCAGTACAGTTCAAGGAGGAACTAAACTAGCACAAGTTAATTATTTCTGGTGTCACTAATTCTGGGGTAGTGCAGTTTAGTTTGGAAGTGGATAGCTATTGCCATACAAAAATAGTCTAATATTGACTGGTCACAGATGAAATGGGGGAAAAGGCACAGTTGGATGTAAAAGCCATACATAAAAATGTAAAATGTTGCCTTGTTACTTAGACAGAGGTACAGAATCCAGCAATGTGTCATCAACTAGAGTCTGATATGGGGTCTTACAGGATTGGAGTTAGGACAACTGGGCTAGCTAGACAGGCCTCTGCAAGTGTGCATGCTTTAAACAACAAAAAACCTCAGTATATAAGGGCATTAACATTAAGTCTTTATGCTGAAAGTTAAGACATACATTGCGTTTAATTTGAAGAAAAGCTGTGCTTGCAGAGAAGCCTTTGTAATATTTTCACTGGAATTGCACTTCAGCAATAGTACTTAGTCAAGTTTGGAGGGTGGGGGGTGCACCTGCAGCCCAAGATGTTTAAACAGACTGCGTTTAATTTGAAGAAAAGCCATGCTTGCAAAGAAGCCTTTGCAATATTTTCACTGGAATTGCACTTCAGCAATAGTACTTATTCAAGTTTGGAGGGTGGGGGGTGCACCTGCAGCCCAAGATGTTTAAACAGATTGCATTTAATTTGAAGAAAAGCCATGCTTGCAGAGAAGCCTTAGTAATATTTTCACTGGAATTGCAGTTCAGCAATAGTACTTCTGTACAATAGATTCCAAATTCAGAAAGTTTACTAGATCTTGGAGTAACCTTTCTGCATTCAGAGCACTGCACTTTGGCATGGAGATGCACAGCACCATGGTGGGCTGTCTTTGCAGACATGCTAGATGCTGAAGAGACATACCGAAGGAAAGGCATATTGCTAATTAGCTATGTGCTGTCCTTGGACCTGCCTGCAGTAAGTCATTTCTGCAGAAGAGTGATCCAGAGAATTGCACAGCTGCATAAATTATCGTTTATCGTGGCTGATCCTGGCCACTCATAGTAATGGCCGTGTTCATCTATCATTGTGGAGTTTAACAGTCAAACAGTGTTTGAGAGAGAGAGAAAGTGTATGTGTGCATGTGTCTGTGTGTGTCTGCGTGACTGTGGGTTTGTGAAGATGTACATGTGTGACTGTATGTGTGAATGGGTGCTTGCCTGGAAAGTCACAACAGACGCATTAGTGAGGGGATAGGTTAGTTGTGTGCACATGCATGCACTCATGTGTGTGTGTGTTTGTGAGAGTCTGCATTGGGAGGGTTGGTTGGTTGTTATACCTCTATGCACCCCTGGAATAATGAGCAAAGCCTGAAAATTTGAGTCAGAAGGAATAGTAGCTTCCTGGGAGAACACCAAACATATGGATTGGGGGTCCAACAAGCACCAAGGAGAACACTAGGGATGTGGGTCAGAGTGAATCATTAGCCACCAGGCAGACCTTTTCACTATCATGCTTTAATAACACTAGTACAAGACATGGACAGGGGAAACACAAGACACCAGGGATTTATTTATTCATTCATTTATTTATTTGTTTGCCATTTGTTAGCCAGGTTGATGAGCTAGTCTATTGACCCTTTTTAGTCATGACCCAGGCCCAATGAAGTAAGAGGACATATAAACCATAGAGGATGATAAAAGCAGAGAAGGTTACGGTGTTATAGTAGAAGAGAAACACTATTGCATATATAGTGGTTGACAAAGAAGACAGTAATGATATATTATACATTAATTACAAGTTTTGCTTATTTACATTATTTATATGATTTGACAAGTTCTACAGTAATGGATGTTGTGAGACTGGATTATTATCCAGAGTCATAAAAACAGGTACAAGTGGCTTCCTCCTGAAGCTGTTTCCTTAGTATAGTTTTGAATGCTGATAAAGTCTGTTAGTTTTTCATATCACATAGTAATTTATTCCAAATAGTGGGCCTAATTTGGGGAAGGCTGATTCTCCTGTAGTTTTCTTAAAAGGGGTCTAGCTAAATGGAGGATTCCTCATTGTTATTTCTTAATGTGTAAGCTTGTGGTTGTATTTCTACCAATTTATTAATTGAAGACAATAACATTCTTTTAGTATTTTAAAAAAATCAGAGTACTAGAAAGAAGCATTGTTCTGGGAGCTGTAGGGAGCCAGCTGATAGTCATAAGTATATCACACTGATGCTATCTAGCATGTGCTAAAGTAACAAATTTGTAAATCTGATTTTCAATAGCCTGTAATTTGTTGGTATTGTAAGATGACTAGAAGCATGATATGGGTAAGCTGTGCTTGATTTTTGGTAGTAGCATAAGCTGTACTTGATTTTTGGCAGTAGCATGTTTCTTGCAGTGGCTGTATGGCTACAGGTACATTACATTGGAGTAAGTCTCTTACACTGAGATCAAGACTTTAGAAATCTGACCTGTGGTGTGAGCCTGTGTTTTAGATAGGCCTTATACTGAAATCAAGCATTTTAATCTGAGTAGGTTAACTCCTGGGTAAGTAACCTACACTGAGAGCAAGTCTTTAGGAATTGGGCCCAATATCTGTACTAACTAAGAAATGAATCATGTATTGTAAGGTAATTGCATCTGTTGCACATGATATTCTGAATTTCAAGAACCAGTTGTAGAGGACAAATGACAATCAGAAGCAGCAATCCAGCTCAGTTTATTGTGCAGTACCAATTGCAGTAAAACCAGAAATAATTAAAACCATAGGTTAAGTGCTTTCATCCCAAAAGTACTCAGGACTTCCTCAGAACATGGTTTTACTGCAATTGGTACTGCACAATAAATGGAGTTGGATTGCTGCTTCTGACTGTCATTTGTCCTCTACAACTGGTTCTTAGTTTTTTTCATGAGTGGAGTTGATATTCTGTATTTTGCTGAATCCAGATGTTACAGCTATTTGTTTTTTTAGGAATGCGTATGCTAAAAGCATATATTGTGGACTTGATTTCTGAATTTTGTATGCTGCAGCTATATACTTACTTATAATAATGTAACTGCATTGTGTGCGGAATTGAGAATGGTCAGAAACCAGCTCACTTACCCAGTTATCAAAGAAAAAGAAAAATAAATTAAAATGGTACTGAAAGGCATTAGGCTGAGAAGAAGGTGTGAGGAATGGCTCCCCACTGAAATGTTAGCATTTGTAACATCAAGAGTCTACATACTAAAAAAAAGTGAATCTTGAACATCCCTCTTCTCCTTTAAACTTCTTTTTTTTCCCCACACTCCCGAACTGATATATACCATCTCCAAGATTAACATACTTTGGGAAAAAGGGAACATTCTGGGAAATGGCATTCCTGAACTTGGTATATCTAAGTCTGTTTTTTTTTGGCCATTCAGTTTCTATATTGTACAACTTGCGGAAGTAGGTCCCAATGTTTCAAATGGTTACTGGATAGAAATCTATGGAACCAGTAGTTATACCTCTGCTCAGTGTAAAGATTATTTGGGTGTTACAGGAGCTTTTAATGGTTCAAGACAAATATGTGTATTTGCTGTATTATCTTAAGGCCAATTGTCCCTTGCAAACTAAACTGGTCAACATTGAAGATCACAAGACTGTATCCTTATCCCACACAAATACACACACACACACACACACACACACACACACACACACACACACATACATATATATATATATATATATATATACATATATATATATATATATATTTAGAGAGAGACACACACACACACACACACATATATATATATATATATATATATATATACTAGATACACACACACACATATATATATGGTATATATATATATATATATATATATATATATATATATGTATATATATATATATATATATATATATATATATATATATATATATATATATATATATATATATATATATATATATATATGGCATCATGTGGAATTATAAGCTTATCCTTCACATATTAATAGGTGCCAACATTGTGGATCATTCAACCATAGCCATGCCTGTCATAGGGTAGATACCAGTATTTTAGTAGATCACAGCTTTTAGTTTGCTTTTCTTATCAATTCTATACTGCATTTTCCTTGTGTAGATTTTTTAGAGGTTCAGTTATGACTCACAGATGAAGGTAGTAATGTGGATGGGGAGTTTATATGAGGTGTACAATACTAAAAGGATCAGATTTACAGGGGTACATATGTTAGACTCTGTCAGCTTACAACAGAACATATGTTATCAGCATTTGGCTGTAATCTTCTTGGAAGATGAATAATCTGGCATTTTTCTGTGTTCAAGTTTCAAGCACTGGGGTCTTGGTTTGTCTAGTAACTTAATCAGTCTGATGTCATGTTCTTCCCTGGTAGAACCACAGACCAAGCTGTTATCAGCTTTGTCTATAAATCCTTCAAAATCCTTCCAAACCTTCAATCATATCAGCTGAAAGTCTTAGAATGATCTTTGGAGACAATGAAAAGCCAAATAGTGAAATATATATCTGTCCAATAGTGCATAAAAGTCATGTGTCTTAGAGCTTGCACCATCCTGTTTAATTAGTAAAAATCCCTGATCAGTAAAGCCACTAAAAAGAATCTTGCATTAGGGAAAAGAACATACATTTCTTTCACTGACCACAGATAATATTCTTTTCTCAGTAACTCTTTTAAGGCCCTGTGGGTCTATAGAGATTCTGACTTTCCATAGGTGTCAATCATGCATTTAACCAACTCTGTAGGTTCTCTGTTTAACAACCACTCTGATCTGTTTCTATTTATGCAAACATTTACTCTATATTTCCCCTAAGGGCTATGGATAGCCTACATGACGTATACTTCATTGATACTTTCTCCTGACAATTTAATACAGTATTTTGTTTTCCAACATCATACAGATCAGAATAGTTTATTAGAAATAAAAGTTATGTACTCACCATAACGTTCCAGCTATATTGTCGATTTTTCATCTCTCCTCACATATGGGTCTGGATCAGATCAATCAGATCCAAGTCAGCCATTACTAAGCTCTTGGCAACCAAAAATCTCTTGCATACCTCCCTTTACCCACAATGCATCTGTCCCCATTACCTCAGATCTTGTTGCTAGAATTATAACCATAGAAGAAAGAATTAGTTTTTAGTGCTCAAAAATGTTTTAAAGGAGACCATTTCAGGAGTATAGGGAAAACAAGCAAATATTTGAAAATCTCTTCCTGTTCAACCAAGTATCCCAAGGAAGGGGGTTAGAGAGAAGGGATGCAAGGAAAGATGAAAATCAACAATACAGATGGAACGTTATGGTGAGTACATAACTTCTTTATCTGATATTATCAATTTTTCATCTCATCCTCACATATAGGATTGAGTCCCCAGCTACCTTTACCCCAGGTGGACTCACGGGAGAATGTTCCTTAGAACCATCACACCAAAGGAAGATCTTCCTCTAGAGATCAAATTTAACTTGTAATGAGTCATAAAAGTATGATGGTTTGCCCATGTGGCTGCTGCACAAATACCATCCAAGGAAGCATTTGTCTGGAAGACTGCAGATGTGGCCATTGCCCTGGCAGAGTGAGCTCGAATGGATTTGAAAAGTTTCATGCCTTTTGAGGTATAAATGAAGGAAATGCAGATAGAAAGCCATTTTGATAAGGTAACCTTTGAAATGTAGGCCTTTCCTTGGGCCTGCAAAGGCAATAAACAAATGACTTGCTTTCCAAAACTCTTTAGTTCTATGTAAATAGAAACATAACTGTCTATGAACATCTAACAAATGCAGGACATATTCATCCTTATTACTAAAATTAGGCAAGGAAATAGGCAAATGTATGGTCTTATTAATATTTGTTTGTGAAACAATTTTGGGTGAAAAGAAGGGTTGGTATGAAAGAGATTCTGTCTTTATGTAAAAACAAATATGGAGGCTGGAAAGATAGTGCCTGAATTTCTGATATCCATCTTGCAGATGTGATAGCCACCAAAAAGATAGTTTTCCAGGACAGGAACTTAATATCACAAGTAGCTGCGGGTTTGAAAGGTGGTTGAACGATCAGACATAGTGCTAAATTAAGGTCCCAAGGGGAGAAGGATCCTTGTGAGGAGGCCTTAACAACATGATCCCTTTTAAGAAGGTTTTGCAAAGATTGTGGGAAATGAAAGATAAGTTGTCTATCCCAATGTGAAAATTTGAAATGGCTGCCAACTGGACATTAATAGCAAAAGCTGCAGCTCCCTTAATGAAATGATGGGCTAAAGTTCTAGAATAGAGTGAATAGGGGCTGTGACAGGATCCATATTGTGTTGTTGAGCCCAAATTACAAACCTCTTCCATTTACTCCTATAGAGTTTTTGAATGGATGACTTATGGGGAGGACATCAGAATATGACGGACCAGAGAGGAGACCATAGGTTATCTGGCATTTAACAGAATTGGAAAAACCAAGCTGTCAACTTGAGGTTGTGAAGGTTGAGATGAAGCGTTCCTGTTGTGTGACAGTAGGTCTGGAAAGGGTTCCAGAATCCAGGGTTCCTTCTGTAGATGAGGCTAGAGGAAAGGAAACCAGATTTGTTGAGGCCAATATGGGGCAATTTGAATTACTGCTGTCTTCACCCTGTTGGCTTTCTGAAGGAATTTAGGAATCAAGGGAATGGGGGAAGCATACAATATTCCAGGAGGCCAATTGTGTATTAGAGCATCCCTCATGGACTGCCTCAGTGGGGAAATTAGGGAGAAGTTGCTGCTGCATCTGTTATTTAGGGGAGAGGCAAAGAGATCACAGCAAGGCTGGCTCCATGTGCAGAAATGTTCTCCACTACATTCTGATTGAGGGACCACTCATGAGGCATGAGAATGGCTGTGCTCAACTTGTCTGCTATGACATTGGACCTTCCCGGAATATGCATTGCTGTAAGAAAGTGGTTGGATAAGATTGCCCATTGCCACACCCTGACCACTTCTCAACACAGAGGGTATGATCTGGTTCCTCCTTGCTTGTTTATGTACCATCCCACTGACATGTTGTCTGACTAAATCACTACCGTCCCCAGAGGAAGAGCAGTCTGAAATGCCTGCAACATTAGAAGCACTGCTGTCATCTCCAGGGGTCTATATCACTTCAGCGAAGTGACAGTTCAGTGAATGGCATTTCATCAGAAATGCCATTCATTGAAATCTGCTCTTGTGGGGGGGGGTCCTTGCTAATTATATATGCCAACTCTGAGATTGTACTACAGTGGGGAAAGTGCAAATTTCCCAGTCTTCACTGTACCATGATCTCAGTATGAACAATTTGCTGAACCAGAAATGCTATTCGCTGAACTGATTTTTCACTGAAGTAATATAGACCCATCTCCAGGATGTTTATGTGAAGCTTGGCCTCATCCATGGACCAGGTTCCTTGTACCATTTTCCCCAGATAATGCCCCCCCACCCTATCTGGGAAGCATCCATGGTCACTGTAGCCTATGGTGGAGGGGGGACAAATAGTTGACCTTGTGTCACCTGCTCTGAACAAATCCACCATGAATGATTATTTTTGCATATGTCTGTTATAAGAATTTGGTGAGACATTGTTTGGTGGATTATTGACCATTGAGCAGTCAGAAGCCATTGCAGGATTCACATGTGAAACTGGCTAATGGAACTATTACACAACAGCACAATTTCCATGGCCATAGATTCTAATGCCTGTAGAACATGGCAGGCAGCTACCTTCTTGTTCCTCATTAACCTTAAAGTTTGCCATATGATTGTTAACACTCTGGAAGGAGGAAGTTTGGCAATAATTTGAGTGGTGTCTAGTAGTGCCCCTATGAACTCCAGAGCTTGAGTAGGTTACGGATGAGATTTTTGGTAATTTATGGTTATGCCTAGCTCAGAACAAACTTGAAGAACAGAATCTCTTGTTCAGATAAGTAGATGCCTGGTCGGGGTGAATATCAGCCAGTTATCTAAAAAAGGAAACACCCAGAATCCTTGCAGTCTCAGGTGAGCTGCAACCACTGCCATACATTTGATGAACACTCTGTGGTGGTAGTGAGACCAAAGGACAGTGCTCTGAATTGGTAATGACTGGCTAGTAGCCAGAAGCGTAAATATCCTCTGAAGCGTCTGTCCATTTTTATATGGTGGTATTCATCTTGAAGATCTATAGCGTGCATCCAGTCATCCTGTTCCAGAAAAGGAAGTATGGACTGTACCATGACCCCTGTTTTCTTTGGAACCAAAAAGAACCTTGAGTAAGTTCTGAATCCTCTTTGATCTAGGAGGACCTCTTGGATTACTCTTTTTTTTCTAAGAGTCTTTGGATTTAAATGACTGCCTGATCCCTTTGACTGGGTGGAACCCCTGAGATCCTCTTGTTTGCAGGATGTTGTTGAGAAAAGTGAATTTGCTAGCCCCCGGATATTATCCTCTGCACCCACATATCAGAATTCATTTTTTGCCAGGCACTAAAGTGCACGGATAGTCGACCCCCAATTGCTAACAGAGGTGGATAATCAGGCTTCCTTTCATGAGCACTGAAAGGGCTTCTCAAAGAAAGACTCCAGGGACCCTTGGTTCTGCAGACCTCCTCTGCCATGAGGGTGCTGCCTTCCATTATTGTTTACCTCTCTGCCTCTGGGCTAAACTCTTCACATGTGTCTTGGTAGGACCCATGAGACTTCCTGAACCACATTTTTCCACTGCCTCTCTGACCCTTAGGATAAGGTCTCTGAGGAAAAATGTATGCCCATGGCAGAAAGAGTCATATCTTCCTTCTCACAGCTGGATAGCATATCTTTGACTTTGGGACCAAAAAGATAAGTGTTGTTAAATGGAGGATTGATAAACGAAGACTTAAAAGGTTCTGCAAAACCACAAAGGCGCATCCAGGTATTCCTCCTCATAGAAGAGTTAGCTACAGAATATAGGGTGGCTAACTGTGAAGCTACTTTCTCTTTAGCTTCCTCAGCTATTGGTCATTCAAGGGTATATGAAAGCTGAAAGCTGTTCAGTCAGGTCTCTTTATAACCGGGTGAAATGCAAAAGATAATACAGTGACCTCAAGGTAATGGTCGCTGAAGTGAACACTTGCTTCTCATATCTATACATCACCCTAGAATTCTTATTAGGTAGATGGATAGTTGACCTCTTCTTTTAAAGTTCCTTCTTGGTTGCTGCCACCATGACCATGGCTTCTACTGCAACCCCTTTCAACCAGAAGGCTTTGTCAGACAGAGCAGTTATAATTTTATTTGGTCTATGAGCAATAGGCTCAATGGAATCTGGGGTCTCCCATGCCCACTGAGAGATCAAACCAATGAGCTCATCAGTGGGCAGAGTCACCCAGGTGGTAGATGGGTTGGAACCAAAGCCCTCCATGTACACCAACTCCTCAGGTGAAGGATTACTGGACTGCCAACCACCCTTCTGTTTCAGAATCTGCAGAATCTCCTCAAAGAAAACACCTCAGTGGGGTAGTCTGGGGAGGTATCAGAATAGTCAGAGGTACCCAAATGGATATACTTGCACCTGAGGTCCTGCTGTCCTTGTGGAACATGGTGGTAAGAAGAGGAACACAGAATATCTTGCTGGAATTGAGGATCCTAGGGGTCAGGTGACCTTTTAAATACAGTGGCAGCTACAGCTCTCTGCAAAGCCCCAAAGGCTAACCACTCCTGAATGGATGAGGACTCAAGCTCTGACAAGCCATGCTTTTAGGATGGAGTACTCACCAGTCCAGAAGACAGCTTGCCAGGGGGTTAAAGTTGGAGCCAAGGTCACCTTTGCCGAAGCCCCGAGGCACATTGACTGCTCTGAAGACATGGGAGTTGCTCTCATTCAGAATTTGCAATGTTCACTATGGTTCAGGGAACTGTCTGGCTCTGAAAAGGCTGAAGAGGTCCAAGTGAAAAGCTTGCCCTGAAGTTGGAGTAGGAGGAACAGGTGGAATGGATGGTTTACACAGACATGGCACCATAAGGGCTGAGGTCAAGAGGGACTTAGTGATGCCCTGCACCCACAAAATCTTCTGCACCATCCAGTGTGTGTGTGTGTGTGTGTGTGTGTGTGTGTGTGTGTGTGTGTGTGTGTGTGTGTGTGTGTGTGTGTGTGTGTGTGTGTGTGTATGTCTGCTTGTGTGTGCATGCCCATGTATGCATGTGTATGTGTGTGTGAGCATAGGAGCAAGAATGAGATTAAATATTGTGTGAGCGTGTGTGTGTGTGTGTGTGTGTGTGTGTGTGTGTGTGTGTGTGTGTGTGTGTGTGTGTGGGTGTGTGTGTGTGTGTGTGTGTGTGTGTGTGTGTGTGTGTGTGTGTGTGTGTGTGTGTGTGTGTGTGTGTGCATGTGTGTGTGTGCCCATGCAGGGCCAGTCTTCTGTCAGCTGGTGCCCATGGCAAAATGGCTCCACAGCAGCCCCCACACCACCTGGTTCCCCCAACCAGGTCTAGCTACACCATCTAGATTACTTTTTTTCTTAATTTTTCTCACAGTTTCACTTACTCTTCAGTTTTTCCTGTCTTCATTCAATACATTTTAAAGAAACCATTTTTTTACTACAAAAAATAAACAAATAAATGCTGGAAAAGCACTCTTGCTAAAGCAGCGCCCTTGGTGGCCAAGTAGTTGGCCTATGCCTAAGGCCAACTATGTGTGCATGGGTGTCTGAATGTGTCAGTTTGAGTATAGGGAGGTTGCCTTTCTTAACCTAATGCATGGATTGCTAGGGAGAACACTTGCATGGTCAGGTCTGAAAGCACAATGTTCAATTCATAGACATGGTAATGAGCCATTAATGAGGTCTTTCTCATTGTGACCATAGCTGTCCCTGAATCACATTTTCTTGACGTTATTTTAATTGAGCGACCCATGTTAAGCAATCATCACAGGCAGTGAGAATTTTAGTGAATCCCGTGATCAGTGCATTGTGCTTAGAGTGACTGTAAAGTGCAGTTTTATAACCATTGTCAATCTATATAACATAAATTCTTTGATCATTCTCAAGGACATAGGCACAGTTAAGGCAGATTTAATCCACATGTATTACTTTATTTTCAGAGTAAGACAACAACACACATGTTAATTCAGTAAACTTGTAATTTAGAACCAGGTTTTCAAACAGAAACTTGATGATTTACTCTGCTTCAGAATCAATGTTATACCGAACAGATTTGCCATCTATATACAGCTTTTCAAACCTAATTTCTTAGTTTTATTTTCAGGCTTTTTGTCAAACTTTATTTCTTCACAGCCTATGTTTCTGGGTTTCTCTTGCACTATGTGCACTGAACAATTTACATTTCTCTCAAGCATTTCTGGCTATATCATCTGTCTATGTTTTATACTTGCATTTTGCAATTTTCTTGCTGTTAAAACACATATCTAATTGATCCACACAGCTTGTAAGTTTGATTTTTTTCACATTGATACATTGTTACTAGGCACCACATTGGACAACACTTTAATTGGCCATGTTTTTTTAAGCTTTTTTCTTTAATGTTTAGGTTCAGTGTAAGTGCACATTTAATAATCCACTCATGGGCATGCCTATGGTTTTGTATTCTGGCAGCAGTCTTAGTCTTTCAGACTCAAGATCTGAAATTTGTTAAAGAGATATTAATGGACAGAACAACACCAAAGGCATGAGGTATCAGAATGCATTAAAGAACACAGGTGTATTACTTCTTGGCACCTTTACTCACCAATGACAAGGCAATCCCAGTAATATGAGTTATGTCTACAAGTTAAATTACTACTTTAAAGGTCTAACAAATTACAGTCACTACTGAAATGTGAAATGAAGTTGCTAATCTGGGGTTAGTGTGCATGTGCAGAAGCAGAAAAGGCAGATGAAATTTTACTTTAGAATCTGAATGAAGAAGAGCATTACATCTTTGCCACTGAGTACTTACAGTTTGTGTAATTATGTAAAGCAGCTAATTATGTATATGAAGTAGAAAAATGCTTCTGTTTTATTTTAGCATGCACCATACCAGATTCCGATAATACTAGCAGTTGTGAGATAATTAAATAGAAGTACAATGCCTGATGTTTTACTTAGCAACATGATTATATATTACTATTTTCTCCCATGTCGGAAATAATATACCCAGTGATAATTATTGAGTGTGGATAGCTGTTTCAAATTCAAAATTCAGTGTTTTTCTTTTCTTTTTTTATTTTAATTTCAGGTGAAGTGGTCACTTTTACACTTTTTAGTCCAAACCTGTTATATAAGAAATGAAATATGATGCAAATTTAGAAAACAAATAGGCAAAAATAATGCAGTGCAAATGCAAATGTATATATATGGGGGTGAGTGTGTGTGTGTGTGTGTGTGTGTGTGTGTGTGTGTGTGTGTGTGTGTGTCCTTTTATGCACACACACACACACACACACACACACACACACACACACACATATATATATATATATATATATATATATATATATATATATATATATGGATCTAGGACGTTTGATCAAATGATCAAATGTCCGAATCCATAACCACCAAACACACTTTATCGAAAGCGCTTTTATCAAAAAAGCACTTTCGTTGAAGCGTGTTACTAAAAAAAAAAAAAAAGCACTACAGTAACATTTTATACACACAGACACACACACAAAGATAAGAGAGAATACACACACACACACACACACACACACACACACACACACAATTTGTCACATACAATATATTCAATGCACATTGTCCAATGTCAATTTAAGCGATGCGATTACCAGAGGGTCTTGGGACTGGGCGCAATCATGTATGGTTGGCACATCTAACTCTCCTTACTTTATATAAGTGACTAATAGGGTCTCAAACAGATTGAGATTGAGGAGTCAGTACCAATTGAATGCCACTCAAATATTCACATGCTAAACATATATAGTGATATATAAGATAATGGAGTATAGCAAAAATCATAAAATCAGACATTTTTCATTTGTATTCTTCATGTCACATTCAAGAATTTTCACATCTGTAATAATAAAACTCAGATTTTTTTATTCAAAGCTTTAAATGAGGTATGTCTTACAGCATAAATGTTTTTTGCACTTTCTATACTCAGTAATGCCAAGTAAATGCAATGATCAGAAAGTGCCTTTCATCAGGCCTCTTAAGGAAAAAGAAGTGGTACTATCTGACTACACTTCTGCAAGGTTTTGATTTGCATGGCTATTTTTGCTATTCCTTTTGAAAGAAACATAATACATACAGCAGAATGAATGCTGGTTTTAATCAGTATTTTAATACTGGAATGGTTCTTTAGATAAATGATTTCTTATGTTTAGGTCACACTAAAATAGCAAAAAGGTGAGGTGCTTGTGCATTTGAAGTACATATGATATTCATTAAACATGACAATGGCAAAACATTAAAAAATTCAGGTCATTGCTGGCTTTCAGAAAGAAGCAATTTACAGCCAGAAGGATCCATAAAGCTGTAACCAAGAAGCCCTATCTGCATAACAATGAATGTTATCCTGTCTTTTTAAAGACAAAACAGCTACAGGCAAACTGTAAGGATACAACATAATTTATCAAAGCCATTGTATTACAGACTTCTGCATGGGCTGGCAAGATGATGGAAGGCTAGAAGATAAACTCAATGCTTGTACATTAATATGTTGAAAACATAAATCATCAGAGTACAGATATGTTTAAAATCTGCAAAGAAATGTTAATGAAAGCTTACAGGGTCCATGCTACTTAGAAAGTGTCAGAAAAGTAGACAAATAAGCAATATTAACATTTTTCTGAAGTAGACACCAAATAAGAATAATAGAGCATACTCTGAAATGAAGCAACATTTAGCAAAATATGTTTAAACACTTCTGTGATTGCTGAAATGATGGGGGAGAGAAGATATAGGGTAGGATTCAATAATGGTTCGCTAAAACCATGTGCACATCTTAATGTAACACACACATGACAGCTTGCCAATTTGCATTCAGTAAGTAGCTCTGCACAATGTGTAAACATCATGATATTCTAAATACTGCATGAACAGCTGAATTGTATGCTAATCAATCAATCCAACATGGCAGAACTATTCAACAAGCTATAAAGCAATCCTGTGCACTTAGTGTAGCCTTTTGCCTTCTATTCCAAAACTTATTAGAATACAGCCTTGGAAACTACACTGGAGGGGAAGAATGTTCTAGGCTGTTGCTGCTCTTCTGCATGTTCATATGTTCATAAGTTCATAGGTGTGTACTAGGCTAATAAGCAGTAGGGCCTTTTTAAGCCTAGCCATGCATCCCATATCTCTGACAAGTTCATGGGCTTGAGCATGTGTATTTGCAACAAGCCCGTCTATATGGTCGTTGCTGCTGATATACATAGGACAAGGAGGAGAAGGGTATTAGACCACGTTTAACTTTTTATGCTCTGCATGAGGTAGAAATAGTAGAGCACTACAGGGTGGCTAAAGATACACTCCAAGAACTCTGCAATCTCTGTCGTCCTCACCTAAGAGCAAAAGCAAATTGAGGGGAAACCAATACATGTGGAGACCAAGGTATGTATAGCACTTAAAATATTTGTTACAGGAAACTTTCAGAGACCCACATAGGACATTTTGGGAGTTTCACGGACATTAGCATCCAGGATTCTACACCAATTCCTGAATGAATGCAACATCATGCCAGTAGCTTTACATATATTGCTCCCATAATCTTGAGAACAGAGCTAGAAATATACTGGATTTCTACCTCATAGCACACTTTCCTGAAGTCTTGAGTGCCAGAGACTGCATGCACATAGAGATCAAAGCTCCACCCGGGGAACATGGAAGAGTCTACATCAGCAGAAAGGAGCTCCACTCAATTAACTGCCAGGTCATGTGTCATGCTAAGGGAATCATCTTGCATGTTCTAAAGAGGTGATGTCCCACAGGGACATTTACTGGGGAATGCACGGGATACATTTGAACCGTGACTGATTATGCCCATCAGAAATGCAATCACACCCACAGAGGAATACTTTGATGAGGCACACGCTCAAACCAGAAATATCATAGAGCATGCATTTCAGCTGTTAAAGTCATGGTTTCAGTACCTAGATACATCAAGGGGGGGGGGGGGTCTGCAGTATGATCCTAGTACTTGTGTCAAAATTATCACTGTCTGTGGTCCTACACAATATCATCATGTGAAAACACCACTAGGATAAATCTTTCCACCACCACTGGCAAGGTCACCACATCCACACACAGGTGAGGAGTCAGAGGGGGAACCCCCAGCTGCTATGGATGTAGGTAGACATAGGTGTACCTAATATGCTCTCGTCCTGGCCAAGAGACAACGGATAGTGCACATGTTGATCAACTAACGGGTGCATCTTACATCCTTTGCAAATACATACAATAAAACTGATTCCAGGCAATGTCCTCAACCTTTACTTAACCAAGTAGTGGCTGTGTACTGATAGCATCAGACAGAGTCAGCCCCAAATTGCAACAGCTGTAACTGCAGGACTATGAAGGTAAGTGTTAAAACTGTTAATAGAAAAATAAATGTGTAACAACATGAATGAATGCCAGATACCTGCATACTGTTACTTTAAAATGTACCTAAATAAAATGTGTGTGGGTTGTCAAGCATTGACATCAATATGTGGCATGACTGACATCTGTAACATATATTTATCAACTAACATGACTCATGCATGTCAAAATACCCAGTATAGAAAAAGTAATCCAAACCCTACTTATCCCTACAGTCTCACAAGTGGAGCAGTAAACATGACTGGCATATCAACAATGCCAAGGTAGGAGTCACAACACTAAAATGTTGTAATAAATCAGAAACCAATTGCAAATAATATCACCAATACATATCCTAAGCACTCAGTTAGCTATCCATCCTGTGCAGCAGACAATATACATCTGTAAACCCTGAATCAAAAAGGTAGAAACAAGGTGATGGCACAGTATCATCATTTGCACAAGTGGGGGTTGGGAGGGCAGGAGACCAAAGCTGAACCCAAAGTAGTGAGTGTGTGTGAGTAAGAAACATAGGCAGGCAGGCAGAATTGTTGTTAATATCAAATGGCCACTAAAACAGAATGACCTGAAAGCCACATTAATGCCTCATGTAACTGGTATGTGTTGGTGTTTGTATGGGCACTCTATGTGAAATGTGTGTGTGAGTGTCTGCATGAACACAGCCACACTCTGTGCTAGCGCTACATCCTGGCGTGATGTAGAGATGTGAGCCAGGCATGATAGAGGTATCAGTTTATCATCATTGCCGTTGACCACGAGAACTGTCTCTGCCAGGAGTTGCACTGGCATGTCCATGGCCATGATCAGATGTGGTGATGCTACCTGAATATCAGTGATGTCGACTGGATTAGCTCTTCTCATGATTATGACAAGGTCCCTGACCCCGTGGCTACCATGTCTGAGTGCAGACACCTGAACCTCTGATGGAACAATGGAGGTAGTACGACTATGAGAGCAGGATCAAGCATGTCCATGTTGGCTAACACCAGATGATGTTGTTGCCCTACAGCTACATGGATGCTGTCCCCCTCCCAGCAGATGTTCCATCACAGACTCTGCTTGTTCCATTGTAGCATTTATCCGATCTGTTGAATTGGCCATACAGTGGAGGCAGTTACACATGTTAGCTTGTCCCACATCTAAAACCCTAAGCATGTATTTGGAGACCTAGTGGGACATGCCTGGGCCTCCATGATGACCCTAAACATACATCAAGTCACGCGTAATGACACACCAGCTTCAGGTGGAGGGCAGACAACAGGCCTCCACTGATCACCCCAACTGACCTTGCCACACGGCACCTCACCCACAGTTTGGTTATGGTTGTAATCAGCTGGCACTGAAACCTCAGTAACCACACTGCCCTGATCAACTGTGTCACCCTCAACCTGCCCACTGTCTGAGGGCTGAGTGGAATGAGTATGTGTAGGCATACTGACTGTATCTGAAGGAAATCCAGGGGATGTGTAAGTCACAACCTCAGTGTTAGATTCCATCTCTGTACCCCCAACTATGCCTCCGTTTGGTCACCATCACCATCAAAGCTTAGTGATACTCTGGCATCAGGTGGTAGATGTCCTACACTTCCACAGTCAGGATCACCTGGGATAATAAGCAACAAACACAGGAATGACATCACTACTCCACTAAATATTAACACTAAATATCTGAAGAAAATGTAACACTGGTCACACAACTGCAGATGCTGCAGCAATACAGTGACTCATTACACCATTCTCACACATACAGATAATATATATCTAAAATAATACTTATTAAGAACAAAAACAAAAAAAATGCTTATCATGCACACGTCTCAACTCTTTGCAGGGAAAATGGGCCTGGAAGAAATGAAGCAATGAAAGATCACTAATTATGCATCATGACAGGAATAAGATAGGGACAGTGAATGCACAATCACTTATGTAGAATAGATCATGTGTGCTGTATTTTTAAGAAGCATTTCAAGGACTGAACTTGCAGATAAATAGTCAGCATGTGCTAGCTTCAGTGCCATTTTGAGAGTGCAGCCAGAGAGTGAGCATGTATGATTGTAATAGCTAGTTTATTTATAAGTTACATCATAAGTAAATGGTCATGTGTTTGTTTTAGTAGTATTTTAAGCTAGTAATATTTTACTATATTATTCAGTCTGAGGAAGTCAGAGTTGGATGAAAGCGCTTACTGATTTTTGAGTCTGTGGATTAAAAGCAACTTTTTATTGTATTTTAAGCCTGTGGATTAAAGCAGAAATGTTTTTTGAACTTCGTGTTCCTGACCTGTGGTTTACTTTGAAATTTTACGTTGTTCCAGAGAGGTGTGTTTTTGGTGCTTATTTATAAGTTTATTTAAGTTAAAGTTATTAAGCCTCAGTGCTGATGTGTTTGTGCATAATAAAGCTGCTTGAACAGAGCCCATAAATTCTCGTCTATTTTATCCTGACTACACGAATGACATGGTGCCAGAATCAAGATTCCAGAGACTGATATTCAGAGCTATGAGGAGCAGGGATAACAGTGAATGTAAACTAAGAGAAACAAGCATGAAAACAGCCAGAAGAAAAAACAAGGTAATGAAAACTTGCGCAAACAGCTTATTTTATAAAAAAGATAAAATGGAGTATTACAAGGGCCCAAACCACATTATTAAACAAACGAGCGGCACAAAAGGTTTATTGATTAAACAAAATGTTTAAGATATTTGATAAAACAATTTTCAGAAAAGCACATAAAGGGTCAGAATTACCTCAGAAAAGCAAAACAAGTATGTTTAAAGCAAAACGGGCATGTTTAGAGTAAAACTAGCACAAGAAAAGTACAGTGGGCATGAAAGAGATGAAATGAGCAAAACAAATATAATAAGGGCAAAAAGAGCACATTAAGCATAAGTAAAGCAAGGAGACTGCATGTTTTATGGCAAAGTGCTGTGTTTTGGCATAAGTATGATTCTGTATTGTATTCAGAGCATAACTAGAGTTATTCAAAGTATCTCAAAGTACGTAAAACTGCTTATACTGTGTGCTTATTACTGAGCATTTATTCCAAAGAGTGAGCTTGTGTGCAAAGTACAACTATTTTGTAAAGTGCAGTTGAAATACAGCTATTTTGAAAAGTTTCTTGTGCTGGGTGTGTCTATTTGCAAAGTGTTGACATTATAGAGTGTTTCTTGCACTGTAAATTGTATTTATTTATTTATTTATTTATTTATTGTCATTTATTGTCATTTGTTAACCAGGTTGGTCCATCTGACCCAAGGCACATTTTCAGTGGAGACCTGAGGAGAAAAGCTCCAGATTACAATTGCAGTCAGTTGAGGCAAAAAAAGTTTACATTGCAGAAGTCATAAAACATAAACTTTTAAACAACATAGAGAACATTAAGGAAGTTTACTGTAATTTTAAAAGTTTCTAAGTATGTCAATAAAGCAAAACAAACAAGGATAATCTGAGTGAAGAAATTGTTTACAAGAAGTGGGAGTTGATTTATAATAGCAATGACAGAACTAAGTGGAGAGAGGGTAGAGGAGAGTGAGTAAATTATGAGAGAAAAAGTAGTTTGAGGAGGAAGGAATAAGGGTATCAGTTTGGAGCTAGACAAGGACAGGGCCAGGTATTTTGTAGATAGTGTTTAGGTTCATTTTTGAATTGGGACTTAAATGGAATATTCCTGATATTAAGAGGGATGGAGTTCCAGTAGTGTGCAACTGAGTATTTGTATAGTGACTTCCAATGTTTTTTGTAGGTTTATAGATGTTTAGAAAATGTTTGTCAGAAGTACAAAGCTGGAGTTGGGGGTTATAAAGTGATACAACATTGGAGATGGAAGGACAAGAAGAGGGGTTATAGATAATAGACTGTGTTATATGAAGTTACGTAAGGAGCACGTGTTTAGGGAACTCAGGCCATTTCAGAGATTTAAGAGCAAGGCAGTGGTGGGTTTTATAAGGGAGATTTGAAGCAAATTTGGCTATTTTGTTGTAGGTTTGCTCTAGTTTGCTGAGCAGCGTTGACTGAAGGTTGGTAAGGATTGGAGCTGTGTAAAGGAGAGAGGATAAGAGTAGGGATGAGGCTAGGGAGGACTTTGAGGAGGGAGAAAGAAATGTATGATTACGGTACAGGAGGCCAAGTTTTTGGTGTTTTTTTTTAATGGACTGATTTATATGGATATTGAATTTGAATTTGTCATCTATGGTGACGCCAAGTAGTTTAGTATGTGGTTCCAGTCTGATGATGGTATTGTTAGTAGAGGTAATAGAGAAAGAGGATTTGTGTTGTAGTAGAGTTTTAGGAAGAAAAAGTAGAAGCTTAGATTTTTTGGGGGGTTTAATATTAGCTGATTATCAGTGAGCCAAGTTTCAATGGAAGAGAAAGTTCCTTGGGTTCAAGAGAGGAGTTCAGGGATACTGTGGGCAGTGGTGATAATGGTGGAGTCATCAGCATATTGTAATAGAGAAGAGAGGTTGGTAGCAGAGTGCAAGTTGTTTGTGAAGACATTGAACAAGAGGGGACCCAGAATTGAACCTTGGGGAACACCAGTGTTGACAGGTAGAAATGGGGAAGTCACAGTTTGCCAGCATATAGATTGTAGTCTATTAGATAACTAACTAGAGAACCAGGCTAAAGAGGGGGTGGAAGATGAAGGTCAGGCAGTTTAGTTAACAGTTTAGAATGAGAGACTGTATCAAAAGCCTTTGAGGGATCTAGGAATAGACAGGACAGAAGTAGATTGTTGTCACAGGCTTCTGCTACTGTTTGGGTGAAAGAGATTAAAGCGGTAGATGTGCTGTGGTGGAGTCAAAAGCCATGCTTGGTGGGAGTTAGGAGATTGTTGTCAAGCAAGTGTTTAAGTAGTTGGGAAATAATGCATTTTTCTAGTATTTTGGAGAATGGGGATAGTATAGCAATGGGACGATAGTTTGAGGGGTCAGTGGAGTTACCTCTTTTATGAAGAGGGATAGTGTAAAAGGATTTCCATAAATCGGGGGCTATGGACTAGTTTGAGGGGTCAGTGGAGTTACCTCTTTTATGAAGAGGGATAGTGTAAAAGGATTTCCATAAATCGGGGGCTATGGACTCAGTGATAGATGATTACTAAGGATAGAGACTGAATAGGCAATAGAATATGCAGCAATTTATAGGAAGTGAGGAGGAAGGTTGTCAACAGAGGGGGAGCAGGGTTTATGTTTATTCAGTTGGTGTTTGATAAATGCAGTGGGTGCAGGTTGTAAGGAGAAGGTATTAGAGGAAGAAGGAGAGAGGGTGATGTCTGAGAAGAGGCACAGGAGCTATGTTGGGTTAGTCTCTGGATTGTTTCAATGAAGTGGTTGTTTAAGACAGCAGCAGTTTCAGAGGCAGTACTGTGAGGCAAAGGGTTGGGGGTAGGAGGGGTACTTGGGTAGAGAATTTTATTGACAGTGGACCAGAATTTCCTAGGGTTGGTATGTGGACTGCAATAGTTGAGGTGAAGAATGATTTTTTATCCTTGGTAATTAGTTTTTTACGTGTTTCTAAGTTCTTTGTAATGTTGGAGCAAGGCAGGGTTTTTTAATCCAAGTTTTCCAGGCAGTGTCTCTCTCATGCATGATGGAGCATGTGTATTTTGTGAGCCAGTGGGCACAATTTGATTTTAATCTAATTTTTCTGGATGGAGCCATGGAGTTTAGTATGTCAAGAAATATCTTGTTGAATGTATTTACTGCTTCATTAAGGGGGAGGTGACAAAGGAAGGATCAGCTGATATGGGAGAGTGTAGAGTTGAACTTGTCGGGATCAAAGTGAGTCAGATTATGACAGTCTCTGAAAAGATGTTTTTTTGGTATCTGTTGGGAGTATCTGTGTACATAAGTAGGGGAATGGTCACTCAGAGAGTTAGGTAGTATACCAGAGTTGTGATAGATGCTTGTGTCTGAGATGAGGATCCAGTCTATAATAGATCCTGAGGTAGAGGTTCTGTTGGTTCTAGTAGGGGAGGATATGATTTGGTGGAAGCCATATAGGTTGATCACATGAGTAGGGGAAGGGGAAGAAAGTAGAGCCCAATCAATGTTTACGTCTCCTATTATAATGGTTTCATAAGAAATATTTTGGGAGAGCTAGGATAGAAAGTCTTCAAGAATTGGAATGTTGTTTCCCAAGGGAATGTAGATGGAGACTATTGCAAATTTTTTGTGTGGATTAAGATGGCAGTCTAGAATGAGGAATTCTGCACTAGTAAAACTGGGTAAGGGTGTAGAGAGTGGAGAGATGGTGAGTAGGTTGGAAGAGTGAATGTCTACACCTCCTCCTCCTCTCTTATTAGGTCTGTCTACATGATAGATGTAGCTTGGGGTAGGATTTCTGAGTTAGAGATATGAGGCCTTAACCAGATTTCAGATAGGGCTACGATATTGGGGGGGTTGGATCCATGAGTTAAATTCTGTGTTTTTTTTAACTAAGCTTTGACTATTCAGAGAAAAGATATTTAAAGATGTAGGTGGAGGATTAGGTGGTTGGGTATAGTTTGAGGGGGTGAGGTAGACTGAGTGTGGGTATGAGAGGAAGGGGTGTCTGGTCCTGGACTGGGATGGATATCACCATCCAGGAGAAGAGTATCAATGAAGGAAAGTAGATGGGAAAGGAAAAGAGCAGTACAGGGGGTTTTAGGTTTTAAATAAGTGGAGAGAGATACGTTAGGGTAGAGTTTGATCATAAAGAGGTTGGAAGGTTGGAGTGGAAATAAGTAGGGAGAGATATGAAGGGTGTGAGGGGTATTGTGAGGGTAATGAGTGAAGGAGAGTGTAGGCCCTGGTATAATGAAATGAAGTGATGTATGGTATGAGGTAGACAGGGCTAGTAGGAGGAGAAGGGGATAATGATGCAGTGTGGGGACATTTTTGGTATTGTAAGGTGCAGGTTGTTGGCTGACAGTGCAGCAAAAAAGGGGGATATGGGAATAACAAGAAATAGGGGAATTAGGTTAATAGGTGAGTAGGTGAGAACTGGAGGTGGTTTGGTGTGAGGTGGGGGGTTGGTTATATGGAAGGGAGGGGAAAGAAAGAGGAAATGAAGGGATATTGGTTGCAAAGTGAAGTGGAAGGGGTGTAGAGAGTATAAGTTCAAGGAGAGCGGGCTGGCCCGGCTATAGGAGGTAAGTGCAAGTCTAAAAAAACAATCAGTAGAAATTCCTTTTGCAGGAAGGTATGCTGGACTTAAGATGAGGGGCTATTGGAGGTGATAATAGGGAAAGTAAACTACCCGAGAGTGGAGACAGAAGGCCCAGTATGTTGTGGCCAGTGCAGACCCTGTTAGCAATTTTAATTAACATAGGAGGGAAGACTCACTGTAGTTTGGGCAAAGGAACTGAAATAACTGGGAGTCGGTAATGGTGCAGCAAGTATTCTTTGGGTTACATCCCCATCTAGGGACCAGGGAAAGGAGAGGCAAGGACTAAGAAAGGGTAACTGGGTAATGGGATAAGGTGTGGGGATGGTCATACTCAGGAGTCCTAAGCGAGTGTGCAAGCCTCAAACCAAGACCAGGGTGAAATATTACATTTAAAAACAGTAACTCATCCCTTGTAAAGCTAGGCAGTTAAGGTCACAGAAATGCTATATTTTAGGATGAAAGAAGCATACGTTGCACTATGCAGAGCTATTTAGCAAAGTACCGCCCTTTGGGGAAAGTTTCAGTATGCTGCGTACTGTTTATTCACAAAGTGCAGTTATTCAAAATGTTTCTTATTCTGAGCTTCGTCTGCCCAGTTGATTTGCACAGTGAAGTTATTTCAAGATGTTTCTTAAATTGATAAGAGGTGATTTCTTACAGTACAGTGATTTTAAGAGTAGTATAGTGCCCAAGAGACTTCATAGGTTCATAGGTTCATAGGCAAGTACTAGGCTATCTGCCCAAGGGCATTTATAAGCCTAGCCAGAGTGTGTTGGCTTTCACCACCCCCTTAGATTAGTTCCCTGTGCATCTGACCAGCGCAGCCATTAGTTCCCTGCACCTCTGTCCAGCAGAGCCCACTGCAGTGATCCCCGGGATAAATTTCCTGTTTCCCATCCACCCGTCAAGGTTTCTATTGAAGAGTGCTAGTGAGGTGGTCTGCCTGATGTATATTGGAATCTTGTTACAAAGCATGGGGAGTCTCTGGGTCAAGAATCTATCCTATCCCTCCAGCACATCCTATTTATCATTGTGGTAAGGTTTACATCCCCAGAGCGTGTGGCTCTCAAGGGATTTTTTTTTTTTTTTTAAAAGGAGCATATCCATCAATTCTGGGTTGGACATGGCCTTGTATGTCAAGCAGAGATCACCTCTGAGTAAGCGATATGCAACAGAGTACAGCTGGAGTTTCTTTAGTCGGGCTGCATAGGTCATCTGTCTGAGGCCAGTAATCCTCTTGGTGGGGTACTTTTGTGGTCTTTCCAGCTGTTGCAGGTGCTTGTAAGGTAGATCCCAAATGGGGCGTTGTATTCTATAATGGGTCTAATAAGTGATGAGTAGAGAGGCACAATAACCTTTGTTCTGGATGAAAACCCTTTTGAGATTAGGTGGGCCACATAGAAGGATTTTCTAACCACCTTGGCAAAATGATTATCAAAGGAGAGATTGCTATCTACTTGGGTCCCCAGACCCCTTACTACTTTTTCTGTATTTAGGGGACTATCACTTATGTGGTAGTTCGCAGGTACTTTGTTTTTTCCAAAGGGGATGACTATGCACTTTCTGGCATTCAGCTTGAGGCCATGATCTTGACACCAGGTATCTGTCTCAGTGAGACCCTTCTAGAGGGTGTCTGTATCAGCCGGAGAATCAATTATGGTCCCTAGTTTGCAGTCGTCTGCGAACATGGTCAGCCAAAGTCCTCCAGTGCATGCCTGTACCCCCCGAGATGTATATACCGAACAGGAGGGGTCCTAGGACTGAGCTCTGGGGGACACCACTTGTAACCGGTTTAGAGTTGGACCTAGAGAGAGAGTCTGCAACTCTCACCGTGTGGGTTCTGTCCATGAGCCAATTTGCAACCCATCTCGTGACGTTGGGGTTAATGTTCAGGTTGGCGAGTTTTGTCTATAATACCAGAATGGGGAATGGTGTTGAAAGCCTTTGCGAGGTCTAGGTAGGCTGTGTGGATCTCCTTACTCTCATCTAATGCCTTGGTAACTGTCTCTCATAATGTTCAATTGCTCAGAGGCTTGTTGTGCTATTAGGCTTAGTTACAAGTACTGACATAAATTTCTGGCATATGTATGTGTGTATGTTTGTGCATGTTTGCAAAACCCTTCACTGGCATGTGTTAATATGGCAGATGAATTTTGAAAGCCCTCACCACTTGTATTTGATCAGAATATTGCAGAGAATTGGAGAATATTTGAGCAAAAGTATGATATTTTTATACAAGCAGCTTATTCTGGCAAAGATGCACACACTAAGGCATTCATTTTGTTAAACCTAGCTGAGTCAGAGGCCATTGAAAGAGACCACTCATTTGTGTATGCACCTGCAGTATATGAAGGAGAAAGTGAAAACCATCATATGCTGTACAGTGTGAATTAAGGGAAGACCCCAGGTGTTTAAAGTGCAAATTCAGGGAAATGTGTAACTCCCAGACAGATATTACATTAGAGAGGCATTTATTTTATACAAGAGATCAGAAACCAGGGGGTACTTTTGCAGCTTATATAATTGACCTGAGGAACAAAGCTAAAATGTGTCGGTTTGGTGACTTAAAAGATAAATTAATAAAGGACAGGCTTGTGTGTGGTATTAATAGTGCTACTGTAAGAACGATTTTGCTTCATGACAGTGATTTAACATTGAACAAAGCTATAGAGATTTGTCAAAGCCATGAAGTTACAAAAAGCACACAAGTATGCTTGCAAATGATGAGTATGATTTCAGCAGGCTCCAGAACAAATGTAGATGGCATGCAACATGTGGCAAGTAGAAGCAAGCCTAAGCACATGCCAGCCACATCCCCTGCTGGTACACCAGGGAAACCACGTAGTCTTCCAGCAAATTCTAAGAAAGGAGAATGCTCAGTGCAGTAGAAGCATGAGTCAGCAAAACCCAAATCCAGCTTTATTGTTAACTGTCACATTTGTGCTGCCAATCATGAGTCTAAAAGAGAGAGATGCTTAGAATTTGGTCAGCAATAACACAAGTGCAAAAATGGAATCATTTTCAAAGGTTTTGCAAATCAAGTAACCCTCACACAGTTATAAATAAATGTCACTCAAAAAAGTAAACTGATCAAGTAGAATTGCAGCAGTCTACTTTCTACATAGATGGTGTATCAGTAGTAGGTGAAAAGACTGATGAAGTGAATTTGTTGACAAAGAATGAAGTGCTTGGTACTGTCCATATCAATGGTAAATCCACTGAGCTCCAAGTATACACTGGTTCAAAGTGTAATGCTATGTCAGCAGATACATTTGCTAAAGTGAGAGCTAATGAACAACTCAATGTGGCTAGTTGTGTGAAACTTCTTGCTTATGGAGGTGAAGAAATTCAAACCGAAGCCTCAGTAGTACTTTCATGTTATTTGACTAAGAACTGTTACAGCTTGTTATTCTTTGTAGTCCAAAGACCTGTGTAGTTATTATTGGGTCTCAGATACAGTCTGAGAATGAATCTGCTTTCTTTTACCAAAAAAGTTCATCATATAAGCACATCTCCTAGTTCCAATTTTACTGAAGCCATTTTCTCAGAGTATGCTGATGTTTTCAATGACAAGTTGGGCAAACTTCCAGTTGTGTAGTCTATGAAATTAGACCCAGAGGTCAGTCCAGTGCTCAGACCATCAAGAAAAGTTCTGATAGGTATGCAGGATAGAGTTAAAACTCATTTGGATAAAATGGTGCAGCAAGGTGTAATTTGTCCAGTTACAGAACCAACTGAATGGGTTTTGCCCATGGTAGCAGCCCACAAAATCAGAATATGTATTGACCCAAGAGATTTGAGAAAAGCATTAAAGAGACCACATCATCCAATGCATACAGTCAAAGAAGTTGCAGCCCTAATGACAAATGCCACTGTTTTTCTGTCTTATATGCAAAAAGTTCATTTTGGCAAGTGATGCTTGATCTCAAATCCTCATTACTGACTACTTTCAGTACCCTGTTTGGCAGATATAGATTCCTAAGGATGCCATTTGGTATAAATTCGGCAAGTGAAGTCTTTCAGTGTGCAATGGAGCAAATTTTTTCAGGTTATTCTTGTGCCATAATAGTAGATGATTTATTGGTTGGAGGTAATGGTGAAGCAGAGCATGACAGAAACCTTAAGAGAGTTATAGACAGAGCATGTGAAGTGAACTTAAAGCTCAATCTTCTGAAGTGCAAATTCAGACTACCAGACATTACATATGTAGGTCATTTATTTACCAGTACTGGCTTGCAACCATACCTGTCCAAACAAGCAGCCATTCTTGAGATGCCAACACCAGATAATTTTCAAGCTCTACAACATTTACTTGGTATGCTCAACTATTTAGGCAAGTTTATACCAGACTTCAGTGAGTTGACAGCACTTTTGAGAGAGTTGATGTGCAAAAATGTTACATGGTCCTGGTTGGAACAGCACCAGAAAGCATTTGAAGACCTTAAGCAGAAAATTGCCACCCCACCTACATTAAGATAGTATATTAATAAACCAGTAACCCTTTCCTGTGATGCTTCAAAATTTGGTCTTGGTGCAATTATTCTTCAGGAAGGCAGACCAGTAGGCTATGCATCAAGAACTCTTACCCAAACTGAAATGCAATATGCTCAAACTGAGAAAGAACATTTGATGATAGTATTTGCATGTTCAAAGTTTCATGATTATATCTCTGGTTGAGCTATTCAGATTGAAACTGATCACCAACCTCTAGTTACTATTTTAAAGAAGACTATGCATTTAGCTCCATCAAGATTACAAAGAATGATGCTCAAATTGCAAAAATACAACTTCAAAATGGTCTATACAAAAGGCAAAATTTTGTATCTGGCTGATACCTTATCCAGATCGCCCAGAAATACAATGGAACAGCTTCATATAGTGACTTTTGATTTTGGTGTCATGGAAGTGCATAATTTTTCTACTACCAGACTTGATGAGCTGAGAGATCATACAAAGACTGATCCAATTTTGCAAATGCTCAACCACTACATTAATGTTGGATGGCCGTCAAAGCAATTTAGTGTACCACCTGAAGTACAAACTTATTTTCATTACAGAGTTGAGATGTTAATGGAAGATGGCATTATTTCAATGGTCCTAAAATTGTTGCTCCTACTTCCTTACAACATGAATATGTCCAGATCTTGCATCGTGGTCACCCAGGTTCTGCATCTGACAAAAGAAGGGCAAGTGAACTAGTATTCTGGCCATTTCTAGCAAATGACATTGATGAAGTATTTTCTTCTTGTTCAATATGCATTAGTACTAAACCTCATTTGCAAAAAGAATCACTTCATCTAAGTCAAGTTCCTGAACTACCTTGGTCAACAGTAGCTGCGGATATATTCCATTGGAAAAATCAGCATTACTTGGTATTGGTCGACTCTTATTCAAACTGGTTTGTGATTTATTTACTACATAATCTAACTTCCACTACTGTCATTACTAAGTTGAAACATCATTTCTCAGTCCACAGTAGTTCACGCAAAATTATTTCTGACAATGGTACTCAATTTACTAGTCAGTTGTTTCAGAAATTTGTACATGTTATCTAGTAGTCGAAAATATCCACAGTCAGATGGTCTAGCTGAACGTGCAGTGCAGAGTGCAAAGCAATTACTTAAGAGGTCAAAGTGTTACAATACCAATGTCTTTTTGAATTTACTTAAACTCAGAAACATACCCCGTGGCAATATACTTGGCTCGCCTGCTCAGAAACTTCTATCCAGGCAAACCAGAACAACACTGCCTATTAGTTCCAGTTTGTTGAGACCTTAAGCTAAGAACAACAAGACAATCATAGCTCAGAAAGTGTTCTTTCTAGAAGTCTAACTATCCCCTGTATTCAAGAAGTTCGGGGCAAGAATGGTTTTAACCTTGCACCGAGCATCCTCACTACAGATGGAGCAGCAGTTCCATATGAATATGTATGAGGGCACGCCGCCACACCCTCGATGTGCACAGGAAATGTGTGCGAGTGCAGGGGGCGTGTATAAGTGCTCTACGGAGGCGTAAACATGCTCGGACACTTGCAAAACATACTATGCTTACTAGTAGAGCCCGCCCCTAATAGTAAGTCAGTAAGTCATTGTCCGTGGATACCGAAATGTATACTAAGCATACAAGAGTGTCCATGAACAGTGAAATAAAATCAAAGTAGTAAACAAACAACCACGTAGTGCAATGTAGAGCCCTGTCCCCAGAACTGTCACAATTAGATTTCTAGTCCCCGTGTCCCTATTATACATTCGAATTGCAGCAATAGCGAAGGTGTAAGCAAAGCGCAATGTGTCTGCATGTCGCCGCCCTCCGCCAAGCATAGCTTAGACATCAAATTCATTCAAATAGAGAAAAACGAATGGAATCAATGTAACTGCCCATAGTGTAGTGTTTAGAGCATTCACCTATCAAACAGGCAGTCACAGTTCGTGCCCAACAATAGCACATATCATTTTCCATGTGGAATGAATGTATCACTTGAGATATTTAACTTAAATATAATTCAAGCAAAGTGGCACTGTCATAATGAATAAGGTACTAGTAAGCAGGTGTAAGCACAAATAAGCAGCAGTAAACACATATAAGTACCAGTAAGCAAGTTTGAGTGCACTTGCGCGGGTCTAAGCAGTGCCCAGCATAGGAAAGTATATACGGATATATAATATATATATATATATATATATATATATATATATATATATATATATATATACACATATCTATATATATATATATATATATATATATATATATATATATATATATATATATATATATATATATATATATATGTATATATATATATATATATATATATATATATATATATATATATATATATATATATCTATGAAGAAAGAACGACGTAACAATAAAGCATACAAAAAGGAATGAGAAGGGAATCAACAGCAACCCCAGTATTATATAGTGCTGTCAGCATTTGTCATATCCAGCTGGGCAGGAGTGAGCAAAGCACTGCTACTCACACTACATGCAGGATATTACCAGTGGAAATAACACTGTTGATTTGCTAAGTCTACTTTACACACAGAGGGTAGTCCATGGTGGGACTACCCAAAAATAGATAGACCATTTGACCTTCCGACCATTACACAAGCAAGGGCAGGTATGTTCAAGGACTAAATGGTGGGAGAGCCTGAGAATACATGGGGTGGGACAACATACGAGTAGGGCCCCTAACGCTCTGGAGAGGGCAATGTGTGGAGGTGTGTCATGGCTGCGATAACAAGTGGACAGTGGAAAGTATGCATGTATTTTGAACACAGGTGGGGTGGAGGAACTATGGGTATGCAATTGTGGAGCCAGGCATGCCAGGGTTGGATGGGCTGGTTCTAATTGGACCATCCCATGGAGGTCAGCGAGTTCATTATAGGTATATATAAATACACACATGCAGACATCAATATGTAGAAGTACATTCTCTGTAAAGCATTCATTCCATTTGCAGACATAAAAAACATGAATGTGCCATTAAAAACCTCGACATAGATAGAATAATAGGTTGTGTAGAAGAGGGATGGGACGAAACTGCTAAAATGCAGAAGTGTGTATAATGTCCGAAGTCAGTGCTGTGCTGATAGTAATCAAATGTGAGGACTTCCCCACACATGGAATCATTTCTGTGATCTGCCTGCTATGGCAACGCCAATTACTAAACCAGTCTATTTGTAAATGAAATACCCTGAACACATACATAATTAGGCTCTCATGTGTAATGTGTGCATTACCACATATTCATACTTATTAATTAATTGTAGTGTCATGTTAACAAGAGCAAGGATGTAATGAAGTATAGAGTCTAATCTTGACATAAACACATGCGTGTCCCATGTGGGACAACCCAAAGTGAATAGTATTCTTTTGGTCACTTATGTCACCAATGTTTGTGGACTAAACATTTGGAAGTTTTGAGGATACGTGGAGTGAGTCAACCGATGGGATGGGTCTATAGGAGTAGGGAGTTGCCAATGTGTAGTGGTGTGCATACACTGCGAATCTGACTGGAGAATGGATGACAGCAGTGTTAGGGAGGCATTGGGGTGTGTGTTTGGGGAACCAGGGGCTATGGGTACATGGGTATATATGCAAATGAAGCAGCACAGCAATAGTGTATTGGTTAGAGCACCCCCCTAATGAACAGACATTTCCGTACCGAATACCACTGTATCACATACCATTTACCATCTGTAATCCATACATGAACATATTGTGACATCTGGCCACTGTATAACCTGCAAAATATCAGTTAAAAGATAACTGGAGTGAAGTGTCAGTGTCATAATGAATAAGGCACTAGTAAGCAGGTCAAGCATATATAAACACCAGTAAGCCTGTGTAAGTGCATTTGCACAGGGTATGTATTGCTTTACAGACACGTATATATATATATATATATATATATATATATATATATATATATATATATATATATATATATACATATATATATATATATATATATCTATATATATGTATATATATATATATATATATATATATATATATATATATATATATATATATATATAGATATATATATATATATATATATATATATACATATATGTATATATATATATATATATATATATATGTGTGTGTGTGTGTGTGTGTGTGTGTGTGTGTGTGTGTGTGTGTGTGTGTGTGTGTGTGTGTGTGTGTGTGTGTGTGTGTGTGTGTGTGTGTGTGTGTGCACGTAAATATATACAGATATACATCTATGAAAGGAAACAGCACACAAGAATGACATATGTTCACAGGCTATGCTAATGGAAGTGAGGAGCCCAAGCAAGAAACATGAAACATGTAGCATGACCTTCCACCCCCCCCCCCAGCCGGACATGGGAAACATACACACAAACAATGTAAAGGGTCCACTGCTCCCCAGACCACAGGCAGAATACAACCAGGGGGTACACAGTGCACCCATGAATTCTAATCTTGGAACACAGACTGGAGCATCCCTTGTGGGACACCCCAAAAATTGCTAAGACCAAAAGAAGATGATAGAC
The DNA here is from genome assembly GCF_019279795.1 of Protopterus annectens. NCBI lineage: Eukaryota > Metazoa > Chordata > Ceratodontiformes > Protopteridae > Protopterus > Protopterus annectens. The sequence continues at coordinate 1,912,780,316 of NC_056728.1, forward strand.
CGGTCATTCTGGCCGCGATGTATACATATTCAGAATACAAGGGTGACCCATGGGCCAAGACAATTGTATGAAATGGGTCCCGTGAAGTGGAGAATGGGCAGCATGTAGTGGTGTGTCCAGAACAGACCAGGACCCAGAGTAAGGATGGGTGCTGTTGAGGAGGTGTGGGTGGGAGAACTATGGGTAGCTACTTATGGGTCTAGGTGTGCAGGTGTTGGCTGATGTGGGCCTATATGGACAGCCCTAAGGATGTAAGCGAATGTGTTCATTGGGCAAAGGTGTCGCCCAATGAGCAGCCACACCCACTACGAGTCCCACTGCAGCAAAGTGTAATCTATATGCAAGGAATGGAATAACCAGATGTAGACGTATATATATAGAGGTATGTGTGTGTATATCTACCCATAGTGACATAGAAATAAGCCTCTCCCTCTCCGTAGTGCAAATGTATACATACAGAGACAGAATACAGATACATACCCACATATAAATATATACATATGCAGACACCCATAGACCCATATGTTGTGAGATATATATATATATATATATATATATATATATATATATATATATATATATATATATATATAGACAGCAAAATATAAATATACATGTATGCATACATATACAGATATATCTGTATATAGTAATGTAAATAGATATATATGTGACTGTAAATATGCACATGTATATAGCTAGGATATGATACAGCAGTTACGAGTAACATATGTTCACAGGCCGTGTATATGGGGGTGAGGGGTCCAATGAACATAGTGCAACACATAGCATCAACCCTCCCCACCCCCACAGCTAGGCCGGTGAGACATACAGACACACAATAAAGGTAAACACACCACTGCTTCCCAGACCACTGGCAGAATACTACCAGTGGGAGAGATCTGCCAGGTCTAATCTTGAAACATAAACATCGATGTCCCTTGTGGGACACCAAAAATTAATGATCGGAGGCAGTCCCAGTAATGACTTATCAAACCAGCCTGTAGATGTACATGGACCAGTAGGTTGTGCAAGCCTGATAACCCATGGGTCGACACAACATATGACATGTGTCCCAACACAGGGAGAGTGGGCAGTGTGTAATGGAGTGTTTATACCCCACCTGCACCCACAGTAAGGATTTGTGCTGTAGAGAAGTGGCAGGTGGGGGAACTATGGGTATGCAATTATGGGCCTAGGTGTGCAGGTGTTGGCTGGCAAAGTCATATTAGGACCGCCCCAGGGATGTAAGTAATATTCCAAAATGGGCATACCTGATGCCCATACCTCTCAACCCCTAAGAGCACATCCACTGTACTGGACAGGACATAGACCACTGAGGGAACAAACAGGGACCATACCTCTGAACTGTCCCCGATTTCCAGGGACATCCCAGATATCGACTCGGTTTCTAACTCTGCACCACTTAATCCCTCCTAATACTAGAGACATTTGGAGGAAAGGTGGTGAATTACACGTAATGAATAATGACAATTAAGAGTTATAAACATCATTTACCTCAGAAAATGTGCATGAATTCATATGCACTGAGTCTGTCAATATGTCAGATCAATAGCACCAATAATTTAAATGTGTCCCTGATGCTGTTATGCCGTGTCCCTGATTCAGTTTGTATATTTCCCCAATTGTATGAGTGGTCTGATAGGGACAGAAAGCACGTATTCCACTGACAACCTTAGAAAGATGATAGAATATTAGGTATGTAGTAGCATGACTCGGCTTAAGGATGTGGGTTCCAAAACCCAATTACTTGTTCATATTGAAGAGTGTCATTTCCCAAGTATTAGCTAGATGGGTGCAGATTGTAAGAGGAACACACCAATAATATGAATCAAACTTTGGACAGGCTGTGGATACCGTACAGTCGAATGGCATGCTGTCGCCTAATGGGCAGCCATTCCCGATACTGTAGGCATGTAATCCGATGTAATAGGCATCACAAGGTAATATCGTAGTCCACACTCCTATGAGGGGTGTGAGTGTCAGATGCAAACACCAAATGCAGTGCATTTGCAAGTGCGGGAGCAAGTAGGTGTAAGCCTGTTTGGCCTCCAGTATGCGAGTATTACACTGGTAAAGCAATGTAGAGGCTAACTGAGTGTAAGAAACTGTAACCAGAGGTTAGCATTGCTTAGCACCACGCAAACCCATGCACACCCGTTCACAACTGCTTTAATGTGCCTTACTCACAACATATCCACTGGCCTTGTTTTGCCCAGCAATAAAATAAATGGCCTCTGCAAGGCTCAAAACAAGGACCCTGCACGCACAGCTATTGTGGTTTACCACTAAACCATGGCAGATATACAGACATCAGACCTTATCACAAACATATCATTCAGTGCAGTCATTCAACAGTATAGGAAATGTATTCCATCATGTAGATGTATGTGTGATTGTTTATGTCCAGCATATAGATACATACATATATATATAGATATAGCAGGAACATCCCATGTGACAACAAAGCATTACAAAGGAATGAAAAGGGAAACACCAGCAATGCCTGTATTATGTAGTGGTGTCGTCCTATGTAATATCAAGACTCCCTCAGACAGACACGTGTCAGTCATACATGCAAACATTTGTACATTGGCCATATACATCACTCTGTGCATGTTATTTACATTCCTACAGCTCTTTGTGTACCTTTAAAGCCTTTAAAAATGAAGTTACCTTACAGTTCTAGAAAATACTCATTGAGGTTTGCCATCACATATGCTTCAATACAAAATATCATGGTAACTTGTAAGTAACATGGTTTTGGAATTATTAATGCAAATATGAACAATCAATATTTCGGCTGTAATGAGTTAACACAACAGTTCCTGCCCAATCATTATGTGAGAACAGTACTCTTGCAAGGTGCTGTATACGACATCATCATCATGATAAAGGTACATGAGCTAACCATAGAGGGACTGGTAGTGTTGTGTGTACAATGGGGTTGTCCGCATCATGTGTACCTGGAACATTTAGGAGTCAGGTGCATACTAGGATCGTGCACCTGAGAGACAGGGGTGAGGACATCTGGAGTATGTTGTGATGCATATTAAAAGGGTTACATGTTTCCAGTGGACATGTGTGTGAAATGGACAGCTATGTATGGGGCAAATGTTTTTCTAGGAACTGATTGGCCTTTTGTTTCCATAGGATGAGAGTGGAATGTGGGGGAAGGAGAGTAGGTATGCTCGTTGAGGATAGGTAGGGTAGGATGACAGATAAGGCAGCATACAGGGTTGGTATATGACACATGTGGGGGGGATACACCTCAGACGGGGAGGGGTGTTTGGCATTCACAAGCCCATGAGCCCCCAGATGGAAACAGTGGGATGGAGGTCCCCAGCCATGGGCAGCCATCACTGCACCAAAACAGCTGCAAAGATGGCAGTTCTGGGGGCTGTCTAAGAGGGGCAGCCTCACCCTGTAAATGTGACACTCTGCCCTTGAGCTAGTGTATCTGGCCTCAAAACCCCTTATTGAGCCCCCTACGCACCACATCCGGGACTATACGACAGTGGACATGTCCCTGTCTGGACCTGCTCCCAGGGGGGACAAGCCCCATCCTCAGTGGCAGTACCACCAGAAGGCGGTGCAGAGCCGACAGAGGTGGAGATCCAAGGCTGGGCCCCAAATGTGCTGGTGCCCAGTGCCATGGCCAGCTGGAGTGGGACAGAAGGTTCTGCCAGGACCTGCGAACCCATACAGCCTATGGTGTTGCAATTTAAACACAGATATGGCTTACTAATAGTCAACAGCATTCAGGATTACTTACAACAGCATGCATAGATATGACCATCAACCCAACAAAACAAATGGTATACATTTGCAGAGAGAGCACATCACATGCATATATACTGCATGACATCTGTACAACATGTAGAAGACTTGTGACTGCAGCTATGAACAGTGGCCCATTATTGGCATGTCACTGAGAACCCCAGACAGTGTCTGTCATACCACTGTTTCATGTGACATATGTCCAGTTAGGGATGCGATGGCAGTAACTCATCCCTATCACCATGTACTGGCTGCAATCCTCACACTATGCTCCTGCTGTTCACAAATGTGTATTCGGTGAGTAACACAGGAAACAAATGGTTCCACACACACTGACAAGTCCATGGATGGCCCTACAGATGGGTTTCCCTCACAAACAGAGCACTGTCTTGTCAGTTTTAAAACATGCAGAATAGCCATTACCACACACACCTTGTTAAACAGGCAGTTGTCTCAATGAAGCATAGCTACATTTACATGCTGTAGTCATGTCTGGCACATCACCTTCCTGTCTTTAGGTTATTTCCCACTGTGTATGTTGTTTGAGGAACATCCAGATATCATCTGTGATGCCGTTTACCAAACACCAGATCCAGGTACCACTCACAGCGACTGTCATGGGCAAACACCAACATGATGTTCCTAGATATTGTACTGTGTTTTTCATGCGAATGGCTATGGGAACATCATCACAGCTGTTACACATGCAATCAGCTAGAGGAGGACTGCAATAGGTGCAGAAGCCATCACCCGAGCATGACCATCACTTACAATACACAAGCTGCTGCTGAGCAGGTGTACACCTCCACATCCACCAGAGAGTATGTGGGAAGGACAGACAGAAGAAAGGTACATCAGAGAAGGGCTTGAAGACTAAAACCAAAGCATCGTCTGTCACACACCTATCAGTAAAGGGGTTCATACCCCTGACTGACTAGTCATTACTATTACAAGTGCATGCAGTTACTCCATGTGCCACAAAGCTGACATGTTGGTGTGCTGTAAGAACATATGTGTTTGTTGGTGTGTGACATCTGCAACAGAGATATAGTAGACAAACATTAGGTGTAGCACACATGGCTGTCCACATGAACGGATGCCATTGGCAACACAACCACACTCTCTAATGGGCTTACATTGACACTCTTTACCAGGCCCACAAATACACTCCCAAACCACTTAGTTTGCCACACTGCAGTAAAGCAAAGGTACTGCATGCCCCATAGGGGATATCTGGAGGTTCTATGGGCTAGGGCATGCGAACATGTTTGACATCTGTTGGCATGCCAATGGGAGATATACTGGGAGTGACTGTGGTTGGGAACATCATACCCCACATGTAGACACAAGGTGCCAGTACTGACATGCATGTGTGCATTGCTTCATTGGTGTGTAGTGGTTGACTGTGCAAGATGGCTGTACAAGGCAGGGTGAGGGGTAATTCTTGGCATCATGCCACCTGACGATGGTGTGCAGTGTGGTACAGGGGTGTAGTGTCTGCAATGTCCAACACAGATGGGTATTGCATGAACTGTCCTGACATCCTGGTTACCATTGTGTATGGCCATAGCTTTGCAATGCATGCCATGTCTATGTTTGATAGTCCTTGACATGGACATTGCATGTCCCAGAATAATGCGCAGTGACATGTACAGGTGTACCTGGTTTGGCTTACACATGTTGTACACACAGACCGTTATCCTCCGATATGCCGGTACTGGCCTGTTGTGGCAGAACCTGCTTATGGCCAGCAGGTTGACCCTAAACCTGCATTGATAACATGATACATGTATTCCCTGGTGTCAGTGGCATCGGTCCATACAGGGCACATGTGTAAGGCATCATATGGCCTCTGTGGATCACATTTGATGGCACCACATATGTTGCAGGCATCCAGTGGGGAACATAGTGAAGGCACATTGTCCGCAATTATGTGCCTATTTTATTGCTGTACAGGGTGCCACGCCCTCTGCAGCCCACTGCAATCACACCATGCCTACTGTCTGTCATCAGTGTGCAGGGTACTAGCAAAATAGCGGGATATTCTAGACAAGTGTGTTTGTGTATGATACATGGGTTCAGGATGTATTCCGGGTAATAGTAGGGTTGCATACTTTGTTCACTAGGCCTTTTGCCAGATGTAGGGTTATGGCTTGCCAACACAGTCCCTTGGCTAACTGACATCTGTACACCTTGTGAGGTGGACATTGTGACATATAAGATGGACACCATATAGGAAAAAAAATACAAAATCCACTCCTCAACATGTCCAGTGGTTAGACACTCACAGCCACCTCCACACAGGCTCTGACAGTCAAACACACACACACACACACACACACACACACACACACACACACACACACACACACACACACACACACACCTGCCATGTCCTGGAATAGAACCCCTACCTAACTGGTGTATCACATTACAGCATTATGGAATTACAGCATGCGCTATGGAGATTACTGTGTTACAGCAGTCCTGGAGGTGTATGTCTAGGTGGGTGACATCAGCAGGATTGCCAACGGTGGTCATGTGAATTGTAAAGAGTGTGCATACTCTAAAAAGCATAGTTCCTGTCTCAGGCAGCCAGAGATACACACACACTATGGAGATTACTGGGTTACAGCGGTCTCAGAGGTGTATGTCTAGGTGGGTAACATCAGCAGGATTGCCAACGGTGGTCATGTGAATTGTAAAGAGGGTGCATACTCTAAAAAGCATAGTTCTTGTCTCAGGTAGACAGAAACACACACACAGTTGGTCTCTTTTGGAATAGAACCCCTACCTACCTAGTTTATCACACTCCAGCAATACGCAGTTATAGCACGCGCTATGGTGAATACAGGGTTAGAGTAGTCCTAGAGGTGTATTCCTAGGTGACATCAGCAGGACTGCCAAAGGTGGTCATGTGAATCATAAAGACTGTGCATAATCTAAAAAGCATTGTTCCTGTCTCAGGCAGACAGAGAAACACATACACACAGTTGGTTTCTCTTGGAATAGAACCCCTACCTAACTAATTTATCACACTACAGCAATACGCAGTTACAGCACCTGCTATGTAAAATACTAGGTTACAGCAGTCCGAGAGGTGTATATGTAGGTGGGTGACATCAGCAGGATTGCCAAAGAAGGGCATTCCAAGTGTACCGCAGGTTGTACATGTCTGTTACCTGCGTGTACCCACTGCTTACTGTCATGAAAACACAATTACACCTGCTTAAAAGTGTCTTATGCAGTCCTAATTGACAGTATCAACAAGGCTTGCAGGTCTTGAACCCTGGACCATGCACACTGGACATACCACTAAGCCATCTGGGTTGTACACATGTTGCGTGGAGTCTATAATGCACATCCTACTACACGTATTTCACAGTACTGAAAACAAATGGGACAGTCCCTTTATGTACATATGTACAGTAGCCTTGAATGTACTGTACTCTGTGAAACAACAAAGACAAGTCTACATCTGTACAACTGTCATACCTATATATATATATATATATATATATATATATATATATATATATATGTACACACACACACACACACACACACACACACACACACACACACACACACACATATATATATATATATATACACAGACACAGCCATATATATATATATATATATATATATATATATATATATATATATATATATATATATATATATATATATATATATATATATATATATATATATATATATATATATATATAGTTGTGTATGTGGAGTTTGGGGAGGGGAATGATGGCTAATGTAATCTACCCTGGGGATTGTGGAGTTAGGGAGGGGGAATGAAGGGTATAGACCTACATCCCAGTGACCACTTCTGTGTCACTGCTCAACAGTGGCACAGGAAAATAACATACCCAACTGTAGTCGTGCTTAACTTTGTATTCTTTGCCATTCCTAACTAAGTAATACTTTGTAGACACCGGTCACCACAGATGGCTACCATGGTGTGCTAAAAGACATTACACATGTGTATGCCTGGCTACAGGATAGTTGCACACACAAACACGCACGCATTTGCCAGTATTGTGCATACACGTCTTGCCTATGTAAAGGTAACTAGTACAGTGGTATGCAGTTGGGGTATGTGCCACAGAACACATACAATTACACTTACTGATTCCATGTCTGAGCTTGGTGACATCACAGGACCGATTACTTACAGTGGGGAGGAGGGAAGAGAGAGAAATAGCGGTTGACAAGGGTAGAGGCCACTGCAAAAGGAGGTATCTCTTTGGAATGCAGCAAAACCCGCTGCCATGACAGGATGCAGACACAAATACACACACACACAAACACACTCAGCCATTTGCTGACACACACACTCAGGCATTTGCTGTCACACACACACACAGTTGCCAGTGGTGGGATCAGAACTCCTGCCTTTCTAAGGATCATTATTATAGTACTACACAGTTACGAAATGCACCACCAAGATTACACATCCCAAGGCAGTCAGACTGCCCTTCTACAATTGAGGACAACAACAGGGAGACTGACAGTCATGAAGTACATAACTGTAGACCTGTGTGTTTAAAGTAGGTGTCCATTACAACCTGCATGCTCAAACAAGACACACCATCCGCAGGTAGGCCTGAGAGGTATAGTTGTAGCACAACAGGAACCTGACCTGGAGTATGGCCATCTGCGGAATGTACAACTACTGTCACTATACAGGGTTACAGTGGGCATGCTCATACACTTAGTAGCACAGGGCCATTTGGGATGCACTATGACTACAACTACACAAGGTTATACTGGGCATGCTAATAAACTTAGTAACAAAGGGCTTGTTGGATGCACTGACTCAAATTTCACAAGGTGGCAGTGGATACACTCATACACTTAGTAGCACAGGGCTGTTTAGGATGCACTCCGATTCTAGCCACTGAAGGCCACAGTGTGCATGCTCAAACACTTACATGTACAGAACATGTTGTAATGGACTCCTATTGTAAACACACAGGTTTACAGTTAGGTACATCTTACCTGTCAGTATATATGCACATCATACTGGTTTACTACCTGATACCTGTATGTGGCCTGTAAATGATATATCTGTGTCTGTGCTGTGTAATACACATGCATACATGTACATGAAGTACTGACATATATATGTTACATATACACATTCATGCATGTGTGAACGTGACAGACAATAGTGTACCTGGATCGCACAGGTGGATGCTACCTACAGCATGTGTCACACACCTTGCTGCCCTGAAAGGCATACATTGATAGCAGGTTGTGGACAGTGGCATTATATGTGGAACAGTGACATGTGCAAGCATAATGTGTGAGCCACCTTGTGTAATGGTACTGAGGTGCAGGTGACAAGATGACCTCTCCCGGCTGTGGTTATAGTTGTCATTATTAGCAGGACTGCTACCCTAAGTATATCTCACATTAGTCATATACACAAGTTCTGCCGCTGTCCGTCACCTTACATGGGGCATTTGCTACCAAGCACATTAATGCCACAGGCCGTGATGTCATGGTATGGGGGGGCAACTGCAAGTCCAAATCAATGAGCCAATGTCCTGCTGTTATTATGAGGTTGTCCAGTGTCTGTCATTCCGGGCTGTCATGACTGAATGACGAGCCTTCAACACAGAGCAAATGCATCCATGTTACACGTGTGTGTGGATAATACCTAGTTTGCATTTACCCATATAGCCTCATTCCAAGGCAAATGTCCTACACAAAGAAGTAACACCCTGACACCTACATGACAATTGCATTGGATGCTTATGCTAACCCATGCTAGATGTGTGACTTTAGTAATTCATTTGCTCAATGCAGAACCTACAATGGGGAATACCAACATCTGTGCAGTGAGGAACACCTGGATGAAGGCTCTGTAGTGCACAATTGCACTACCACCATATAACTCAGATCCAGACATGTGGGACATAACAGTGGTATGGACCATACCAGGTGGTGGTGTACACATATTCATAAAGGCTACTCACATGTAAAGACCACTACTCTGATATAACGCATCACAGATGAGCCAGGTACAGGTGGCAGTGGCAAATGCTGCATTCTAGGTTGTATCCTCATATACATCCACCACCTTGTTCCCAGACTACCAACACACATCCATATGTGGTATGACATAGTATGGTAGACCACCAGATAACCCTTGATTGGTGGACTGTACCTAGACCTACATCAACTGTGCAATGTACCCATGTACAGACACAGCTGCATAATGTGTTATGCAATGCAATAATACCACTGTTTGTACCCTGCTCAGTTGTACACATACCAGGATCCCTCAGATGTTATCAGCATTAACATGGTCGACTGTTGCTGTACACCAGTAAACAACACCCTTATGGTTGGATATGACCTAACCGTACCTGCCCTGGATATGTACATCCCACACTCATACAACATATATTACATTACCATAGCTTTCATTTACCTTTCTACATACAGGTGGCTACAGTCATTACAAACATGCACATGGCAGATAGCATGCTAACAGTACATACGGTTCGATATCTATGTTGACAGAGGTAATATCCCCTCTCTACTGGTCACCCATGACACCTATCATATCATACAACACCCCATGTGGCATGTATGTCTTTAGACATGTCCACCTAATGCAACGCCTACAAACATACCCAAATAACAGGACCATAGGACCTACACAAGGCCTGTATTGACAGACTCAGGGAAATCCAGCTATGCACTGTATGTTCCTGAGGAGTCACAGGTGATGTGTTCATGACATGTACAGCCATGTGTGGCCACAGCTCCTACGTATACCCCATGTCAACAATTGCAAGCCATGCATGCTGTGTGCTGTCTGGACATTAGCCTTAGTACCACAATAGCCAGTACATGCTGGAGTGTGATGTTTACAAGCCACAGACCACACATATGCTTGAATGAGTGTACTGCCTAGCTCTAACAGAGCACATTGCTGGCACTCTTCCAGTACACATGAGATGTGTGTGGCAAATATGATGTGCTCACAGTTGACAATTACAGTGCCCTGGCTTCACCATGGCACTGTCAAGTAACAGTTTGTAGGAGCATGACATGGAATAATGCTGTGTGTGTCATGCTGATATGTGCTGTTGTAATATATGTACACTTGGCTACTTAGTGAAAGTGGTGGTATCCTACCAGTACGTGAATACAACATCCATTATGGTGTAAAATTCGGATATGTTTCACACATGGTGTGGGGATGGTGTGGAATGTATCTTCTTGACCTGCTAGTGCATGTACTGATGTAGACCGCATATGTGTACATCTATTGCTGTTTGTGTAGATTCCATGTGTGTGCAGTGTCTGATGTCTGAAGGTGACTGTTGTCTTAGTACATCATGCTGTTGCAATACAGCCTCAACATTGCCAACTGTATATGGTGTTATGCTCTAAGTACAGTAAGCCGTACATGAGGTATGGACAGATGTTTAGACATGACTACTAAGTGGCGGGGCTTCTTTGCAGATGAATGATTATTGAGGACAGCTCAATGGTGTGTTACAATCAGTCCTTCAATAACCTGTGTATCTGCTAATGTCAGGTTTTGTTAATTGAAGTGGAAGACAGACAATGTAGAAGGCTGTAAGGGTGACACCGAAGGCAAACCGCATGACATTTGTAACAGTAATACCTCCCCTGTGCATATATTGTACATATATCAGCACAGTTGTCAAAGGAAAGAGTCAGGAAGCATTGTACTGGATGTGATAGTGCTGTACTGCTGTAGTACCTATCATGAGATAGGCAGGTGTTTAATTCACAGTACTGGCACGTGTGGGTGTGTGTCCATATATGTCACATATGGTTGGGAATACATTCCACATATGATCACTCTCCTGAACACTGTTGTTGACACCAGTACAGCGAGTAGAGAGAAGTGTAGAAAGAAAGGCATAGGCAGGTGGTTAAACCTCACACATGTAAAGTGTCTGTATGTGTGTGACATAGGTGTATATCTTTGTGAATGCCGGTGTGTGTGTGTGTGTGTGTGTGTGTGTGTGTGTGTGTGCGTGTGTGTGTGTGTGTGTATGGCTGTCCGGTTCCTGGAGTGAGGCTGTATTTTACCATAGTGAAATGTTAATGCCCCCTCCCCCCATCCACTCAAAGCAGTCTAGCATCCCTGTTGATACCATCAATCATAGAAGGGCATACTAACTGCCTGTTAACATGTACACCCCGGGGTATGACCTGTAGTTACATAGCCTACTGAAAGACCCCCCTCCCTACATACACTCACTGCACTGTAGTATCCCTGTTGATGTCCTTGACCTTAGGCCATTCCAACTACCTGTACATGTGTAATCTCTGTAGAGCATCTTGTAATTGTGGAGTACTATAATGATGATATGAACAGAGGCAGGGTTTCTCATCCGAACACTGGCAACTGTGTGTGTGTGTCAGAGTGTGTGTTACTGTGTCTGGAATTCCTGAGTGTGTGGGTGTGTCTGTGTTTGCATGCTGTCATGGCAGTGGGTATTACTGCTTCCCATTGAGAAGCCACTATTTCCACTGGCCTTTACCCTTGTCATCCAGCATACCACTCTTACCCACTCCGCACTCCAGGTAACTATACCTGTGATATCACCCACTATGGATGTGACGGCTCTGAACACAGTAGCTTACTACACAGCTATCATGCTCTTGGATCATTAGAACAGTAAACATAATTGAAACATGAGAGAATATAACTGTGATGTGGAAGCAACAAAGTGCATGCAGGTATTGTCATACTGACCTGTGGGTAGTCAACATGTACATATGGGACTCCCGCAAACACCAACATCCCCCGGCACATGCAACTACACCTGAAAGAGGAAGGCAAAACGTCAAGATCAACATGCTGTTGGTGTTGTTACACATGATACATGCTGTCAAATGTACAAAATGCATTCTAAAACTGAAATACATGGTTTGTCTACTGCCTGTCAACACTACTCAACAATATTAATTTACAATTGTCTACTTAATATGTTCACCCTGTGCATCAGACCATATGAACATGTCCCGGCACCGATGGTGTGGATGACAGGAATGCAGCACAGGCATCATAATATGCACAGGGTTATAATGTTTGCCAGAGTCCTAGGCTGTGTCATTGGATGACATCATGCATGTGTTTTAGGGCCTCTGATATCACTGGACGTGTGTGGATGTTATGCATGTGTGTTTTGAGGTGCCCTACATTTGTTTCCAGTGTGTGCGTATGCATGCACACAGGTCTGACATGCGGCTGGCCTACACAGAGGTAATATTGACAGCTGCAGACTGTACAAGGCAGGTGTCACAGTTCACGGTTTCTGGCCACAGTCACGTGACCTGCACCTGCCAGGGTTGCATGGGCACTACCAGGCAGAGGTCCAGATTGAGTACCGTCTGATGACACATGTCCACTGAAATTGTGTCCCTGTTGGAACTGTCCAGGACCACGTGCGTGTGGCCTGCTGTGTCCTGGTGTGGACTGCACAGCACCAACAGCACTGCTGCTGCTACTGCCATTATGGGAGCGGGCATGTGCAGTAGCATGTTCACGTAGACCTTCAACAGGTGATGTAGCTGGCCTACATCCATGTGCCAGATGCCTCACTCCCACCAGATGTAACAGCACAGACATTCCATGCTCAAGGATTGACATGCCACAGTCAAGGACTCCATCCATGTCACCCAGTCGTCTATCCAAAACATTGGCAAGATGATGGTGAGCATTTGCAATTGTCTGGATGTTGTCAGTTAATGAATGGACAGAAGCCCTCTGAAGCCTCAGACGGTCTCTGTTGTGCCATTCAGTGCATGCCTGTGCCTCCATTACAGCCTGAAACATGCGTCTGGTGACTCCAGCTGATGTGCTTGATCTCGCAGGGGCATGTTAGCCAGTGGTCCTCCTACGAGCAGTGCTGGGCACATGCCTGTGTGGGACATCACCAGTCTGTTGACTGGGATCATGGTGTGCAGGCACACCTTCCATAGTCACCACACTTCTCTGTTCCATGCTACCACCTGCCGACTGTCCTTCCTCTATGGCCAGTGGTGATGGGGTATGTGCAGGTAAGGGAACTGTGTGCAAGGATGAGGGGCAGACAGGTGAAATGGCAACCAATGGCACAGATTCAGCCCATGACAACCCTGCCTCTGCCTCAATCATACTATCATCATCACCACTGCTAGAGTCTGTGGGGACACTAACATCAGGTGGACCGCAGGAGGGCAATGCACATACATCAACACCTGTGAGGGGAAGACAAGAACTGCACATTAAAAGTTATACCAGGCACACACAGACAGAGACACACAGACAGACAGACAGAGGCACACACAGAGACAGACACACACACACAGCGACACTCACAGACGCACACACAGACACACACAGACACACAGACAGAGACACACACAGACACACAGAGACACACACAGACACACAGAGACACACACAGACACACAGACACAGACACACACAGACACACAGAGAGACGCACAGACACACACACACACACACACACACACACACACACACACACACACACACACACACACACACACACACAGAGGCACACAAAGACACACAGACAGACAGACAGAGACACACACAGACAGACAGACAGACATAGACACACAGACACACACAGACACACATAGACACATACAGACACACAAGTTACATGCAGGTGATATGGCAGATGGCATTCAGCTTAGACAATTATAGTTTCAGCTTAGGCAATTATAGTGGTAGTTATCATACATCCCTGAGTTGCACACAACAGCATACATGTGGTATAGCAGATGACATGCACCTTACATAATTATAGTGGTGATTAGCATACATAACTGTATTGCACCATTTGTGTTAGTAGCCTATGCTTCATACCCGCAACACAATGCATGCACTTTGCACCATTGCACTTTATTGCCATGGTGTGTGCAACATGCACCACATGTTAACAGACCATCAATGACCTTTGCACATCTGCCATGGATGCTTTGTGTTGGCCACTGCCCCTATGTGTGAGGACATGAGCAGTAGGGTATGTTGACTGCATACTATGTTTGCCTGAGCACTAGCTTGCATATCTCCCCCGAAGCAGTGCATGTCTGTTCAACATTATTCCGGCTACCCCTGAGCAGAGTGTAGACATTGTGCATGTTGCTGTACACTCATGTTTGACATGGCTGTCCCTACTTTGCAATGGTGCCACAGACCAGTGCAGGTTTACAGTACACCCACCTGCTGTGTGGCGTATGACCTTGCCAATCACATGCAGTATGACATGTCTTCTGCTGACGTGTTGAATGACATGCATACATGTATAACACAATTGTGTCCTTTCCAATCTACAGTATGGTAATGGTGTCCCAATGCAGGGATGTGTTATACTAACATGGGCCTTCAGCTGATGCAATGTTGTCTGTCCACCCTACAAATATGCAGGGATATACTGCACATTGAGCTGATGTGCATAGCCATTGCAGGGCATCATGTGGCTTCTCAATTGCTATACAGTGTGAGCTACTGACACAGTTCATAGCCATGACTATGTTCACATACAATACATATCTAATGTGGAATGTGACCCGGGTCACCGAGGTGTATACACAATAAACCCTAATGTGGAATGTGTGACACAGGTCACAGAAGGGTATACGGATGACACCCCTGCACATCTGCAACCATATGACTGATACATGGCAACTATGCCCACACATGGCAACTTACAAGTACTCTATGTCCCACATGCCATCTGTGTACCTCACACATATGAGGCGCAAGCATGACAGTGATGTCTGACACCAGCAAGGTGAATGTACTGTATCGGTGGCTTGATGTGGATGTATGTGTATTTTGTGCAAAACATGTATGTATTTGGATACTGTATAGGTAAATGCTTCCATGTTGTGATACACTTCAGATGTTCATGACATGTTATGTGGTGGTTTCATGTTATGCCTACACAAGCTGTGCACAGGCCTGTATGATGTTTAGTGTTACACATCTGCAATATCACCATTACACAAAGGTCATAGTTGTATTGTGTCAAGCCAATGTACAACAGGGTGTACACACATGTACATCACTTCTACTGTGTGTTTTGCTTCATGTCTCTGGCCATCCTCCATGGCCATGTGTACAGATGTTCAGTCCAGTAGTTGTGATGACCATCTTATTTCACATGTCAGTGTTATCACATATGACATAAACTCATAGATGTCATATGCTCCACTGAGGACAGGGTTATGCAGACAAAGGGTGGTATGTATGGGATGTGAGACATGTATTGCAAGATAGTTGAGCAGTGTTGCAGTCAGCCCACTACATGTCATGGACACATAGCACATGACTTTATGCGACATTCATACAAAGGTATACTCCACAAGGGTGTATCTTGTGGGCCGGGCATACTCCAGCGTCAAAACATTTAGTGTGTGTGCACACATATGCTCTCTGTACAGTACTATTCGTATTCCCAACATGTGTAATGCTGATATGTAGTACCTGTCCCTACAGTGGAACTCACCTGTATTCACTGTTGTCCACACATCTGGCAATGACAGTTTGGAAGGTTTAGTGTAGGTGTTTCATATAGTCTTCAATTGTTTCACATAGGTAAACAGTGTGATGCATTGCAGGTCTGACCAGTGTCCATTACGTGTGTTATGGCAGATAGCATGCAATTAATATGTTCCATGCATTATCAAGCTTGATAAAGAATAACAATTTCACTTGACACAGGATGTTGTCACTGCAAAATGCCAGAGGTACCTAAATAGGAGTGTCACAGCAGTAAGATCATTATCCACACCTGTGTGGTAGCTACAGGGTGCAATGTCTATGTTAGCACATAAGCCAGTACAATACACTATACTATGGAGTATGCACATCTGTGCATACATAAAGTAGCAGACTATAGTATGTGGCATGTGTGCATACATGTCTTGCATATGATGTTACATTACATATTGTACTGTAACGCATGTAACTATGTGATATATGGTTGTGTTTTATGTGCAGTAGTGACTTACCAGGAAACTCCAGGCTCAGTGGTTGAGAGACACCCACCTCCACAATACCAGCTAAAGCTTGTGGATGGAGGTCTGCAGGTGTCCCCAGGTTGGCCAGTAGCTCCTCAGTACATGTGAGTGGGGGCTGGGTGAGTGGCCCCCACCTGTTGCACCTTGTTCCCTGGCGATTGCATTAGCATGCTGTTTCACCCATCTTATCAGGTCAGTGCAGTGTTGGTGCACCTGCTGATAGGTGCAATTGTAACTGCCAACATCATTTACCCTCCTGCAGAGTTCCTCCCACAGGGCATCTCGCTGCTGTGCATCCTGTGGCACATGGCTGAAGAGCGTTGTGTAGTTGTCGAGGAGGTATGGGATGAGGACCTCATTCTCCAAGTGGCTGTATGGCAGCAGTCTGCTACATGGCATACCTGGAAGACATAATGATGGAGACAGGTCACTGTAACTCACAGAGAAGTACAGCAGTGCAGCTGAACATACATGTGTATCACATTTATTAAGATTACAAATATGTCTTTGTAGATCTACACGACACTAACACCACTGACATGTATAAGTCACACACATTTGACACCTACTGGTGATGTGATGTTATCACCATATATGTGTGTGTCATGCGATAACATTGCTCATACACCATGTGGATGTTGTCTTGATGTGGCCATGTCTGTTTGCCTGTAGTGGTGTCTTTACCTATCAGCACATGCCTGGATGTGTTAACATTAATACAATTGACCTTAATGCTGTGTATATGCCACATATATAGTCATACATAGCCATGAGAGACATGACCTGTGAACCTGCAGACTTGCAAGCATATATGTGTTTTGCCATATACATCTACATGGCACTGTACAGCTGTGTAGCATCCTGCCATGTATTGTCTGTGTTGCACATGTGTAACACATGGGACAATAGCTAGCCTGATGGTATTTGCAGGGTTGGATATCAACTATGGAATGTATGGTCATAGTAATCTAGTAGGCTATATGCCCTGGGCCATTTATGAGCCTAGACAGACAGGTTGCCTAGCTGTAGGCAACAGACAGGTAGGTTTCAGTGGCCAGTTCAAGTAGTGCCACAGAACTGATACACATGTTTACTGATATAATTGGCATGCGGTCATCACACCATGTCACAGAGAGGGGCGATGTGCAGTTTTGCTGGACAGGGATGCATCGTATAGCAAGAGTATGGTAAGTGTATGGGACAGGGATCTGTCAGGCATGTTGTGATCCTTGTACTAGAAAGGTGGATGTCCATGACGTATGTGTTTATTTGGGATCAGGATGTGTTAAGTGTAGCATGTCCAACACCTCTGGGTTGGACATGTCTTTATTTAGGGTGGGCTGCATGCTACATAGTGCAGCTAGGGATTGTGAAGGGCAGTGTAGGCCATCTACACATGGGCAATAACCCTTAAAGGAAATATGTGATCTATTATGGGTCACATGGGTGTTGAGTATGGCTGAGCAGTTATCCCTATATTTCTGGATGGCACCCTGTCATGATTAGGGGTGCCACATATGACAACCTGCCTTTTGTGGTGATATAACTATCAAAGGGAAGTACTGTCCAGCTGCATCCCATACACACAGTTGCCATTATGTTGACCGCTGCCTAGGTGGTAGTTAACGGGTACAGGGTTTGTAACATAGGGGATGACAATG
Source organism: Protopterus annectens (assembly GCF_019279795.1). Lineage (NCBI taxonomy): Eukaryota > Metazoa > Chordata > Ceratodontiformes > Protopteridae > Protopterus > Protopterus annectens. The sequence goes on from NC_056728.1 coordinate 1,912,798,837, forward strand.
CAATACTTAGCTGTCAGATTTTAGCCATACATCACACACCACACATCTGATACATGAAGTCCCTTCTGTATGTTGAACGCAGTACACAATGAGTCGACTATTGCTCCTTATTCATAGTCATTTGCAGACATCAATAGGCTTATGCCTTCTGTGTTAGTCTATGTGGTATAGATAACAAAGAGGGGGAGTACCAGGAATGGCCCCTGTATTACTGTGCCTGGCACTTGTTTGATGTGTGTGCATTCATCGGACACCTTCTGTAGTGTGTGTTCTGCCAGCAGTCCAGTTGCCAACCACTCATGTGACATAGGAATATACACCTAGTTTACTGAGTGTAGCTGGAACACAGCATGGGTGATGGTGTCTTACAACCTGGCAAGGTCATGATATGCAGTGTGAATCAACCCTACTGTCATCTACATCTGTACCGAGTACATCAATTACATTGACCATGGTTCATGGCCGTACAGACCAGACTCAGCAGGGTAGTTGTGCACTATGTCCCATTATCAATGGTGTCTACCCCTTTGTGGGGTGTGATAACTGTTGCTGTGCACCATTTGGTGTTTACACAGCCTGACATGGAGCTATGATTGAACATGATGTGTACGTGGATAGCTGAATGGTCTTACATTTGTGTAGGATACACCCTGGGATGTTGACAGGAACCATGAAAGCTGTATGTATGGCATTAAAGAGTGCAGCTTATACCTGCATAGTCATTAGTACAGAGGCCCTGTAGTGTACATGGATATATTACTAAGTGTACCTGTTGGGGGTGGGAGGGAGGTGGGAGTGGGTTTAGGTTCTCCGAGACCCTATCTGGATGAACCGGTGCTATTTCTGTAGGTGCAGGACTTCCCATGCCATATTGCTGTGCAGCACAGTAGGTCTCGTCGTTGCCATTATGATTAATGACACAGCTATAGAATGCTCTGTGCTTGGCCTCATAATATGTGGCTGATTGGTTTCACAGTAGCTTTGCATGGTTTTATATGGTGTATCTGCATCTTACTGAGGCTGACCAGGGATCACCTACACTCATGTGTGTTCACTCTTGCAACAGTTACTACCTTCTGTGGTACAGTTTAAAGCATGGTACCACCAGTTTGCCTACTTGTTTGTGTTGGGTTGACTCCTGGTTCTGTTTCAATGGCACAATCACTGCACATATGTGACTGCTTAAGGTTCATTTGTGTAGGATTCAGCATTTGCACATGCATTGTCTATCTGCATGGATGCCATGGCACTCACCACTCTGCTCTTAGGAAACATAACATTGGCATTGGAGACTATGTGTAGCATACTGTTAGCCTTGTTTGTGTGACTACTGTGATCCAGGTCAGTGGGGTCGATGGAATCTGACATGCATTGAGCGCAGGTGTTGGTACATGAGGAGTCTTCCCAGTTCATAATGGAATAGCTGAGAGTAGCCAATATTATGGTACTGTCCCAGAACTAATCTTCCCCATTACAGCACATTATGACAGGTGGGAAGTCCGCGGCCTGGTGGGTGATCTGTCTCAAGGTGCATTTTGAATTCCACTGTGGCACAAAGATAGTTGCTCAGCATAATGCATCTGATGTTATGCAAGTGCAATTAGCGTGCGGGTGTACATATCCTTCAGAAATATGGACACACCTGTGGCCCGTGTGTTCTAATAAAGGATAATGGGTAAAAGGTGAGGTATGTGTTATAACATGGTCATGCAGGTGTGCTCTCCAGAGTGTTGACACATGTCTTAGCCACTGCACAGATATGCTCTCCATGTTAGGGATTGACATATGAGTGTCCGTATAGTGTTTCTGAGATGTATCATTGTGTAGCAAGACCCGCAGTTTATTGCTTGGCTGTCCCTGTAACAGCAGTGGATCCTCACCTGAACCATGCATGATGAAAGCACTATAGGGGAAGCATGAGCCCTAGGCTGTATCCAGATTCCCAGGGGTGACAGGTGCAGGCCCTGTCTGGCAAAGCATCATGGTTTGTCAACCATGTTATTCCATGATGACAGATACTGGATACCCTGCGACATGCACCACTACACTAGACAATTGTGGAATACAATCCTTTTGTCCCTTTACTGCAATATCATTCTGGCCAATGGCAGAATGCTACCCAGGCCTTGGGACATACCTGCATGGGCTATAAGACCTGACAGTTCCTACATGTGTTTCCATGCAGTCCAGGCTACTGCATCAGAGGTCCTGCACAACAACATGGAATATACCAGAGGCATGTGTATAGTTCAAAAGGTGGTCTGAGTGTATGAGTATGTGGCTAATCATAGCAGACAGACAGCTGACAGTATGTATGCCCTTGTATAGCTTGGTGTGTAACATAGTGCTTGAGATTGAATTCACAAATTAGTACTGTTGGGCATGTTTCTGGCCACGTGTTCTGAGGTGTGGCACAATTATGCAAACTATGTCATACAGTTTTTGTATTTTGCTGTCTGTCTACTCCAGCTTGGGAGGTCTCTTGCTTGGCCAGATACTTAGAAGCATCTGTGAATGTGTGTGATTTCTGGTGGTATGTGTGGGTGTCCTTACTGTTGTTCTGGTAAGGGTATGTGTTGGTTGTGTTGATGAGCTGCATGTGTTAACCTACACCTCATGATTGTCCAGTCCAGTCATGGCTGTAGACTGGGCTGCCTTCCAGCTTACCCCCGTAGCTGCATCCCAGACAATGTGTGGGGCATGGTGTTAGGTGGGTCTGGCAGTGTACATTGCATAGAGATTACATTCCCCCAGGATGGCCACATGCACAAAGCCGACCTTAGGAAACACCAGTAGCTGACTAGTGGACATGCCTGTATGAGCAGTCAGTACTACAAGTACCAAGTACTGTATTTAGTTTACATATTGCCTATGAAGACATTTTAGACAGTGATGCTCACATGTAAATTATTGTGTTATGGATGCGACAACACTGGCTATTACAGAAACATTGTAGCTATCTTTAGCAGCAATCCTCCTCTGAGTAGCACATCACATCCTGTTAGTTGATTACAGATGATGCAAGTGTCTACTGGTCTGTTTCCTACTCTGGGTATATACTCATATATCCACCAGGACCATGAGCTCCGTTGGGCACAGACACCCACTCCCCAAACAGAGTCATGTATCAATAGGCTCTGATGCCACTATCAACATGATCAGGACATAATCAGATAGTGTGAGCCATTACCTATGATGCGGCTATTAAACATGGGCAGCTGTCTCCTACATTTTACACTCCTACTGCAGATGTTACACTGGAGTTAAAGATGATATGCAACCTGCTTCATTACCAGTGCTGTCCACTACCTTACTTACAGTATGTGCAGGCGGCTGTTAGGTTGGCAATAAGAGGTTGGGCTACACAAACCTGGTAGTTCAACCAGTGTGTCTGTACTCTCAATATCCAGTCTATGAAGGTGTGCACATAGCCATTTGGCCCAACCCTGTAACAAGGGTTACTACACATTTGCGTAACATGTACACATGCACAGCTGTTATTGCTTGCAAACGATAGTAGAGAGGTGGATATTACATGTGTTATGTGCATGGATAGTTACCTGGCTCTTCCAATTATCTTTGCTATCATGCTGCTAACCTGTCAGATGAATACTAATGCTATGTATCCTGTCATTGAGTATTGTAATTGCCAATAAATATAACTACTGTTTGCATAACATAACAGAACCGCTATGTAGAATAGAATACAGATCTGCCTAGAATACTGTACATTACACAGTTATATGCACAATAACCCACAATGCACACCATATATGCACGGTAAGCCCACCTTTAAAACATGTTCATCTTACTTATACACCCATACATATGTCGACTGTTACAATATATCGACATATACTATCCCCTGTTATAGCACATACTTTTTGGACTAATCCTGACACTGACAGTGGCTGGAAGCGAATTGGTGGGTTTCAAGCCCATATCATCCCTTGTGGTATATGTGGAGTGTGCCGTATGACCTACAGCAGTACACACATAGAATACTACAAGCATTACTACTGCTCAACAATACATCACTACAAGATAGCTATTTCCACTATATCCATTGATTACACTGTAATTCTTACAGTACAGATACTACATACACAGACATACTATGTTATACATACAGTTTTAGTAATCGGAGGTGTTATTAACTAGTGTAATACTCATTTTCGGTTCATCTTTCATTGTTTTGTACTGTCCTACAGGTAGATACAGATGGCTTGAATGTGTGACAAGGCAACCTTTTATAGTTACAAATCAGTAACATGTGCTATCCGGATGGCCAATTGGTGTTCCAAAGTAGCTAATTACATGCACATCAGCTGCGCTGCTACTGCCTTAGCCAATACCATGGCTACAGTGGAGTATAACTGAGTACTCCACTTGGGCATTGTCCCTTTGCCTTACTTGTGAGGAAGACAGCGTGGAAGTTTTGTTTGTAATCTATTGCAACAGCTGTATGGAGACAAACAGTAATATATTGTGTGTAATGCCTAGAGGAGTTGGTCTAAAATGTGAGTACTGCTGTTATATTTCTGAACATTGCTAATTGCGTAGGGTTTGTATGTACCTAATACTTCTGCATATGTGTCATTCTGGCCAGGTTGTTTGACCAGCTCAAGGCTGCATAGCTATGCATATAATGTTAGGGTGTTTACCGTGTGCTTACCAGACATATTTAGTTTGGTGTTAATGTGTATCATACTGTGCTAATATTCAGTACTCGGTAAAACTTCCTGGTGTACGAACCTTTCAACCCTCTGAAATAGGATTAGTTCATACAAACCCTGTTACATCAGCAGCTGTTCAATTGTATAACAGCAACTATTTCACATAGGGCCATGTTAGTGTGTCTGTGTCCAGGTATGATAAGGTTTCAGCAGATGTTGTACAGTAGTTGCATAATTGGTTATGGTATGACAGTATGTATTGATGTAATTATTTCGGTTGTGGGGTAGATGTTGGTGGGTGTACATAGCACATGCAGGTGTGTAGGAACCCCTTTTATACAACGTCTATATGTGTGTGTGGGTGTTCTTTCCCTATGTGAACACCTATCCCTTAGTGGACTAATACTAAGGTAAATGCAGTCTGATTCATTAAGGCACTATTAAATGCTTCCTGTATAGCATGCAGGTACTGTTAGTCCTTGAATCCTTTTGGCAATACATCGGAATGTAATAAAGATTTGCAAAATTAAAGCTGTCTGTGTAATTCTGTCATGGATATTTGCAGTCAATGCAGTTGTTTTGGTGACTGTGTCCATAGAACATATTTGTAATAGTGTATTGGCAAATACTCTTCATATGTTATGTTCATATTGTTTGGAGGGGGGCGGAATGTGTGATTGCTATGGTCCATGTTATACTCAGACATGACCACTTCGGATGCTGTCTACAGACATGTATGTATGTGTGTGTGTGTGTGTGTGTGTGTGTGTATATATATATATATATATATATATATTTATATATATATATATATATATATATATATATATATATATATATATATATATATATATATATATATATATATATATATATATATATATGTGTGTGTGTATATATATATATATATATATATATATATATATATATATATATATATATGTGTGTGTGTGTGTGTGTATTGTATATAGATATATACATCATTGCATACGTTTATCTGTACCTCCATAGATGCGTAGATGTTTTTAACCTATCTATATATCTACATATATATGTAGACCTGTATATAGCTCCATGTCTCTATGTCTCTCTCTCTCTCTCTCTCTCTCTATATATATATATATATATATATATATATATATATGAGCATACACGTTTAATTGCTACATGGCGGGTTGTCCTATTTCGACACATTCCTCCCTTTTGTGTTTTAACCTGTCTGCATACACAACTGGGATAGGTACATCCCAGGTAGCTTAGTGTTAGCTTGCTCTAAGGATGGAGTTCATGGTTGTGGGTTCTACTCCTGAACGGTGTTATTATTTTACCTCTCAGAGTAGGCACTGGTAGAAAAAGTGTGAATAACACATGTTTACTCAGTTGTGAGCAGGTTTGCCCATGGTTTGCATGAAGTTTAGCAAAGGTCAAACGTGTGAAGCGCTTCTCTACTTACCATGTTGCAGTGCCACTTACCGTCGCTCAAATATGTGGAAACCCACTTACAACTGCTTAAGAGTGCTTTAATCCACCTGCATCCAAAAGCCCTTATTCTGGCCCACAAAACAACCTAACAGCCCTTACAGGTCTTGAACCCAGGACCTTGAACACCACAGTCACTGACCTTACCACTAAGGCATCTGAGATATGCGTGAATGCTATGGTGTTTAGAATATACATTGTACTACAGACATTCCTCACTACTGAAAACAAATGTGACAAACAGTTGGTGTGCATATGTGTGATACATGTTAATGTTCATATGTTTGTGAAAGTAGGTGTTGCAATGTGACATGACAGGGTATATTATGAATGAGTAAGGTTCTTGTCTTGTGTCCTTTTTATATTGTCCCCATACTCCATGTATGCCCCCCCAGTAAACTTATTGGACATCCAACTCAGGCCCTCCTTGATGCATGATTGCATTACCCATCATTCCTCCCCCAATTCAATCTTCACATACACAACAACCACCCCTTCTATGGTGACTTAGGTTAATGTTAATTGTTATGATACCAGAGCTGCATGTGTTTTGTGTACACTCCAATTCCTTTGGAGTGCTTCTGTGTCACTTAGTGTGTTCATAGATGCTTATATATATGGCTATTGATGTAACTGTATAATATATATATATATATATATATATCTATATATATCTATATATATATATATATATATATATATATATATATATATATATATATATGGGTCTACCTGAGATGGTCAACAAGCCATTTGATCGACACTCATTTGGTCGACAGTTCATTTGGTCGACAGACAGATTTGCCCCCCTCCCCAATGTTGTGCGACCCTGGAGTTGATATATAAAGTTAGGGGGGTGTGGGGGGCATAGCCCCCCACATAAAACTGCTTGTAATGTGTTGGTTCACAAATTACAGTACATTACAATGTACTGTACATATGTACACAAGGCCACTGTCCCATTTGTGATCATTACAGTGAAATGCATATGGTATAAGGTGCAGTCTCAGGACCATGAAACATGTGTACACCTCGGATGACTTAGTAGTACGTCCCATGACTATAGTGTGCATGGTCCAGGCTTCGACACCTGCGATGCTTTACAAATGTTTTTTTACTGCAGAATAAGGCTCATTTAAGCAGTTGTAAGCATGTTTAAAAGTGTTTGTGTGACATTATAGCAGCTGTTAAACACAGTTAAACAAACATTGTAAAGTATAACCTGTGCACGCAAACATGGCCACATCTGCTAACTACTCCAGATATATACTTGTCAGTGACGTAACATCTCACTATGTGCTGACATGACATTGCATTTTCTGTTGACTGTACTCTCCTGCACACATGAGTTTATATAGGTGATTCAAATGTTTATTATACAGACAATTACTACCTATATATGCAAGCTGTGGTTAAGGTATACTTTTGCACATAATAAACATCCCTGCCTTTATCGGGATTGTAACCTCAAATGCACAGATACTATGTGGATGCTGTAACCATTACAATGTTGACATTAACATTGCTTCTGCCTAATTCCTATTTAGATGATTTCTATTTGTAAGCTAGGCTAAGCAAAGGGCGGGAGCCCCAAAACTCACTGAGCTTCACGTACTCTTGACATAACAACATATAACAAATGTACTGTGAGACAATACATTACATTCCTAACTACATTAGGCATAGCCCCTCATGGACACACTTCAAGGGAAACCTTGTTGTGTGAATGGGTAATTGACTATACACCCCTGGGATCATTTGTCCCAGAACCATACAGCCAGCGGGTGGGGAAGCCTGTCCAGTTTGATAGCTGCAAGACCTGTTGGGGGAATTGAATGGTGTTGAATTGCCACATTAACATGCCCTCTTTAGATCACTAAGTGCCCCTATCACTCTCCACAACCCCAGTCTTCAACAGCTTCCAGCAACTCTGCCTGGAATTGCTTCATTGACTATGTTTGACAGAGGCTCAGTTACTTCATCAATGGTGCGTGAAGTCCAACACACTGTTGCTATGATTTTAATTGCCTTTGGGCAGATAGATAGTAGGCTATCTGTGAACATCTAATGTGCAGGCCATCACAGCCATAATATGTGAATAAACAGACCTTCAGATCACAATATACAGTGTGAACTCACCATGTAGTCAGGAAACAGTTGAGTACAGCAAGAACATACAGAACACTGATACTTAGTCACTCCAAAAGCCTATCTTGGAAGCTAGAAGACTTGTATAAGTTTAAGGCTTTCTATTGCTTACCACTAGGTTACCTTCAGGGGAAATGAAAAACAAGCACAGATGGGGAACATGCATGCAATGATACCATACAGGCCTATGTGTCAGCCTTATGCTTTGAAATACTGGCCAAAGCTATCTGTTCCCCATGGTGCCTTATTTAGGAGACTCTCGAAGGTGAATACCAGCTCCATAAAAAGCACAATAGCAGATTCAATGAGGTTTATACTACTCAACACCAGGGTTGTGATCACAACATGCATGCACTCACAGCACTCCTCAGGATGGACATCAGTATCTGTGCATTAACTGAAATCTGTCTTAAGGCTCCTGAGAGCACACCAGCACTACCAGACTACAACCCATACCACACATTTCAGCCACAGAACATGGACTGACAGACATGGAGGGGCTGTATCCATATTCATCAGGGATACCTACACTTCCAGGTTAGTGGGACAGCATGATACCTCTGTGATCATCCATGTGCAGCTAACATCAGCCACAACTGCAACATGGAATGTGGCCTGCTACGGATCACCCTCCATGACCCAGGACCTCCACTCCACCTACCTGGAGACAGTGGAGAACATGACAGTCCTAACGAACACCCTGGCATTGGACGATGTCAACTACCATACCATTAACTGGGAAACATACTCCGGTACTCACTTCCAGGACCAGCACATCTTGGAATGTATCACCTCATATGCCCTGTATCAGGTGGTAACCTCCCTAATGTGGGGTGGAAACTACTAGATGTTTTCATCCCCAACATAGGCAACAGGTGCACCACAGTGGAGGTTAACCGTTCACTGGTTGGATCTGACCATGAACTATTCACTGTTTCCACGCCCTAGCATCTCCCCCACCCACAGATACCACAGTGTATACCTTTCCTACAGCTAAATTTACACTACTAGTGACAGGGGTGGGGGGCTTCCCACCCGCCATGCTAAGGGGAAACACTGCACAAGATACAGACAGATTTACAAATGCAGTCTATAAGCACCTACATGGATGTATGCATCGTGCCATTGCTGGTAAACCAATACTCACTCCTCCTAGACAAAGACACTGGTCTCGTGGACCTCTGTAATAAACAGGCTGTACTACAGATGTAGGACAGTGTTCCAGACACACAGCAAATCCCACAAAGGGCAGACATCTGTGACCACTATTAGTATGATACGTAGGGCTCTCATGACATCATCCAAGGCTAACATCAACAGGAGAATATGCAAAGATTCGAAAGATAACCACAAAGCCTTCTTTGGCTATATCAAGGATCTATGTGGAGACACACAGATTTGCACTGTGCCAGTGAAATATAGCACAAAATTTGCTGACCCCACTGATATCGCCAACATCCTTGCAGATACATTCGGTGCATGCTTCACCCCCTAAAGATCCCACAGCACTACCCGAAAGGTACAATATCCCAACCATCAGAGGCACACAGGTTGAAATGGCCATTTCTAACAGCAGAACGCAGCATCAATGGAGGCAGATGTTGACTAAGACTGCATCTTGCAAACTATACAAGACAACCTGCCCCCCCAATTAAGCATTCCTACCTCAGACTCTCCACAGGCTACATGCCCATACAATGGCTCGTGGCAATGGTTATTCCACTCCATCACAGAGAAATCACAACTGTCCATGGTAACTACCACCCCATAAGTCTGACTAGCCTGGTCTGCAATGGTATGGTTCGTATCCTCATGGCAGTCATTAACAATGACATTGGTAACCTTTGAACACGTGACCCATCCCAGGTCAGCTTGGTTGAGTGCAGTTCATGCCTACTGAACCTGTTTGATGTCTTACATACAGTAACCAAGACTTTAGATGACAGGGGAGGTGGTTCACACATACTACCTGGACCTCACCAAGGCTTTTGACACCATGCCCCACTCAGGTATTATTGATAAACACACCAGCCTGTACATTCACCCATACATCAGAGGTTGGGTTGCCAGTGGGCTTACACACAGAACCCACATGGTACGACTAGCAGTCTCCAGGTCCAACTCTTGAACAGTCACGACTGGTATCCCACAGGACTCAGTCCTGGGAGCCCTTTTGTTTGGCATATACGTCTCAGATGTACAGGTAAACACAGTTGGGCTACGGCAGACCATGTTTGGCAATGACTGCAAACTGGGAGCCATGATTGATAGTCCAGCTGACAGGGACATCCCTCAGGGGGCCTCACAGAGAACATCACAGAGTGCCAACGACACAGCCTCCAGCCAAGTGCCACTAACTGCATGGTCATTCCATTGTGGAATTGGCACCCACATATTAACACATGAGCAGCAACCACTTTAATACAGATGAGGTAATGGGGTATCTGGGGACTAAGGTAGATAGTGATCTTACCTGTGACAATCATATCTCCACAGTAGTTAGGACATCCTTCTATGTAGGCCATCTGACTACTAAAGGATTCCCATCTAGACATACTGGGGTTATAGTGCCCCTTTACTCATCACTCATCAGTCCCATCATAGGGTATAATAACCCATGTGGGATGTACCTCAGAGGACACGTCCAACAGCTGGGGGGTCCATGAATGTACCTCACCAAGGGAAATACTGGCCTCCAACATATGGCCTATGCAGCCGGACTGAATAAACTCCTGCTTTACTCAGTGGCATCTCGTTTACCCAGAGATGATCTCCACTGACCAACACAGCCATGTCGTACTTAGGCTAGATGGATATGCTCCACCATTGGGAAGCCATGTCACAGTGAGCCACACACTGTAGTGAGCTGACCTTGCCACAACAATAACCAGAAGATGCTGGAGGGACAGCTTCCTGTAACAGACACTCCCCATACTTTGGAACAACATCCTAACTACATTATACAGAGCACCTCACTAACACTCTGCAAGAGAAACCTTGAAGGGTGGATGGGGAACAGTAGATGCACCCCAGGGATCCCGCCATTGGCTCTGCTCCACAGAGGGATGGTTAATGAATCAATGGGGTGGCAAAAGCTGACACATTTTGGCTGGCCTTATGAATGGACTCTGGCAGTTGGCTCATACCTACCTATGAATCTATACATACAGTATCTGCATATGCTGATAGCTTAATTTACTGTTCAGGTGTTGACTTACCTTTTGCCAATGGTTGTTGTGTGTGCAATAGTTGAGGGCTGCCTATGTTGGATGCACACAGTAGACTGCTTATACGTGACAATTTACAGGTAGTCTTGTGTGTGTGCCATCCATTTTTACTGTGTGTGCAGGTGGAGAAAGGTGTCAGTCCCTAGGTGCTTACACTGTCAGTGTGTGTGCTATACGTTCCCTCTTTGCCAAGGCATGGGCATACTGGGCATGCCTCTGTCTGCCTACTGGGGCTGGTTCAAGGTGTTCTTGGTCTAAGTATCTGTGTGCCTGTGGGACTCTTGCAATGGTGGTGGGCTGTGAGGGCCTTCACCATTCTTTCCCTGCTGCAGCTGTTTCCGCAGGACCATATTGTGTAGCATGGCACACACTATGAAGATGTGGGCACACGTGCCTGGAGAGTACTGCAAGGCTCCGCCAGATATGTCCAAGTAATGGAACCGTGATTTCAGCATCCCAAACACATGCTCTATGATGATTCTGGTTTGTGGGTGTGCCTCATTATGGCATTCCTGCATGGGTGTGTGTGCATTTCTGATGGAGGTCATCATCCACGGTTCCAGTGCATAGCCAGCATCCCCCACCAGGTGGCCATTTGGGATGTCCCCCCAGGCAAATAACCGATACAGCTGTGAGGCATGCCAGATGTGGGAGTCGTGATAGCTTCCAGGGCTGCCAGCACACACATCCATGATAATGCCCTGGGCATTGCACATGACCTGACAGTTGATGGAGGGGTATCCCTTGCGGTTTATGTAGCACCTTCCCTGCTCACCGGGTGGTGACTTGATGTGTATGTGCCTGCAGTCTATTGAACCCGGTACCTCCGGGTATTCTGCCATTTACTGGGTTTATGCGCGTTTTCATCTCCGTTCACATGCATACTCAGTTACCTTGTGTACTCTCAGCTAAGCATAGCCATGGGTGATTCGACACACCCCTAGCCTGCAGCGTTGCCTAGCTAGGGCCAGACCAGTTTAGCAATGCTCCAATGTGATTACAGCAATGGCAACACACCCCACTAATGATGTCATCTTCATCACAAGGGCTCACCTTGGTGTTATAATGCTATGCTGAGAGGTGCATCCTTACACCAGCGGGGAGTCACTATTACTCCTCTCATTTGCACGGCATTGCCTACTAATTCCTAGCTATTGTGCATAACACTGTCACTGCCCATTAGCATCCCTTGCACCATGAGTATGGTGTAGCATGCCTGCCATTGACTATTATGGGGAAATCATGATATGTGTTTCATTGCGGTTTTATTCTATTTTTTTATATATTCCTTGCAATCCCCTTTGCGCACCGCTGCCCTGCGCTTCTACGTCGCTATAGTGTGACTATATATATATATATATATATATATATATATATATATATATATATAAATGTTAATTTTATATTTTGTGCATTTTTTTATGCCAATGGCTATATATTTAGCCATTGGCATATATTAGCATTATAATACATGTGTTTGGTTGGCTGTCATGGCTCCGATTTTATGTTTGCAAAAATGTAAACCATTTTCTATGGTTTACATTTCTGCATGCTTACACTATGCCTGCACCACTTCCTGAATCACTACATACCTTCATTTGCATGCTGCACTGCTGCACATGGGGTAATTAGCATACATGGCTCAGGAGTTGTGCAGGCGTAGCATATGCAGGTAGTGCACATGGAAACAGCCCGTACCTGAATTGCTCAGCTGCCATATTTGGTGTTAGAATGCCGAAGCTACGCCTGCACCTGGCGCAAGCTTCATGAATCCCAGGGTATGATAAATCAAATAGATTTCTTCATCCATTGAAAGAATGAGAGACCATGAAGATACAAATGGTGAAAGATTTCAACTGGATTGGTCAAGTAACAGGTATATGTACCGAGCCAAGATCATATTTCGCAGAATCTGAGGGTGTGGAGTACAGGAGAAGTTGTAGACATCTTCTTCCTGTATTAGAATCAATATTGCAGCATTGTTCCTGTGATACAGACTCTAGATCTCAGAGCAATCCAGACAATGTTCCTGTTGCAGAATGTGTCTTAACTTCTACTTCTATTCCTGATGAGGTTTCTGATGTCCCAAAAGTTGATCATTCAGCAGAGACAGTCTCAGTTACTAAACTTGATTCTAATTTCTATGTCACATGATTTGGTCATATTTCCAGACCTAGTGTGAAATACATGGCAGCCTGGACATAATTGTCTATATGTATTTAGTTCTGTATAACTGCATGACAAAGAATTATTTATATTGATTGAATGTCAATTAATGTCATCAACATTGCATGACTTATTTCTCAAAGAGGGAGGATGTAGAATAGAGCATGTGAGTATGTGTGCTGTATCTTTAAGAAGCTTTTCAAGGATTGAACAAGCATATAAATAGTAAGCACGTGGTAGCTTCAGTGCCATTTTGAGCGTGCAGCCAGAGACTGAGTATGTATGAGTGTAATAGCTAGCTTGTTTATAAGTTTATCTAAGTTAAAGTTATTAAGCCTCAGTTCTTATGTGTTTGTAAATAATAAAGCTGCTTGAACAGAACCCATGAAGTCTCATCTATTGTATCCTGACTAGAAGAGTGACAACTAATATGCCTAGTAAAAACTCTAACTGAAACTTGTCTGAGCTGTCCTTCCACAGCCATGAATTTCAACAACTCTTGTATAACTATGACTTATCAATAGGTACAGATAGAAAAAGCATGTATCAGAAGCAGTAGCGGCCAAATTCTATTTTATTTTACAAGATAATTTAATGTTGCCATATGTAAACCTACCTGGAATCTGCTCCTGGGACACACTTGGCCTCCCAGCCACATCAGCACCGACATCAGGAACACAGTGTGCAGGTTTCCTTGAGCTGTTAGGATCTCTGATAGTGGACAGAAACCCCTCATTTGGTGCCAGTGGTGTCTCAGTAGCTGGACCCCCCCCCCATAGCCAGCTCTTCTCGGCAACTGCAACTGCCCTCCTCCATGCTGATGAAATCATATCAGTGACCCGATGCCAAACCTGACAATAATTACTTCTGCAACCACCAGCTGCATAAACATCAAAGACTAACTGGTTCAAATCTCCTTTCTGGCAGCCATGTCCCACCAACCTCACCTAAGTATGAAGAGTCTGTAGTGTCCCAGAGCCTGGATGATTACTTCATTCTCAGCATCATTAAAAGGGTTTTTTCTTAGATTTGTAGGCTTGGGTGCCATAATCCTATGAGACATAAAACAGAGAAGGACAAAACACATTAATATCACATAAGTAATGTATTTGTTCTGAAAAATAATCAGTCTGCATACACTTTCTTCATAGGTTCATAGGTGTGTACTGGGCTAATGGCCCTGGAACCTTTATAAGCCTAGCCCAAAAAATTGCCCAGGCACTGTGCCACCCAATGTTAGTTCACTGTGCCCCTATCCAGTAGGGCAACTGGAATGATCCCTGGAGTGAACTTTCTGTTACCCATCAACTCATCAAGATTTCCCTTGAAGAGGGCCAGCGAGGTGCTCTGCTTGACATGAATGGGAAGCTTATTCCAGAGTATGGGCAGTCTTTGGGAGATGAACCTGTCCCTCCAGCATGTTCTGTTAATTGTGGTAATAAGGTTATGATCTCCGGAGCATGTGGGATGGGGAAATTGGGATTTCTTTAGGTGTAGCATTTCAAGTAGGGCTGGATCGGACATGGCTTTGTAAGTCAATCAGAGATCACCTCTAAATAGATGATAAGAGACTGAGAACAACTGAAGTTTCATGAGTCTGTCCATGCAGGACGTGTTTAATGCCTATGCTCCTTTTTGTGACATACTTTTGTGACCTCTTCAGCTGTTGTAGGTGTCTGGTCACATCTAGAAATAAAGAGGTTATAGTGCCCCTCTACTCGTCACTCATCAGACCCATCAAAGAGTACAATACCCCATTTGGGATGTACCTCATATGACACTTCCAACAGCTGGAAAGACCACAAAAGTACCTCACCAAGAGGATTACGGGCCTCAAACATATGTCCTATGCAGCCTGACTGGAAAAACTCTGGCTGTACTCAGTGGCATATTGCTTACTCAGAGGTGATCTCTGCCTGACTTACAAAGCCATTACCAACTCAGAATTGATGGACATGCTCCACCTAAAGAAATCCAAGTCACTGGGAGTCACTTGCTCTAGTGAGCTAAACCTTGCCACAACAATAAATAGAACATGCAGAAGGGATAGATTCCTGTCACAGAGACTCCCTATGCTTTGGAACAAAATTCCTAACTACATTAGGCAGAGCCCCTCACTAACACTCTTCAAGACAAACCTTGATGAGTGGATGGGTAACAGAAAATACACCCCTGGGATCACTTCATTGGCTCTTCTTGACAGAGGCTCAGTTAATTAATCAGTGGGGTGGCAAAAGCTGACACACTCTGGCTAGGCTTATAAATGCCATCGGGCAGATAGCCTAGTACCTATCTATGAACCTATGAACCTATGAACATGCCAAATGGGGCATTATATTCGATGACTGGTCTAATGAGGGATGAGTAGAGAGGGATAATGACCTCTTTCTTTCTGGATGCAAAACCTTTGGTTATAAGATGTGCCATGTAGAAGGACTCTGTGACCTCAGTGACGATGTGGTGGTCTAAGGTGAAGTGGCTGTCAACCTGGGTGTCCAGATCTCTTATGATCCCTTCAGTTTTCAGTGGGTTCCCATCAATGTGGTAATTCATGGGAACTGAGTTTTTTCCAAAGGGGATGATAACGCATTGTTTGGCATTAAGCTTCAGGCCATAGTTCCAACATCAGTCATTGGTCTCAGAGAGGCCTTTTTGTAGGATGTCTACATCACTTGGAGAGTTGATAATGACTCCTATCTTGCAGTCATCAGTGAACTTGGTAAGCCAGAGTCCTTCTGTGTTGGCCTGGATGTCTGAGAACTAGATGCCAAACAGGAGAGGGCCCAGGACCAAACCCTGTGGGACTCCACTCATGACTGGTTGACAGTCTGAATTGGAATCTACAACTTTCACTCTGTGGGTCCTGTCTGTGAGCCAATTTGCAACCCACCTAGTGATGTAAGGATTGATGCCTAGTTTGGTGAGTTTATCAATGATACCTGAATAGGGAATGGTATCAAAGGCCTTGACCAAGTGGAAGTAGGCTGTATGCACTTCCTTTCCCTCATCCACTGCTTTGGTGACTGCCTCAAAGAATAAACCAGGTTCAGCAGGCAGGATCTCCCCTTGACAAAGCCAGACTGTGGGGGGTCAAGAGTTTGGAGATTTCCTATGTCTGTGTTAAGCAGGTCCATGATGATGTGCTCTATAGCTTTGCATACCAGACTCATCAGGCTAATGGGGTGATAGTTCCCAGGGTGTGTAGTTGCTCCACCTTTATGGAGCGGAATGACTGTAGCAGTGCACCATTCATTAGGGACATAGCCTGAGGTAAGTTTGTGATTTAAAAGGGCACACAGATGTGGTGCCAGTTCATTTTGTCAGCATCACATTATCAAAATTTTACTATATCGAATCAATGAAGGTCGAATTTTATTGATCAAAGTAGTAAAATATTGAATAATGTAAAAAAAAATCAATAAAAAAAGCTAACTAGCGTAGGCAGGGGGCAAGCCTCCTTGCACCCCCACACCCCCCCACTTTAATATACTAACTCTGAGACAGCACTACATTGAGGTAAATGGAAATCTCCCCCTTACGGAGATTTCCGTTTACCTGCGAGATATTCTGAACTTTCGACATTGTTGTGCCGACAATATCATATTCGATATTGTCGGCTTACGACAATGTGAACTAGACCGAGTGGTAAGTGGCTCCTCCATCCTCCCAACACACAAACTAAGGTTTTTATAAACCAAAGATTGAAATGTGTATAGATATATATCTATATCTATATCTATATCTATATCTATCTGTCTATATCTATATCTGTCTATATATATATATATATATATATATATATATATATATATATATATATATATTCCACAAAATTATCAATCTGTGTTTTCAACAGAAAAGTGCTTGAAACAACATACTTCTCATTTAGGACAACACAATGGGAGGTGGCTCCTTACCTCAACGCGCACACACACACACACACACACACACACACACACACACACACACACACACACACACACACACACACACACACACACAAAGATTTGTACAAACCAATGAATACCACATAAAGAATGCATATATGTTTTCCACAAAATAATCAGGCTGTTTACACAATTTCAGCAGAAAAGCACTTGAAACATACTTCTCATATAGGACAACAGAATGGTAGGTTGCACACTCACACTCCAGCAAAAATGTAAAGGTGTGTAGAAGCACCCATTCTGTCAACATTCATACAGTGAAGACTGAAAAGCTGTGCCACTGATTACTGGATAACAATTATCATTGTTAAATAGTAAAGAATGCAAATTTTGAATGCCAGTCAATTTTTACTGTCCCATACCTCCTGTGGAGGATGCCTTGGGCCATATCAGAAGCATAACACCAGTGTCAGCAATATGTACATTACATTTCTCCCTAATCCTATGTGAAATTGCTGAAGCAAATGGTAAGGACATAGTTGTGCTGAAAGTATAATCTGTCTGTATCACAAATGTAAATGTCTGCCAAAACTGTGTATGTCAACAGTGAAGTATAAGAAGGGCATACAGATAAAACTCCATTATTCTGATGGTTATATAAATACATTTCTAACCGTTTACATAAGCTAAAATGTAACTAAACAGCAGAAGCATACTTTAGCAAATTAAGTGCATTTCTGCAAAATTGCCTTCAAAGAAATACCAATTCTCTGTTTTGTTTGACTACACAAGTTTCCTCATCTTCAAGTTCCCTAGCTACACAGTTACCTTTTTATAGTGTAGATGTAGCCCTCTGAGCACTGTGAAGATGCAAATGATGAATTGCCGAATTGCAAACTTTCAACTTCATGCAGCAGATTTAAATATTGTGCCAGCTCTACACCATTGTTAGTTGCTACTGGCTTACAGCTGTGAATGATTAGTTTGAAAGAGAAGGAAAACACAACAGTGATTCAGACAACCTCCTATGCACTGGATGTGCCAGTGTGGGTATACTTACAAAGTGCAGAACTAACTTCAGTGAGCTTTTAAATAAGGCAAAACACCACACATGCATATTTTTTCCCATAATAGCACGTCTTCTGCCTTTGTTCACAGTGATGTATTTTTATCACACCTTGAAAGCAAGATAACAGAAAATGCTCTACATTCGGTATTCTGACTGTAAAGCAGATATAAGGGAACAATGACCAGAATACAAAGAGAGGACAGAGCTGCATTTCTGCAAACATATTCATAAATACTTGTGTGATCATTCATCGTACTATATATGTTACCCACACATGTACAATCAGCTGAGAATGGCCAACTGTATGACCTGTTAATATTGGATATGAAATGCAAATTACTTGTATTCACATGATCCGATTGGTGTTGCAAACTGTGTGTGACAAAGAGGGATAACCCACTACAACTGTGTTCTGCAAGTGCAATAGTCTAGTTATAAAACTCCGGAGCTGTGTAATTGTGTAACCTTTATTTCACCTTTTTTCTTTTTGCCTTTACCATTTGTGTGGTACATGACTTAGAGCAAACACAATTAACTGCCTAAAAATTGAAAATTTAATGTCAGTTGCCTTATGAAGTGCAAAGAAGCTTAGAGGCATTGTGCAGCAGTCATGAACATGGATGGTAATGACTGCAGAAAATCGACCTGTTACCCAGTTGTATCTGTGGTACAACGTGCAAACATGTTTAGCTAAAAAAGAGAGAATGTAGGTACAGCAGGGTTGGAGTACCGCGATAGGTATTTTACTGATGAAGGGTCATAGTGAGGATTTATACCAGGAATATATGTTAGCTATTGCGTTTTCGATTTGTGCTTTGCTCATCAGTGGGCACACATGGTTCAATACTTAAGGAAAAAAGTGAAAAGTAAATTTGGTTCACCTTCTTTCACACAAACAAGCTTAAGTGGTGATGTGTTAAGTAGCCAGGTTGGTCCCAAGAGTAGAGTTTGGATTTAAACTAGGGTGCAAGTCTAAATCTCATGTCCACTAATTTGTGTACAAAGAACTTCACACCTGAATATCAAAATGCCCCCTGTGTATTGTAATTATCTAATGTTATCCAGAAAAACAGTCTACAAATTATCTGGCAGCTTGTGTAGCTCAGTGGACTAGGGAAGGTAGCATGGGTGATGGCGTTGATGGTTCTAATCTGGAAGTATCCACATCTTTAAGTGCAACCTGGATAACTGGATGGGGAACAGAAAATACACCTCTGGGATTACACCTGTGTCCCTGCTGGACAGTGGCATCAGGTGCTGACTTGGAACATGGGCTAAATTCTTGGCTAGGCTTGCAAGGACCTCAGGACAAATAGCCTAATACCTTCCTATGCATGGCCATCAGCACTCTGGACAGTACTGAGTATAGAAAATACACCTGCTGCCATGCTTTTCCTGTGGCACCAGGTGCAATTGCAATAAGATCATGGTCAGAATACAGGTAAGGCAGGGTTCTAATCCACCACACTCTACTTTTTATAAGGATGTCCCACTGTAACTTTTCACAAAATTGTGATTATAAAGATAATACTACTCACCATGTATCGCACGTTGACTAAGCATATGCATATTTTTGTAGGTATCATATGGATGATGTCTGTACTTGCTTTATCATGAGAATGAAGATTATGTAATTAAAAATGCAGTTACATATCACTGATGGGCACAACAGTTTACTGACAATTATCTACACCCCTCCCATAACCCAAGTATAACTGTAAAATAGAATGCATTGTGAGGCATGCACTACAAATTACAAATCTATTACTAAAGTAATAAAAGTCTACGCAGTTCCAGTATATTGTTAGACATTAGTACTGCATCACACCTGAGAATGCATAAGCCAGGACCTTGTCATTTCACAGAATCACATACAGGCTTAATTAAAATATAGCACCAGTCACTCTTTCAACTGTATACCCCTGAACATGACTGACAAGCACTTTTTCTGTGGCAATGAGGAATGATCAGCTGTGTGAAATGTATGCATTCCCTTTTTCATATAGGTCTGAATTCCACATTGTACAAATTGTTTTAATAGTATTTAGTAAGACCACACAAAATATATATGAAGTCATCCCATTCATTCCTCCAAAGTTTTGACATAAATGCCAAGTGAATTAGCATTTCAGTTTTGACCACTGGACAAAGTTTGACTAGGTACCCCAGCACACATGCCATAAATCAATGCCAAGTCTCAGATCAATACTGCTGTTTCACAAACTCCCTTACTCTTGGCAATGTTTCTCTTCACTTACCATAGTACAAATGTGGTTGGCATGGCTGTGCGTGATTGTGCAATAGTCATAAAACACAATATCACACATTGGCAGGAAAATACTTGTACTGTTGTTGGAGGACCTTTGCAGGCATGGCAGGAGATGGAAGGATGGTGCCAATTCAGGGCACAAAAGTGGGGTGTGTCAGAAATCTTTGTTGCACTCCTTTTGAAGCAATACAGCCACAGGGTGCTGCAGGGTGACAATACTGGGTCTTAGTATAAGGCTGAAACTTGGAATAGACTAGCCAAGGCTGTCAACAGTGCCACTGGAATACCACACACTGGGGAGCAGTGCAAGCACCATTACAGTGGTCTTAAATGGTGCAATCACGTACAACTCAACCAGTGGCAGGATGATTTTAAAACTGCTGGCATCCCAAAGCTGTGTAAGTATACAGATAAAGCAACTTAAAATGATAGGGAATGGTGTAAATAGGCAAGACTGGTATGAACAATGCTTTCATGTCTCTTTTTCTCTCATTATTTATTTTACAGCTGCACAGGGAATCTCACCAAACAGGGAGGCACACGCTGAGAGGCTGGTGTGACTCAGAGTGGCAAAGGGTGTGTATGCAGCACAACTGACCCTGATTTTAAAAAATATATTGTGATTCCATACATCAGAATTAAGATCAGCATACATATCTTAACTGTAGCAGCAAGTATGCATGCTGTGTTGTAGCTCCTGTTAAATGTAGTAGGCAAGTGTAATACTATATTTAGATTATGTGGATTCAAATCCCACAAGTAACCTATAGATTTCCAACAAGTATCATGTCTACATTTGACATGCAGCAATACTGGCTTTAATGCCATTCTGTTAAGTTAATCTGTAGTATCTTTTAAAACATATATGGAATATCTGCATATCCCAAGGCTTACTTAAAATATTTCACAGTCATTTTTTTTATTTTGAAAGCTGTATAGCTAGTATAATAAAACAGGATAATTATGGTAATAATGCATGAACATGATGCGTCATGTTGCCATTAATTTCTTCTTCTTTACTGTCATACCTCTATCTCTCTTTTTTTTTCCATGTGTTAAACTGATACACTTTGTTCTGATGTCATACTATTCTATCAACACACCAAATACGTTCACACAGGGAGGTAGGCCAACCACTGCGGCTCAGCCTGCCAACCCTCCATCGACTGCACCACTGGGTTACATCATGGCAGTATTGCCTCTGCAGTCTCTACACTACCTGGCCTAGCCACATCAGGTATCATTGTCCCATCTACTGGTTCTTTGGTACCATCCGGGAGTATTAGTAGAGGTAGCAATTTTGTCATATGTCAAGAGCTCCCAGGGATGGTGCATGATATAGAAACTGGGCTTGGCACCCACAATAGCTGCTTACAGAGGTTGCTCATTAAAATAGAAAACAGTTTCCACAAGAAGCAGTCTCACAGGGAGAAAGGAGACAGTGATGACAGTTCTGCGGGTGCGGACTAGATTCTCACTCTTCCCATGCTTGAAAGTTATATGCCTCCACTATCCCCTACCTATTCCCAATCATGGCATCCCACAATCATTTGTGCCCATCACCATCCCTGTGTTTGTCTTGTTTGTCTTGTTCATCTGCACCTGCTTCCTTACCTACTCTATCTACCTGACCCTAACATTCTTATGTCTCTCCTTCCCCAACATCCCTCTCTTTTTGAAAAATTAAAAATGGGCACCTGTCCCACAAAAAATGTATCCCATACATAGCTCTCCACTTTGCACGTGCCTTCTCAATACAATTGATTTGGTCCAACTGGCTATGCAACATGATTGTATTACTGTCACCCATTTGTGTTGTGGCGACAGTCTAAACTGATCAAATTTTATCTACATGTCCACATTACTGTGTTGAAGAAGTGTAGCTCTATGGTTCTTTCCTAATTCCTTCCTGAAAATTCCTTTATTGCTTACCCTTTGTTCTTCTCTCTCCTTGCCCCCCCACCATTTCACCACTTTTGTGTCTACCCCATTTTCACACTTTTAATCTGGTCAAAAACTAGAATCATACACCACATGCACGGCCAGAAATGGCCCATAAAAATCCTTCACATTTTGTCCTCTGCATTTGCTTAAAGTTTGGCATCACACACCAATGCTGAATGACTGTAAATGGCTCTTAATGTCCTATGGCAAAATCCGGTGAATTTTTGCCATAAGCTGCACAAGTCAGGTTATCTCTGTGCAAAGGTGCTTAAACATGCTGTGCTATAGGAACAAAGAGTTAAAGCAGAGTAAAGCCATTACTTTGAAATAGTTAGCTTAACAGTTTGTATACTGCTGGATGCAACAAATTGCAACTTCTTATGTGGGGTGTTGACATAAATCACTTGACTTATTTGTTTATTTATTTTTGGCCCATGGCATCAAGGGTTCAATTCTAGATGCCACTCACATCATTTCTGAATGTGGTGTTATATATCTATGATATGTTCAACCACCTACATCTTAACATTTGCCCCATTTATGATTTCTCATGGAGATATAGTTTGGATACTGGTCAAAATACATTATTTGCATTGATATCCATTCCAACAAATATCACATATTTTTATAGACTTGTTCTATTTGTTACAAGCCTGTTATCCCCCTCCTAACCCTTCTTTACAACTACATCAGTCATGCCATGCTACGCAGCATGGCAGGTTAATAATGACAGCAGACAAAAACATGTCCATAAATGTTCCTTTACAAAAAATATTGTTATGTGTATGTCCATCTCTCCTTGTATTCACATTTTTACTCCCACCCTGCTTTACGTGTATGTATCTATTAGGCAGATGGATGTACAGGTCACCTCATGGTTTCTGCATACTGACATGACTCTGTTGATGGATAATACAAACATGTTAACTTAATTCAGTAGGTTATCAGTGTTCATACAGTGCATACAATTTCAAAATCTACTGTAGGATTCTCTCTCTGTCAGGTTCAGGTGCTAATGGATGAAATGCTCATCTAATGTGATGTAGAAACTGTCCTTGCTATGAAGACTACACACCTTTCAGGATATCTGGCCCTACACAAATCGCATATTTGCTGAATCATAACAATCATTTCAAAAGATGTACCACCACTTGTTATTTCTAGAAAGCTGTACACACAATTAACTTGTGATTTGCAGTGAGTAATACAAAACAGCTACTAGCTGTACAATCGTACTGAAGTAGGCATTACAGATACAATTTGAAGAAGACATACTTTAGTGTAGTCACTGATAGTCATGTTTGCAGTTCTAATCATATTTACTTAGCTAATGCCATCCTGATACCATTTGAAAAAAACAGAGAGAGCAATCTTGATTTGAAACCTGGCTCGTCTGTGCTCTGAGCAGGACCTGGCTGCTTTTACACTCTGTAACACAGAGAAAGATAAGCAGCAGATGTATTTTCTATATTCAGTACTGTTCAGTGTGCTGACGGCTGAACATCACCACTTAACCTGTTTGCATAAAGAAAGGTGTACTACATTAAATTTTTCAATACTTTCCTTAAGTAAAGAACCATGTTTTCTCTGAGATTAACATCATGCAAACAGAAATGGCAATGACAACAGTTATTTATGTAATAAAACTCTGGCCCTGACATTTCAAAGATAGACTACATCATGACCATCATAGTAGCTTCCAATAATTTCTCCCATAACTTATCTTGCAAGCTACTTTACAAGTTCAAATTGAATTCATGAAATGTGAATTATGCATGCACTAACACTTTGCCATCATCCACACAAACCAGTTTCTTGGGGATGTGTTATGTGAACAGGTGTTTAGCATGTCTGACTCTTTTTACTATGGTGTAATCCTCCAATATATGGAAATGTATTCAGAAACACAAGAGAAGGGCAGTGACATGCGTGCTTCACTGAGCACATATTTACTGATATTCATGTGTACCCTGCAGCAATGTACTTAGAAATTATATATCTGTACTTGGACCATTGTGTGCAAGTCTCTTAACAGTATATGTTGCCTGAGAAACTATGATGATGTCATCCTCTATAAAGAGCTCTGTGACACTGATAAAATCACACATATGTGATGGCACAAGAATTAAGTACTGTGTTCTCCAGCTTGTGCAGCTAGTTAGATAGGGGATCAAATCTCACAACAGTTAATGTGTGTGTGTGTGTGTGTGTGTGTGTGTGTGTGTGTGTGTGTGTGTGTGTGTGTGTGTGTGCGCGCATGCGTGTGTGTGTAGTCAGAAGAGCCCGAGTCCAGGTCCTGCTGCCCTTACACAAGTATCATTCAGAAAATTCTTTTACACTGGTACATGACTCCACAGCAATTTCATACAGCCCCCCCAACATCAGGTTTCTCTATTAGGCCGTTTCCATTTTGTTATATATTTCTCAGAAGTCAATACAAATGCAGACAGTCTTTGTCTGACCAAGTTTGTGGCTGACTGCAAATTGGAGTCAATCATGGAATCCACAAATCATACTGATATATTTCAGAAAGGATTGACTCACACAAATTATTGCTGACAGAACCATGGAGAGAAACTAAATACAAAAAAATTCAAAATTATTCCCTTTTGGAATGAGCAAATACCCTACCTAATTGCAATATAGACAACACCCCCCTAAGAGTAGACCCAGTGGTAAGTAATCTGGATACTCAGGTTGATACTAATCAGAACTTCGACCACCCTGTGTCCAGAGTGGGTGACACAGTCCTTCTGTATGGCACAACTCATAAGCAAGGGCATGGCATCCAGATTAAAGGATGCTATAATTCCATTGTTCTCAGCCCTCATCACACCAGTAATTGAATACAATGTACTCTTTTGCACATATCTCACCAGACATCTGCAACAGCTGGAGCAAACCCAGAGATTTCTCACCAGGAAGGTACAGGTTATGAAAAACAAGTCATGCACAGAAAGTTTAAAAACCTTATCACTGTATTCCTTCTCCTATGGATTACTAAGAGGAGATGTGTGTCTGTCATACAGGCAGTGTCTAATCAGGCCCTGATGGAAATATTACACATTTTTAAATCAAACTGCACAAAGGTCAGTCATTCTAATGATCTTAACCTAGCCTCTGACATAAATAAATCATGTTGGAGAGACATACATACATCTCTCAGAGATCACCCCTTCTCTGTAACAAGCTTCGCATTCATGAAAAGCAAAACCCTTCCCTTACCCTCTTCAAGTCCTACCTACTTCAATGGATGTGTAATCATAAATTTACCCCTTGGAAGGTGTCCATGTTCCTCATGGGCAGAGGCAGTCAGTATTACATACCATAACATTGGCTCATACCTCTGTGAACATTTTTCACCTAGCTATTGAAAACTGCTAAACTTTGGTTAAATCTGGCTAGGCTTGTGCAGGCTCTTGGGCCATAAGCCTAGGAATCTCATTTGAACCTATGAAGTGCAATTGTAGCCTGGGTACAGCTGTAATGTGACTGTACTGCATCACGGATATACCAATACATCACATCAGTTTACCACCTGATAGTTTGCATGAACACATATGGATGTATGTCAGGATTTCATGACAGTATAACATCTTGACAGTCAATGTCAGGGGGACAGTGATCATGTGGCACATGTCTTGAGCTTTGACATGTGCTTATAGTGGGTGCTCCATGTATTGTTTGGTATGTGTGCAATATTACAGTGGCAGTTTCCTTGCTCATTGAAGCCAGACTTTGCACTGCTGTACTTTTTGTGCACATGGCCATAGTTGACACATTGCCATCATTCTGTCATACTGCTGTGCCATTCATTATAACAGATCACTTTTTAAATCACACATCAAATACAGATGCTTCAGACAGTATCTATTGATATTAAATGTGTCACATGCATGCAATACCCAGCTATGTGTAGGGAATCCACTCATAATAGTGTTTTGTTTGTATGTGTTACTATCCATATGTCCTATACCTACATCAGCTAGGGATGCTTTAGTCAAGTGTATCACTTTTGTCACAGCGAGCTCCCACACATCTTGACAGACAACCAGAACTATTCTTTGTGATGTCAACACATTAGGGTTTGACACTGCAGTCTTCCCTTCCAGTTATTCTACTAGATGCTTGTGTAGTATGTCTTTCTGTATTGCACCCAGTAAACAACAGCTCAGTGATGACATTGATGGTCTGAGTCTGATTCTTGCAGGTGGTGGTTGCAGTTCGTGTCACTGTCATGCATACATATCAGCTGGCCATGATTACCCATTATTTTAACTTCACGTTTAACAAAGTACCCCCTAAACCTTCCAAAAAATGGTCAATTTTGGGAAAGGGGTGGTGAATTCCACTTATAGAATAATGACACTCATTACAATTGTACACATCTGTTCCGGAGGAACATGTATAAGTTACACTCACATATTCTATCAATGCTGCAGATTAATGCTTGTAATATTTTAAAAGTGTCCATGATTGTTCCTGTTTATATCTACATTTGTCCAGGAGTCTGTTGTTGTGTTTCCCTGATTAGTTGAGAGCTATGGTGACATGGCAGTCATATTCAAGCAGCAGATCTTCAGAGTGTGCACAAAGCCCCTATTGTATATACCATCCTTGCTAAAAGACCTTTCCACTGACTATGTCAGCGATGTTTATGTCACAATCATTCACTTCCATTGACGTGTAACCGTGTGCTATAACATGTGCTTATATCATAATATACTTGCCCAAGAGGTCTAAACAGCAGTACATATTGTGCTATACATATATGTGCTAAATGCTGTGTTACAGTCTTGTCCTGGAAGTGTACATACATTGACATATCCAGTATTGGGGACATTGCCATCTTTACCATACCCCTTTCCTCATTATTCATTCCTATTGTTCATGTCTATGCCCATTTTCATCAGCACACTTTCCCTGCCCGGTGTAAATTTTGTTTGTGTTTGCTCTTCCTGTTTATCCCCCCTCCATTAATTATTTCTTTAAATAATTGTTTTAGTGTACATTGCACTGAGTACATTTACTACATTATTACTGCTAGTACTGCAGTACTTTCACCCTGGTGGTCATTGCGGCTGTCCCCACAATCTTGCTGAACAAGTTTGCCCGTCAGCAAACTTAAATGCAACTTGTTTCTGTGCTTGTGCTGCTCTGCACGTGACACATTGTTGCAGCCAGGAAACCGTGCATGTACTTGTGTAAGCACGAGGAGCAGCACGAATGTGCGATTAGTGCTGCTGCTCTTCGCACTAACATGAAAACTCCATGCTAGCTACTTGTGAAGCCTACATGGAGTTTATTGAATCCCTAGGTCAGGTTTGTTATAGTGTTGCAATTAAATTTAAGGCCAAATTTGGTTCTAAAAATATTTTAGGAATAGGAATGGCTGCAGTATTTTTATTTTAATTAAAAAAAACACTACTGATCTAAAATTATTTAGAAATGAGGGTGGGCTTTAGTAGAACAAATTGTAAACAATTCAAACAATGCTGTTGATTTAACTAGTTAGTAAGTTAATTTGTTAGTTAGTTGGTTATGACTGGGTTGCCCATCTGGTCAAAACCCATTTTCAGTATGGGGAAGAAAAATTTCAAGGTTATATGCACCAACAGTAAAAGAAATAACATCTGTATCTATAATGAATACAGTGCAATACTATGAAAAGATGGAGTAAATATGAGAGTACTTACTGGACAACATGTACAGAACTTTATGAAGCAGTCCAAATAAGGAACATACTAACTGCTCAGTATACAAAATAAATGAAGAAACAATAACAAGGAAAAAGAACACATAAAATGGTATAAGTGCAACATATTATGCACTTCTCTAAGAAGGTAAATATGACACCAAAACCCAAAATTAAGCATGGTTTCACAAAATGTGAAGACTTTTTTGCACTCTGCCACAAAAAGAGAGTTAGCTGTTATGGTCCACTTATAGCTGGTATAGTGGGTAGAACCTCTCAGCTGTCATGGGAAAACAAGAAGGTTTCAGAGAAAGCTCATGTTTCCCTGAATGATGGCCTTCCATCAATGGCATTTCCAGCAGAAGGATTGAAGGGACTGATTTTCTCACACAATGGCTGATAGCAGGCAGTGTGGGGGGGGGGGAGTAAAAATGATATAACAATAATTAAACAGATCGTATTTCCACTGATCTGTACTTGTAGTGAATAACGCAGGCAGGACAGACATTGAATGTGACACACAAACATGGACAATGATGTCCATAAAGGGAATGAATGTAATGGCAGGTAAAATTACACAGTGATCTTTGACTTTGATGTATATGTCAGTCAGGATTTTATCTAGCAAATTGATAAATATTTCATTACACTTATAAAGAATGCCTAAAATGACTATTAAGATTTGTTGATATTGTTGATATTAAAAGTTGGGTGGCCACAGTAGTGCAGTGGTTACCATTGTCATCTTGCAGCAAGAGGTTCTCTGGTTTGATCCTCGGCTGGGGTGCCTTCTGTGCGAAGTATGCATGTCCTCCCTGTGGTCACATGGGTTTCCTGCAGGAGCTCCAGTTTCCTCCCACATCCCAAAGACATGCTGTAGGTGGATTGGACACGCTAAATTGACCCTAGATGTGCATGTGTGTGCCTTGGGTGGAAGGTTGGGTGCCGGGTTGGCAACTCACCACTGTAAAACTCCACTGCCAATCATGAGCAGACAGGTGATCTGCTGTGGTGACCCCTAACCAGGAAAAAGCTGAAAGAAGAAGCTGATGTTGAAAGAGGCCTAGAAATTATCAAGAGGATTAGGTGGTATAGGGGGCACACCTACAGGTGGCATAAGGGGTATAGGGGGCACACCTACAGGTGGCATAAGGGGTGTACCTATAGGTTGTATAGGCATTACATCTATAGGTGGTATACCTATAGTTGGTATAGGGGTATACCTATAGGTGGCATATGTGTTATACCTATAGGTGGTATAGATGCTGTTGCACTGAAGGATAAAGAAATGAATCTGAGCCAGCTGATGCAGGTTCAGTTAGCTGCTTGAGACACTGGCATGGAAGGATGTTCATCTTGGTGAGGTTACAAAGAAGGGTATTTGTCCAGTGCAAGTTAAACAGCTTAGATTCCCTTTTGGAGACTGGATTGACAATCAGAAAGTTCTACTGAGAATGGGTGGAACATAAAAAATGATACCTTGCATTTGCAGAATTGAGAGGGTTGGTGCACATTGTACACCCATGAAGATTGCTGGGCATCTACGAAGGGATGGAAAAAAAAGTAGAAAATCCATGGCAGTAGTACGGTTCTTTCCTGGGAAGCCGAAGTCTTTTCTCTGGCCTGAATCGTTATCTGCAAAAGTCCAGGGGAGTAAAGGAGGAGCATGTAATCTGGCAAATGAGGAGAAGCACTGGGCTGACCAAAGGTCAACCACACAGAGAAAAAAAGTAGGTCAAAAAATCATTCACAATATCCAAGTTTGTCTTGTTAAGGTGAAGGAGGCAACAAACCTGTCTGAAGTGTGCTGCAGCTCATGTAGTGATCAATGGAACGACAACAATCCCAAAAATCTTCCTTTGACTGGACTCACTCTACAAATCTAATAGGGTAGATTGACATTTTCTGTAGGAAATGATAGGAAACTATTAACATGATAAACATTACAATAAAAGAAAACTAAAAGGATAAAAATTATAAAACATGGAAGTGCTTGACATACAGTGTGGATTTTCTCATCCAAATTGTTTAACATTTATAAAGTGAAATACTTTACATCTAAGACTACTTTTACGACTATTTTGCATAACCTGTGTATTAAAAACATTTTATGTTACTTTTCACTGTACTTATGCTATTTTTAATATCCCAGGATGAGTCTGAAAAAGGTTTGTGATGATCAGTGCTATACACCTGTTAAATACTAACAAATGAAAACAAACAAATACAAACTATTTAAATAAACAAAGGGGCTTCTCTGGAGGGTACATAAATCAATTATTGCAAATGTACATACCAAATGCAATTATGCAAATTAAATGTCAGTATGAAAACGTGTGTGTGTAGGTTTATATATCAGCAAATAGACATCTAGAGCACTCTTGTGAGTTCACAAGATCAGATTATACTCAGCAAGAATATTTCAAATGTTGACTTTGAAGAAAATATTTCTGTTTTTTTTAATCAGCCCAATAGGACATCCTCTTTTTTTGGTCTCTCTACATTTTCTTAAGGTGTATCTCTCCACAGCAAAACACCTTTCTTCAGTAAGTTCCATATATCCTTAATCTTCATCATTACTTTCCTACATTGTCACCTTATCTGTCTCTTCTCTGGATAGCTTTTGTAAAACCCTGTCTCTTCTATTTGTAATGTTTGCCCCCTACATATACATATCCCTTGCTACAATGGCAACCATCTTAGATCTATCTTTTACTGCTTACCTTCCTGTTTTTATTTTCTCGATCCTAGCATCTTGACTGGATGCTATTTTCTCTTCCATAGCTAGACATAATGGGCCCTTTGATGTCCTGCTAAGGAACATTAATGTCCTTCCCTGTTTCAGCATACCAGCTTCTCTCCTGTAGATAGTACTCCTTCTCAAGCACCCTCAAAGTTCCTGTGATCTTCTCTGTCACACCTACACTTCCATCTACCCACACTGTAATATTTTCTCCCAAAATAACATCAGTTCTTCATACCTCTTACACTATTCCCTCTCTTTGACAGCCTTTTGATTTAACATCCCATATGACTTTTGCAGGTATGCTCCCAAATTTGTTATAAACATTAAGGTCTCTTTTTTCATCTCTTTAGTCTTAATCCACCTTCCTGATTGTAATTATTACCCAATTTAATCACAGTTACTGATTTATTCACTTTCTACAACTAAAGTGCAAAATACTTTCTTCGGCCCATACAGTTATAACAGGAGAAGGAGAATGAAGTGTCTATATAAAAAGACATTATTTGAGGAAGATAAGCAATTTCTTTCTTTAATAATGTCATTGTATAATAGCAATAATCTACTCCTGGGTGTGGGTCTATCAGGATTTACTCATGTTTTGCCTTTGTTTAATCACTAAGGCTTTGCACTTGTGATCAAATCATACCAGTCAATTAATAAATCCTGATATACTCACACACAATCTTAGATTATTGCTAAATTGTAGGATCTGAAAAATCATAGGATTTGCACTATATAATTTAATTACCTGACTGACACCACTACGTCAGTACATTCCCTGAGGTAAAAATTAAAGAGTAAGCAACAGTAAAAATCCATTCTACTCCCACACCTTGCCAGCATTACTTATAGCCTAAACTATCACATATAACTAGGAGTCATTTTTGCAAAGAAATAACATTTCCATTTATAGACATCATTGCAAATTCAGTGACACAAGAAAACAGGAAAAAAAGTTCTCTTTCATGCGTCCACAGATGAGCATCTCTACTGTCTTACTACTCAGTTGATCACAGCTTTGTACCCTAAGTCAGCACATACTGTTTCACTTTTCTCCATCAGTGCTTTGTACCCTAAATCAGCACATACTATTTCACTTTTCTCCATCAGTGCTTTGTACCCTAAATCACCACATACTGTTTCACTTTTCTCCATCAGTGCTTTGTACCCTAAATCAGCACATACTATTTCACTTTTCTCCATCAGTGCTTTGTACCCTAAATCACCACAAATTGTTTCACTTTTCTCCACCAGTGCTTTAGATGTTGTAGCCCCAAGATGCCACTTTGCAATCATCCCCAATGAAACTGTGTGTACACCACAGGTTTTTGTCATTTTCTACTCTTGCCATCAGCAAAGCAGCCTCACACAGGGAATTCACTATAGTATACAAATAGGTATAGAAGAAGTTCAAAACAGGTATGACAAGAAGTAACAACAATGTGCCATCCTTTTCTCATGCAACATTTTCTTGTGTGTGCTTTTTGTTTTTTTTTTGTTTTTTTAAGAGGGTGACTTCTTTAATGTTCTGTCTGGCTGCAATAATGACTTGTTCCTGTCTCAGAGAGCTTCATACCTCCATTTCTTGTCTGTTTTTTTCGACTTCATCAATTACAACCTGTGGGCCTCCTTCTAATTCCTCTAACTGAGCAGGTCAGAATTCTTTATTTTTCCAGATGCTCCCACAAAAGTACTAAAGTATGTTCATAATTGCTTCACTGCATCATTCTCTTTCAGTGAGAATAATCCCAGAAGTTCCACCTCTCTACTAGCCTTATTTCCACCAGCTGCTTTCCCCTACTGAGACATGCACTTAACTGGTACACCTCAGGCTGACTGGTAGCCATTCCTTTATTACACTGAATATCATCTCACTGATCCATCCTACTTTCCTTATTAAACTGATCCAGCAGATTGTTGTCATCCATATTCACATTTGGATATGACCGTCAACTTCCATCGCTCTCCATAATATCTGTATAGAAAACCAAAACTTGTTCTAGGGAATAGTAACGTCTGATGTTACCTAACTACATGATTTTTCAAAAAGCCAGCTGTACTAATTTTACAGCAGCCTCCTCACCTCTAATATGCTAAATAAATAGATACAGAATTAACCACCTTATATATACCTTAAAAGAGTAACAGCTTCTTCTCCCTGGGTGAGCAGTGTATCTAAACCATCCTGTTCAACACCTCCTGCCACAGCTGATAAGCATTCATACTATAGTTGTGATACTTAAACTAAAAGTGGTTGAGTTTTAAACACACACACACACACACACACACACACACACACACACACACACACACACACACACACACACACACACACACACACACACACACACACACACACACACACACACACACACACATATATATATATATATATATATATATATATATATGTAGTTCGATCATGTATGATTGAATTTATTTAATATCAAATGTAAACACTGCCATAAATATGTTCAGAAATGCACAATATAGAAAACAGTAAATAATGAACAAAACATATCGAGAAATGAAAACTGCTTTGTATCCTAATCTCAACATTAAAGTCTCATTTAACATTAGCCTCAACTCTGTCTGAATAGTGGTAGTGTTATGGGAAACTTTTATTAAGATAAGGTGTAGGGTAAGGGTCTGACCACTTGAAGCACTTTAGAAATAGGTGCTGACCCAAACGCTGCACCTTCTTTCAACCCTAACCCTACACCTTACTTAAAAAAAACCTTCCCATTCCATTGCCACTACACAAGACACACTCGGACACAGAATCAAACACAAACACATACAAACATCTCTGCATCTATCCCCTTATCCAGCCCTTACCCTAAGCCTAAAAAAACCATACTCATGCACAAACATACAACACCTATCCTTCCATCCCGACTGTAACCCTAGCTCACCCTGACTCTGCCACAGATTGCTGTGAGGGAAAGGTTAGTTTGCTTTGGATTTCTTGTACTTGGTATTATTTTATTGCCTTTTACTGTTTTGTATACTGTGATTTGTTTTCTTTACACTGTGTTTTACTTGTTTTCTGCTTTTAATTGCATATTAAAACTTGAAAAGAGACCACAGCTGTGTCTCGTGTGAGTCAGACAGAAATTTTTCCCACTATCCCACCCTGTTACTGTTGCATTTTTAAACACCACTAGCTTTCTAGTTGCCTATCCCTTATGTTAATTTGACCATATATCTTCGTAGGTTCATAGGTTCATAGGTTTATACTTGGCTATTTGCCCTAAGGCATTTATAAGCCTAGCCCAGAGTTTTGTGGCTTACATCACCCCTTATGTTAAAAAATACTGTGCCCATTAGTTTGTTGTGCCTCTGTCCAGCAGTGACACAGAGATGATTCCTGGGGTAAACCTATGATCTCCCATCCACCGGTCAAGATTTCTCTTGAATAGAGCCAGCGAGGTGCTCTGCCTCACATGGACCGGATTTTATTCCACAACATAGGGAGTCTCTGGGTGACAAATCTATCCCTCCAGCATGTCCTATTTATATCCGTGCTAAGGTTTAAGTCGCTTGCTCTAGTGGATCTGGTAGATTTGGATTTTTTGAGGTGGAGCATGTCCATTAATTCCGGGTTGGACATGGCCTTGTATGTCAGGCACAGGTCACCTCTGAGCAGACAGTATGTGACTGAATAGAGCTGGAGTTTCTTCAGTCTGGCAGCATATGACAGATTTTGGAGTCCCTTTATCCTTTTGGTGAGGAACTTTTGGGGTCTCTCCAATTACTGCAGGTGTCGGGTGAGATACATCCCGAATGGGGCATTGTACTCGATCATTGGTCTGATAAGTGAAGAGTACAGGGGAACAGTGACCTCACTTGTTCTGGATGTGAATCCCTTCATGATCAGGTGGGCAATGTAGAAGGTTTTTCTAACCACTTTAGCAATGTGAGTGTCAAAAGAAAGTCCACTGTCAACCTGGGTCCCCAGGTCCCTGATAACCTCTTCTGTGCTTAGTGGATTGCCACCTATATGGTAGCTTGGGGTTACCTTGTTTTTCCCGAAGGGTATGACTATACATTTTTTGGCATTTAACTTCAGGCCATGGCTCTGGCACCAGCTATCAGTTTCCGTGAGACCCCTCTGAAGGATATCTGTGTCCGATGTACTTTCCACTATGGCTCCCAGTTTGCAGTCATCTGCAAACTTTGTTAGCCATAGTCCTCCTATGTTTGCCTGTACTTCTGAGAAGTAGATGCCGAACAACAGGGGGCCAAGGACTGAGCCCTGTGGGACACCACTTGTGACCGGCTTGGAGTCTGACATGGCGCCAGCTACTCTAACCCTGTGGGTTCTGTCCTTTAGCCAGTTTGCAACCCATCTTGTGACATATGGGTTTACATTTAAGCTGGTAAGTTTCTCTATAATACCCGAGTGGGGTATTGTGTCGAAAGCTTTTGCAAGGTCAAGGTAGGCTGTATGGACTGCCTTTCCCTACATCAATGGCCTTGGTGACTGTTTCGAAGAAGTCAACCAAGATCAAAAGGCATGATCTGTCCTTGACAAAGCCAAACTGAGTTGGGTCCAATGTCTGCAAGTCCCCTATGTCTTTGTTTATGAGTTCCATTATGATCCTCTCCATAGCTTTGCAGACCAGGCTTGTTAAGCTTATAGGGCGGTAATTACCAGGGTCCGTAGAGGCACCGCCTTTGTGGAGTGGGACCACAATTGCCGTACGCCACTCCTTGGGCATGTATCCTGTGGTAAGGCTAAGATTAAACAGTTGCCTTATGTGCGGGTTTAGTTCCTCATTGAGATCGTGTAGCACACAGCTGGGGACACCATCCGGTCCCATTGATGCTGTGTTTTTAGCTTTAGAGAGAGCAGCTTTCACCTGCGCATTGGAGATGTCTGGGAGGCAGCACTCCACTGGGATAGTTATCTCTCCTTTTGGGGGCGAGAGGGGGGTGAAGTTTGCACTGAACCTGTCTGCCAGTATGTTGGCAATGTCTGTGGGTTCAGTGATTTTTGTATCATTTTGGACTAATTCTGAGCATATCTGGGAGTTTTCACCCAGGTTTCTAACATAGCTGAAGAAGGCCTTATGATTGTCTTTTGAATCTATGGCAATTTTTTTCTCAAAGTTGGCCTTGGATGATTTTATGAGTGCTCATATTTTTTACTAATAATGATCAAAGGTGTCTTCTCTTTTATGGATTTTGCTCTATCATGTAACAGCTTTCTCCTCTTATTGTAAAGTTTGTTTATGGCTGGGGTCCACCAGACTGGACATTTGCCCTTGATGGAAAGAGTCTTGGTTTTATTAGGGATTGCCTGATCCATGCAGTCCTGGAGGTGTTCGTAGAAGGCATTTGTAAGGGCTTCCGCAGCTTGGGTTGTGGTTTCCACTGGCTCGGGGGCCTTGAAGGATACCACACCAGTCTTGAGTAGTGTGAAGTTTGCTTTATAGAAGTTCTTCACTGTGGTCTTTTTTGTTTGGAGTGGGGGCGGGATGTGGATATCCAGTGAGATTAGTTTATGATCTGATCTCACCAATGAGGGATATACTTCCGGTGTGGAGCATTTTGTCCCCATGTTTGTGATGATGAGATCTAGTATATTTTCTCCTCTTGTGGGAACGGTGACTAGTTGTTCCATGGCATTTGAATTTATGAACTCCAGGAACCTTTGGGCTAGAAAGTTTGGGCTTGAGTAATGTTCCCAGTCTATATTCGGGTAGTTGAAGTCACCCAATATAATGGTGTTTGGAGATACATTTATACCCTCCAGTGTCTTCAGGAAGGCTGTGTGGGGTTCCTGAATTTGAGAGGGTGGCCTATAGCATGCTACAAAGTGTAGAGCAGTTTTGCCTATGGTTAATTGCACCTGGATGGTTTCCGATGCTTCGTGCATTGCCACCAACCTGAAGGTGTGGGTATCCTTGATGAATATGGATACACCCCCTCCTTTTGTGGTGTGGTCCGGGTTTTGGGGCCGGAACGCATGACATGAGGTAAAACCTGATAGTGCCGGGGTGCTCTCAGGAGCCTTGAACCAGGTTTCAGTCACAGCACAGACATCGATGTTCTCCATACTGAGAAGGGCCTCGAGTGCGTGCATTTTGAGATTTAGACTTCTGGCATTGAGCAGCATTTCCCTTAGTTTCTTCCCATTTTTGTTTTCTAGGGTGGTAGATTTAGAATTTGAGCCTTGCCTAAAAAAGGCACTATGGGGGTGGCAAGAGCCTTAGCCAATATCCGGAATCCCGGGGTGACAGGTGCAAGCCGTCCCTTGCGAAGCAGCATGGCTTGTCAAGCATGTCATCCCAGGCAGACAGACACTGGATCCCCTTTGAATGACACCAGAAATTAAGCCAATTGTTAAAGCTGATCATCTTGTCTCTATGTTGTGGCGTCATTCTTGGTGAAGGAAGGATGCTGCTCAGGGTCAGGGTCATACCTGCCTGGGCTACATAATCAGAGAGCTCCTCTATGTCTCTTTTCATGTAGTCCAGGGAGGTACATCTTAGATCGTTCACACCAGCATGGACAATGACTGTGTCATATTTGTACTTGCTGTGAAGTGACCCGAGTGCTTGTGTTATGTGGCGGATTCTAGCACCTGATAGGCAGCTTACTGTGCCCTCTCCTTGTTCAGCCTGGTGAGTGGGACGTCAGTGTGTCTGACTATGGAGTCACCTATGACAAGTATGTTTGGTGTTGTATTTGGCCTTAAGGGCTGTGACTGCTTTGCACACTGATTTTGTGGTTTATGTGTTGCCTGTGGTGTGTCATGAGGTGGCAGTTGCTTGGGTGTCTGCTTTGGAGGCCTCTGCTGTTTAGGTAAATTTTTGCTCAGAGCCTCCGAGTATGTCTTTGTGTGTTTATGTGTTTGATTCATTGTTGTGATAGCTTTATGTGAGACTGGTTTTGTGGTGTGTGTAGTTGCCTTCTCCTCCTGTCTGGTCT
Source organism: Protopterus annectens (assembly GCF_019279795.1). Classification (NCBI taxonomy): domain Eukaryota; kingdom Metazoa; phylum Chordata; order Ceratodontiformes; family Protopteridae; genus Protopterus; species Protopterus annectens. The sequence continues at coordinate 1,912,837,082 of NC_056728.1, forward strand.
TGCCAGTCCTGAGTTGAGAGAGCTCAGCCTCCAGTTTGGCTAAATAGCTGCATCTCTCGCAAGTATTTGTGTTATGTGGGTGGAGGAGATGGTTGTCTGTGTATATGAGGCAATTGTAACATTGCCTCAATATTCCCAGATTCACCAACTGGACAGGAGAGGACGCCAGCATCTGGCCCTTCGACATGCTAGAGAAATTAAGAAGTTAGGGGTGTAACGGAATAAGAGAGGATTTAGTAAGGAAGTGGGTACTCCTGGGGGGGGGGTTCGCTAGTGAGGGACTTTGTATAATACAGAAGTGCTAAGCCTGACAAGAAGATGCTTTTAAGACAAGTGCTGAGCTTTTTTTTTTTGGAGAAAAAACAAAAAAAGCTTTTTAGGAACAAGTGCTGCGCTTTTTAGTTAAGGGATATACTGTTTAGATTATTAGTAGAGCAGTTCTAAGGGAAAAAATGAAGAACAGACTTTATGGAGCCAGAAAAAGTTTAACCTTGTTAAACCGGCGCTGCCCGATGCTGCTCTAGTGGCAACTCTGAGCTAAATCGCGCTAAAGCGTGCTTGATAGCAGGGGCTGGAAAGAGCCAGGAATTGACCCAATACGGCCAATAAAACTACAGTTTCAAGTCAGTAACCACTCCCACGGGGGCAGGGAAGCTGCTCAATGTTTTTCACTGCCACTGATCAACAGAGAGACTTTCCTTTAGCCCAAGCAAAAATGGCCTCACAGAAACTTACAAACAGTTCAAGAACAGCAAGCCTGTAACTGAACTTTTTTAAATCTCAGAAAAGTGGGAAAAAAGCAAGATTTTTTTTTTGTTTTTGTTTTTTCAGAGATAGCAGAGGTTCACAAGTAATATTAAGTTATAACAGTGCAGTAAATGACCCCACACAAGAGTGCTAGGTCAATTAAAATTAAGTGCAAACAGGAAATTCAGTAAACAGCTTTTGGTTGTGCTCTAAATACAGCTACTAATGCAGAAATCAAGTTTAACAAGCCAGAAAATGCTCAAACTAGGCAACTATGCAGAAAAACTTAGCAAATAAACCTTTAACTGGCAGGTGCAAGTAAGCACAAAATTATCATTTTGTGAAATCACTCCCCTTCAACTATTTAAATTTATTGACCATCCCACTATATTCCATAGTACCAAAATACAAAAGTGCCCATCCCCTTTTAATCTATTTTGTTCTTTTAAAAATAGTGGCTCTCTACTTAGACAGCTAAAACCTAAGTTACCCACTTTCGTATCTAACTCCTTAGTGTACACTGCTGTGTTTAGGATAAACCATCTTTTTTCATCTTACCTTTAAACAATTATTGCAAGATCATGAGTTATTGGAAAGCCCACATTCTGCCTCTCAGTAGTGATCTTGGAATTAGAGCTTCTGTTTTCTCCTGATGAGAGAAGGAGTTGGGGACATTATTTCCAGGAGACTGCTGATCACCAAAAAGCCTAATAACTGCTTTTTAGGTGACAGCTTGGAACCTGTCCGTATATTCTGGTCCTGGAGAGAGAAGGAGCAGAGTGCATTGATTCCTAACTGTTTCTGGTTGGACAGTGAGTGTCTGTGCTTAATTTTCCTGATTGGTCTTGTTGCTATTCAAGACATCTACCAGGAAAAGGCTACAAGCCTACAGACCCTTGCATCATCTGGGACAAGCCAGTGGATCAACAAACAGGCTGTGACCTACTTCTCATCTTGGGATTGGTGCTAACATTTTGATTCTGATGATTGAAGAAGCAAAGAAACATTGTGTCCCAACAGAGTGAAGCTGTAATGAGCCCAGCATTAGTAGTAGACAGGTGGTAGCCATTCATGCGACTCCCCTTTTTCATCATTCTTGACAAGCTAGTTCTTTGTTTTCATTAAGTACTGCTTGATTTGTTTCTAACTTCAGAATATCTGCCTAAATACTTTATCCTTAAATTTATAAGGTCTACATATTAGTTTCCCCTCAAGTGTTTGGCAGTGCTCTGTATAGACTCAGACACCTTGAGTGACATTTTTCCTGTAAAAGCACAATTGAAATTTCTCCAATACCTAGTTGCACACAGGACAACTAGTTTGCAGTGACAAGCACTGTCCCCATAGTTACAAATGGGATACTCCTGACAGTGATTGATGCTCTCTCTCCAAATGTCTAATCAATAAAAAGGGTCTATTGCCATAGATGTGAACTTTCTTACTGTCCTGTTATCGGCTTGGTGGATATGGGCATCCTGAGGCAATGTGGAAATTGCCTCATGTTTACTGACAACCAGTTAATTCTCAAAAAAAAACTGATGTGGTATGTGAAAGATGTATGTGCACAATGTCATTGGAGGCAAAGCTCTCACATAAAAGTACTCCTATTGTCAATAAGTTTGTCAGTAGTACACACTCTGCACCCATCATGCACAGTTCAAAGCAAACATATCGACCCACATATGCTGAGGCACTTAAATGTAACCTTCCTAAACCACAAAGACCTCCTAGATGAAGTATACATAACAAATAGCCCTCAACTGCCCCAAATGCACTCATTCAAAACAACACCCACATTAACACATAGAGCTACATCTCATGGAGGATCTACCTCTAAGCCCAAAATGCAAGCCACCACACAATCCAACTTTCTAGTCATTGCAAACTCCCTTGTGAGACACACTGATGTCCCTCTCACCAGGCGGAGTAAGGAAAAATTCACGGTAAGTTGCTTATTATGGGCTAGGATCCACCACATTACATAGGCACTCATGTCATTGGATCAGAATTATTAATATGACTCACTCATAGTCCATGTGTGAGTAAATGACCTGAGATATAGCTCCCTAGACTACAGGGTGAGAGACATCATGGAGCTCTCAGAATAAGTGTCTCAGGCTGGTATGAGCCTAGCATTGAGCAGCATTTTACCTTCTCCAAGGATGATGCCACAATACAAACAAAAGATGATTGACTTCAGTAATTGGCTTAGCTTAAGGTGTCATTCTAAGGGAGGGGTAGTGCAATATTTGTCAGCATGGAAGAGATAGTCAACAGACCACACTGCTTTGCCAGGGATGGTCTGCACCTCTCCCCTCTAGGCTTTTGAATATTAGCTAAAATATTGTATTCCCCCCATAGTTGCCTTTTTTAGGCAAAGCTAAACTGAAAGTACTTCTGACATAGCAAATCAAAACCAAGAAAATCTAAAGGTGTTACTGCTCAATGCTAGGAGTCTAAACAAAAAACTGCACTCCCTAGAGAATGCTGACATCTGTGCGGTCACTGAGACATGATTTAAAGCCGCAGAGAGCACACCAACAGTGCTAGGTTATAATGCCTGCCACACATTTAGGCCAGCTACTTCACAGGCAGGGACTAAAGGTATCTGATCACAATTAATGGGTCATATATATGGCCATTTGCCAATGTGGGGCTTTTTATATTGGCCAGACCTCAAGGGCTTTTAAAAACCAAATAGCTGTACATCTTAGTGACATAAATTGTAAAAGATCTAGGATCACCCTTTTTAAGCACAAGGTGGAAAATGCTTTGGCACATTTGTATTTATTGGTATAGATGTTGTTTGGGGCAGTAATTTGTCAAATGTGGAGAAACATAGGATTTTGGATAGGGAAGAGGAGTTCTGGATTGTTAACCTGGGAGCCACATTTAGGCCAGGTTTAAATGAACACTTATAAATATAGTTATCTTTCATTTGGGGTATGTTTTTTAGTATGTATGTTCTATATATATATATATATATATATATATATATATATATATATATATATATATGTATGTATGTATACATGTATGCATATGTATATATGTGCATATGTATATATGAATATGTTTGTAATAATATTTATGTATATTGGTGCATTGGTATATAACAACAGGGTAGATATGGTTTTATAAATATTGTGGATATTCAATATGCTCTATTACATGCCTCAGTGTTTAGGTAATTTAGTTTAACACAAATATTTGCATTAATGGATTTACATGGTTTATTTGAATGTGAGTTAGAATGAAACATATGTAATTTATCAGTGAGTTACTTCATATGTATATATATATATATATATATATATATATATATATATATATATATATATATATATGTGTGTGTGTGGGGGTTGTGTATGAGTATATATGTATCAGAGGGCTTTAAGATTTTGAGTATATAAGAGAAACATCAGAACATGGATGTACTATTACACTGATGATGCTGGGGGTGAAACCGGTTTGTAGTAGAGTTACTGGTTACCATCTTTGTGTTGAGCAGCTTAAAATCTTTCTACTGAATATTTGGTGAATATTTGTTGAATATTTCTGCAACGTTTCAAATTGTTCTGCCTCTGCATTAAATAGTTATCCTGACTTTAATTCTTTTTTTCAAATTGAAGATGGGTTTGTGTGTTTTCCGGACCCTTTGTATTGTGTACATTTGGTTTGGTCCATGCACTGTGGTGGTTGCGTGTACCAGTTTGTAGGCCAGTATATATACACACACACACACACACACACACACACACACACACACATATATATATATATATATATATATCTATATATAAATATATATATATATATATGGGTCTATATTAGAACATCAAAGTCTTGAAACTTTGAATGTTCTAATATCGACCCATATTCAACAAATGCTGAAAACAGCAAAGCTGCAGAACATCGAATTTTTTCCCAGGGAAAGAATTCAGTTGGCGGTTTCTGTTGTTTCGCTATTTTCAACACTGTGGTGGAAAGTTACGGGTTGGGTTCAGGTAAGTGTGCGATTGTGTGGATGTGAGAGTTAGGACGATGGTTAGGTGAGTTATGGTTAGGGTGTGGGTCAGGTAAGTGTGCTATTGTGATGGACGTTAGGGTTAGGGTGGGGTAGGTGAGTTAGGGTTAGGATGCAGGTGAGGTGAGTGTGCGATAGTGACGGACCTTAGGATTAGGGTTTGGGTTAAAGTAAGTGGATAGATAGTAATGTATATACAGTTTAGTGTAGGGTTAGATGTAGGATTTTAAGTGTATGTGTGTGGATTGCTATTTTTTTGGTGTGCTTGTGTTGTGTGTATGTGTTTCGGAACAGCAAATTTTTTCCCTGGGAAAAAATTTGCTGTTCTGCATGTTCGATATTTTAAGCGTTCACTGAATTGGGGTCGATATTAAAACATTCAAAGTTTTAAGACTTTGGTGTTCTAATATAGACCCATATATGTGTTTATATATATATATGTGTGTGTGTGTATATATATAATTATGTGTGTGTGTGTGTGTGTATATATATATATATATGTTTTGATGCTGTTTCTTTTATATTTGTTGTTATGTGCAGGGAATGTGTCCCTTACCCCCCCCCCCCCATATTATCACATTTAATTGTGAGTGTTGTTTTGGAGGGAAAATGGTAGCTGTAAGTGGATTATTGTTGTAATGTGCTGCAACTGACATTGAAGTAAGTATAATGGTATCGTATTCATGACTCATTAAGTGGAATGTTATAAAAATATTTTTACTTCATATCTTCAGTGCTGATATTTTTATTTGTATTAATGTATTTATTTTTGGTGAGTTGGTTTGGAGGGAATTTATGAAAATACTTATTTTTTAAAGTTTCTGTGATTTATATGTAAGAATGACAGGCTGTCATGTATGTATATCAGTGAGTGTGATGTTTATTGTTTCATTTTTAAATTTATTTTATTTTACTTTTGGACTTAATTTCATGTTGGTAACTTGAGTTTGGAGGGACAGCAGTGGAATGATATTTGTGACGCTATTTAATTTGCATTACATTTGTATTGCTTCAGAGATGTGTCTATTTTACATAATATTGTATGGCACTTTTTTTTCTTTTTTAATTTGGGGTTTGGTTTTGGAGGGAAAGTGCTGATGTGCATTATATGATGCAGTCTATGAATGATTTTAAATTACTGCATGAAGTTGTAATTCATGCTGGTTTTATAAGTGATGTTTTTTACTGCAGAATGTTCTACTGTATGTCAGTTTCCCTCCCATTTAAAGAGAAGAAAGTTGTCATATTGTTTTTCATATTTTTCTTAACTGTGGTGGTGTTCAAAGAGAAAATTAAAATTGCTCTATCAATAAAATACTTAATTTCACACAGATGCATCAGAAGGAAGACAGAGATGTGTATTGAGTGTGATATGTTTTGCAAATGTTTACTTGGCATAATATGCATTATAATTTGACTTTATTTATAGTTTTTTAAATTGTTGGTATTTAAGATTAATAAAGATTACTCCTCAGGAATCAATAAACTCTACATGGTTATCTTGTTTTGTGTGCGCATCGTGGCATGATGCGCACATAGATGCGAACAGTTTGCAATTCAGTAAACTCCATGTCATGGTGCACAATCACGTGCGGGCTGCAAATGTCTATGTAGCTTCCATGGCATGCAAGTCTCCCCTGCAAAGCAGTCCTCAATGATTCAATAAACTGTAAAGCAACCATGTAGACTCCATGTAGCTCCTGGCCATGTATTTCAAAACTTTTCGAATACAGCCGGGGAAAGGAGTCTACACAGAAATCAAACTCAGTAAAAATGAACACATCAGCATACAACTGATCTTAACAAGTTATAATACACACATTAATATTATACTTTGCCATTCTTGTTCTAAAAAAAGCTGAATAACAGTGTTAACAATAATTATTAAATAAATGGAAGCCTCTTTCCCCCATACTACTATACTCATAAGTAATGTATTCATCCTAAGTGTAAAATGGCATGAAAAACAGAGCATTGACACTGTAATATAATCACATTGAGTAAGTAGGTTGTGGAATACAGTAAAATATAAGGAAAAATAGTTGTTCCTTTTGTCCCCCGCAGTTCCCCTGCCTACACTGTTACTATGTACAAGAGGGCCTCTCTACGTGGTTACTATGCAAATGAGGTCCAAACACCTTTGAATTACTGAATCACTAAAATGTGTAATCATGTAGGGCAGACCACTTTGTGTAGGGACTCCTACACTGTTTTCACTCTGTGGTGCTTAACACAATTGCGGAAAAATGAGGAATACATAGCTGGTGTCTTTCTAACTGATAAGCAAGTAGTTCTGTAGCCCCACATGTATATGCCTTGGGTGAAGTGCAGATGGTGCAGGGTTCAAGTACAGGCCTTGCAACCTTCTTATTTACTTTTTTGCATTTTTTTTCCATTGGTGTGCACAGGGGCATGCAGGGACCTGTGGTGGCATGACACAAATACATAAGAGGTATCTGTCTAACTGATATGTAACTAGTTCTATAGCCCACAAGTATATGCTTGGGATGGAGTAGAGATGGTGCAGGCTTTGAGTACAGGCCCTACAACCTTCTTATTTACTTGTGTGTGTGTGTGTGTGTGTGTGTGTGTGCATGCATGCGTGTGTGTGTGTTTTTTTTTTTTTTTTTTCTTTTGCCGCTCGTGTGTGCGGGGGCACTTAGTGGCACAAAGCACAGCAATGACTGAAACTACACTTAATACTTGCAAGTAAGTAGCAGATGTGTCTCACAGGTGCTAATTACAACAGAAGCAGATGATTTATCAGCACAGTGCTTTTCTACAGGTTATAAAAAAGGTAGACTGAAGTCTGTTTTTTTCCTGCCTACTGCAAAACCGTTATAGTAGAGTCAAGGAACATTTAACTTGAGACAATACTAAGGGTTGCTGCAGGTTTAATCCATATGTATGTGCTAGAAGCTGAAGCTGAGGCTGCTGGTGCTGATGACTATAGGCCTAGGCTGAGGAGGAGAAGAGTGTTCAAGCCCCGGCTGATGTTTCACATGCTACATGATGTGGAGATTGTAGAGCACTACAGGGTGGACAGGGAGACATTACAAGAACTCTGTGAGATCTGCCACCCTCAACACAGACCCAGAGCCTACTGAGGGGAACCCGTCCCAGTGGAAAATAAGATATGTGTAGCCCTTAGGATATTAGGTACAGGTACCTTTCAAAGACTAGCTGGGGACATGATGTGTGTATCACAGGCAACAGCATCCAGGATCCTACACAAATTGCTGGATGCCATGCTCATGCAGGACAGTGAACACATAGTTTTTTCTCATAGGTCTGAGGAGAGGACCAGCAATATGGTTCACTTCTACCTGGTAGAGCACTACTCTGAAATACTGAGTGCTATAGACTGCACTCACGTACACATCAAGGCATCACCTGATGAGCGGGGTAGAATCTACTATAACCACAAGGTAGTTACCCTCCATCAACTGCCAAGTCATGTGCGATGCCCAGGGAATTATCTTGAATGTGTGTGCTGACAACCCTGGCAGCTATCATGACTCCCATATCTGGCACACATCACAGCTGTACCAGATATTTGCTGGGGGGGACATCCCACAGGGACATTTACTGGGGGATGCTGGCTATGCACTGGAGCCATGGCTGATAACTCCCATCCGAAGTCCACATATACCCTCAGAAGAATGCTATAATGAGGCACAAGTCCATACTAGAAACATCATGCACTGTGTGTTTGGACTGCTGAAGTCATGGTTCAGGTGCCTAGATACATTTGTTGGAGCCTTGTAGCATGATTGACATTATGTATAAATATCTTCACAGTGTGTGCTGTGCTACACAGTCTGATCCTGTGGAAACAGCTGCAGCAGAATCAGTAAAGGGAAGGGACACACATTGCCCCGCCAGCACCTAGGTCACCACAGCCTCAGTCCGAGGAGGACTTGGAGGGGGAACCACCAGCTGCTGTGAACAGAGGCAGACCTAGGCATGCACAGTATGCCCTTGCTTTGTCTAAGAGACAATGCATAGCACACTCACTGACAACCTAGGTGCCTAATACCATTCTCTAACTCACATACAAAGATTAAATTGATGCCAGGTGAACCACACAACCTCCCCATGTAATGGCTGTGTACTACTTGCAGCAGACAGAGTCAGCCCTGAACTAAAACTGTGTCAGTTGCTGCAATTGCAAGATAAGTACTGACCCTACACTGTATTTGTACAGTAATCAGGTAAATGTAGTTGCATTTGTCCAGAAATTATCATAACATGTGACAGCAGAGCAATTACTTTACTTATATGTAAAGGAGCTAGCCATTTCCACTATGGCTTTGATTTGTCAAAGACAGAATGCAGAGCACAGTCACTGAACACCTAGGGGCCTAATCTTTTTCTCCTACTCACATACATGTGTAGTCAAATTCATGCCAGACAGCTCACACAACCTTTACCTCCACATGTATTGCCTGTGTACTGCCTGCATTACACAGAATCAGCCCTGAACTAAAACTGTTGTCATCTGCTGCAATTGCAAGGTACGTCACAAACATTCTTAACTGGACAGATTGACGCATGATGTCCAAAATCTGGCCTTATATTTTTGGGTCTGTTTTTCATAAAGATGTGTGGTCTTATGGAAGATTAGTGGCAAAGCATTACAAATTTAAGTCAGAAAATAATGACAGGCATATGAATTGCATACTTCATATACTTCAGAAATGTCATGATAATGCAAAACCTGTTATTCTATCAACTTTCTTAGTTTGTAAGAGCAATATTTAACAAGTGCCCTATTTTAGTGCTTTTGTCCTATTTTTCTTTATGGCTTTGTCTAAATTTCATGCTCTAAGAGGTTGAGAGGTATGCTCCTGTACCTGAGCTGATTGTTTAATGATATCATGGCCTATTATTGATCAGTTTACCTTGCTACAGAAATCAGGTAAATATTGTTGAATGTCCACAGAAATAACTGTAACATATCACAGCAGAGCAAACAAATATGTTCACTTACATATTCCCATTACTAAGTAGTATGCCTCATCCATTACAGATTCATGCAGATAGCCCTCTCAAAGGTGATGAGGAACACTGCATGCCCCCAGTTTAACACCATACATTTGCAATGGTAAAACATTACACACAACAGTTGTAAAGTAATGATACACACTGCAATCTCTGACTTCAAAAACAGTCCGAAGATCAAGCTACAGGCAGGATGCAGAACAAGGTGAGTAACAAGTAACACGAAGGGAATAACAAATATTTCATTGTGCCATGTCAGGAAATCAGCTGTTGCCACCAAACTAACAATGGGTTAAGCTTCTTCGACACATAACAGTAACTGAGGTTTGCCTCACCCCTACACAAAACAGAGGGGTTTACTTCTTTGACCCATACCAACAACTCATCTGTGATAGCAGTACACATTTTGTTGCACTTTACTAAGTGAATAATGTTTGTACTACTGTGTTGCATAGCTGTCCCTGCAGCAATGAGGAATAAGGCATCCATCATGTGTTAAAATCCATTGGTGTGTGGGTTAAAATCCCACGCTATGCAGACATTTGTAATGTGTACTTTTTTTTGCTACTGTGGTTAACATACCTAGCTTTTATGCATTTCACTTCTTTTCTCTGTTTTACTTTCCTTTACTTATGGGATAAGGAATGTCGAAGATGTCCATGTCCATTACTAGTACATGTCAGTCCTGGGGTAAATTGTCTGAGCATAGTCAGACATGACAGATATTGTTTTCTGATAAGAACAAGGCCAATGTCTTGTTTGTAGTATAAAACAAAACTTGTCATATTTGGCTCCGCTCATCTGTTTTGTGTGGAGTTCCGCATCACTAAAACCGGACAAACAAGACCATCTAGGAAGCAGACTGCCAAAACAGAAACTGGATATATTCAATTATTGCCCTTGGTCACTGTAAAAACCAGACCTGGAGTACAGACTAAAGTGGTAGACGTCAGCAAGCTTTTGCACACTGCTTATAAATGCACAAAGAGGTGTAATTCACATGCATGTTCACTTATATCACCATCACTCAAACCCACTGCACTATGGGACTGTTTATATATGATGCTTCATTGCTGATCTATATTGGATATTACTTTGGAAAGATTACACAATAAAATCCAGATGTAAGCATGCCTCATATATTTACAATAGATCAATATGTTGCCTACCTCCCACCTCCACCAAACACAAATCAGTACAACACTGTGGGCTCATTCATTTTTCCAAACATGTATCAATCACTCTACCAACTGTAATATTTACTGTAGTGTAATCCCACATAGACAGATCCACATTTTGGTGCTCACAACCATGCTCTGCTAACATTAAACATCCAAGTATGGTTAAGAAGGGTACTTCTGTTGCTACACTAATAGGGTTATTAACAGAATACTGCTAATAGACTAATAGCCTCATATAATGCTATGAGGCCATCTGCTTAGGCAGGACCCACATGCTATTGTTCAGTATATGGGCTGCTGATAATATCTACTATAAGTACACCTGCAGTCCAGTATCAATCATACTTGTGCCATGGAACTTGCATTAAGTACTGTGTTCTGTAGTCTGTGCATTTAGATAGGTAGGAGTTCTAATCCCACTGAGGTCAACTGTGTGTGTCTAGTCAGCAGAGTACACCTGATATCCTACAGTTACTTCATCAAGGCCATGGTTTTCCACTACATGCACAAGCTGACACATCCACTTCATGCAGATCTCCTGACCTATTCCCCTACATGATGTCACCAACTATAAGTTCACCTGCAATGGTGGTGCTTGCATTAAGTACTGTGTTCTGCAGTCCATGCACTTAGATAGGTAGGAGTTCTAAGCTCACTGCAGTCATCTTTGTATGTGTGATAGAGTAAGCTGTTACTTAGAATTACCTAGAGCATTTTACAACAGCATGGTTTACCCTTGTCCTCTCTTTAAGAGACACTGCCGATGTCATCGCCTATAAAGTGTTGTCGGACACACTATAAGCTGGACTTGAGCTGTGGCACTTGTGTAATTTGCTGTGTCCTGTAGTCTCTGCACTTAGATAGGTAGGAGTTCTCTTCCCGTTACAGTCAAGTATGGGTGTGTGTGTGTGTGTGTGTGTGTGTGTGTGTGTGTGTGTGTGTGTGTGTGTGTGTGTGTGTGTGTGTGTGTGTGTAAGAGAGCTGTTTAGTAACAATACATAGAACATTTAACTAGTGCATGTGGAGCATGTAGTTGGCCCTATATACAGTTTGCTGATGTGATCAGCTATATGACACTTTTACATATGCATTAATCACACAGGTGCATGTTCAATGTGCTGGAGACCATCCATCCATCCATCTATGACCTCATCCTGTATCACACATATTACACTGACCTGGGTTTTAATCTAGCCACATACCTCATGGTATATTTTCTAAACTCTAAGTTTTGTGAATGGAAAATGACTGTGTTATTTAGAGGTACTGCATGTGTTTTATGAGGTTAATGCAAATGCTAGCTTTACAATTGCATTGGTGTTTTGCTCATGTTTCCCTACAGTACTGTAAGACATAGCTGTGCACACAGTCAATATAAGGGCATACAAATTTGGATTGTTGCACTGACACCTGCTATTGGGTGTCATATTTTACAGTAGGCCATGAATGTGCAGGAGGACCATAGTCAAGCAACATACATGTCCATGGCTTTTAGAATGTAAAGTGAACATATATGAATATTTCAGTGTGTAATCACAACTTCAATGTCAATATCTAGGTCATTGAATATGTAGGCCTTTATGTATGTCTGTTAGCAAAATGTGGGGACAATGGCACTCCAGATAGTAGTATACTTACAGGACTGTAGAACACAGTTAACACATGATTAGACATGCAAGAAACTGTGTCATACATACATATATACCTAACATAGTTCCAACATATTACCGTATCATACCTCATACAGACATAAAAGCAATAACTGCTCCCCTATGTCAATTGTTATAAGTGATAGGGCCTATGATGTGAAGTGGAACAACAGGTAGGTTGCAGTTCTCCAGTTTCCACACTGCTGCACTCAGACAGACAAAACATCACATAATGGGAACTACAGAAGCATGTCTTTGAAAGGCTGAAAAGGATGCTATGGCATACACAGCATAAAATGATGTCCTTATCCCTCTAAGAGTAATCTGCTGCTGAATTACATGTCCGAGCTTACATGTAACAACTGTGTAGGCTGAAGAAGACACCCAGTGGATGTAAGGCAGACTGCAGTGCAGTTGTGATTTTCCCCTCCAAAACAGTAATCACTCACAGCTGCAATTCATTACTAATCTACAAGCTATAAAAAGGCAACCTGTATGTAGTCAAGTTCTTGTTAGTTCTATATGTTTTGAGAATTGTGTACCAGCAATATTTCCAATCAGTAGTTCCAAGCTTTCTCTATAGAGGAGTCATTCTCACAAGGTGTGTTTAATTTTTGTCACCTATATATAGCATTTGCTGGACTGTATTTCAAAATTCTGTGAACCACAGTCTTCTCCAAATTTATCTTTATGTATGACTTAGAAGTTTAATGATAGCATGGCCCAGTTTGTCAAGTCATTGTACACATACTCATGATTGACAACTCAGGTAAATACATGGGTTAGACTGCTGTGTGGGATATATCTAAAGATGGTTCATGGACAAGCACATTGACTGCACTTGTATGATTCTAATGTGTACTGCAATGTTACATGACAGTGGCAATTGCCTGTACCTTTGTGAGGATGAAAGTTAATGTGAGCTAGTATTATGGCACTAAAGAGAATATGCTTCAATAGACAGTTGCCTTGTTTTGCATCCTGCCTGTTAGTAATTCCCATATGTTGACTGCTGTATGTTTCACCATTGAGTAATACTGACTGTCTACCTTCTATGTTGCATCTATAAGTAGTTATGTTGTAGTTATGTGATACTTATGTAGCATATACATCTGTCTTCTTTCAGGCTAAGTACAGCTACAGCATGCAGGGGTGTGAATCCCCAACACCCACCGTTTACCAATGGGGAAAACCATGGCCTATGCATCCATGGTGTATTTCTACTCCAAAGGGGCAGACAGGATAGTGCCCAATGAATGACATTATAGCAAGAAGTGGTTGCCAATATCAATGTCATGGGTGGCCATGGATAAATGTATGACCAGATGCATCACAGAGCCACTGACATGATAACAGCTGCCAGACAAAGAGCTGATGCAGTAGCCCGTGACTTCATGGGTACAGGTGGAGGCCCTGCTATGCAATAACCACTGAACCCCAATGAGCAGTTCCTCACTGACCTCAGGAGTAGCCAGAGATCCCAAGACACTGATGTGCTGCATGTCCTTGATGTAGGTGCCAGTGTGTCAGCATCCCAGGAGGAGCTTACAGGTAGGCCTTGCTATGTGTACTAGAAAAAGAGCATGTCCAGCCAATCGAACCACAAATTCAAAAAGGCAAAGGTATCTGATGGTCAATGAAAGTCAGAGAACCAGTATTTAGCATACAAAACCTTTAATACATGCTTTCATCAGGACGATATCATCAGAAAATATTCATGCAGCCAAAAAACACCATTAAATACCCCACAGTTAATTAATCAACAATTATTCAATTAAAAAATTAAACCAAGCTCTTTAACTCATGAATTACTGGCAAAGACACTATACAGAAAAAAAATATTTAATTAGATGAAAATGTAATTAAATAAAATATATTAAAAACAATTAAACAAATCAAATACTATAATAATAGACCTGGTCTCAATGACAGAATCAATATTAAATATTTTCTTAAAAATAGGAAATTGAAGGTTATCAAATGACAGTTAAATCATTCAGACTTATCATAGTATTACAAAATGGGCATCTGTCCCACAAAGAAAAAAATATCCTATACATAGCTCTCCATTTTGCACATTTGTGTTCATGACATACACGTGTGCTCATGACATACATGATTATTTCAAATTATGTATACAATTCTCTGTACAGTAGATTGTGTTGTGGTTACCCCTCTTTCTGTGAGTGACAGTCCAAATTCAGCCAAATTTGTATGTTTTATTCTTGAAGAGATGGATAGCTATGGTTCTTTCCTACATCTTTCCTGCACAATCCTGCCTTGTTTTCACTTTCCTCTTTCCCCTGCTTGCTCACCATTTCACCACTTTCCTGTCTTCCCCATTTCTGTTCTTTAAAGAAATATTATGCAATAGTGTGCTATGCACTTCATTAATATTCATGGCATGAGATTGAGCAATGCTGCATGATACACAGTATCGCATACACAAATATACTCTGTGTAGGCTCTGCACAGAACCTACATGAAGTTTATTAAATCCAGCTGTATGTTTTTTACTTCTACTATATTTGTGATTCAAACTTTTTTGTGGGTGTTTTAGATGAAAAATGAGATATGCATTATGATCATCTTTACTCAGCTGCATTGGAAGGAAAGTTTTGTGTATTGCCTGTTGATAATGAATGCAACTTATTGTTTCATAGTTTACTTATAAATAAATTGTATGTAACTTCCTGCTGATGTAAATCTTGACAACTTTTAATTGTTTGCTTAATTCAGCTAGTATAGTAGCTGATGCCCTTTTTTATTGTAATTTCTATTTTTGAGAAAAAGTAATTCCTTCAAAGGTTTCAATCCAGTCTTGGGGGTGCTGGCTATATAATATAACTAGCAGCAGAAAACTGACATGTAATTATTTGTGACATATGTTTAGTATGATTGATTTGATTTGTATTGTTAATGTATGAATGTATAATTATGGACTTTTTAATTTGTTACTTATTTAATTTAACACATTAGAGGATGTTTCCTTCTATTATTGTACTAGTTTTTTTTTATTTTTCATTAAAGTAATGTTTTGAATTATTTGACACTCTGAAGTTAGTATGTTTTTTTTTTTTTTTTTTTTTTTTGCAAGAAAAATATAATTTTCCCATGTATGAAAATATGGGTCTATATTAAAAGACCAAAGAGGTGTTTCAGTGAGCACCTCTTGGTTGACATGTAATGAGCGAACGCACTAAAGCGCAAATGCTCAAAACAGCTATTTATTTCTCTGGGAAAGAAATTGCTTGGCCATCCCTGTGTGTTTGCCCCTTTCCTCACTGTAGTGCAATCTCAGAGTTG
This sequence comes from Protopterus annectens, assembly GCF_019279795.1. NCBI lineage: Eukaryota > Metazoa > Chordata > Ceratodontiformes > Protopteridae > Protopterus > Protopterus annectens. Next base: position 1,912,852,996 of record NC_056728.1, read on the forward strand.
GTATATTTAGTTAGGGGGTTGGGGGGTGTGGGGGGGTGAAGCCCCCCACATTGTTATGTTTTAAAGAGTGTGTGTGTGTGTGTGTGTGTGTTTATGCTAGAAATAAACTGCTGTTTTTAGCATTCATGCTTTAGTGCGTTCATTCATTACGTGTCGACCAAGAGGTGTTTGCTGAAACACCTCTTTGGTCTTTTGATATAGACCCGAAAATACCCATTTGTATTTCAGTGAAAGTAGCAATATTTGTGGTTTGTTGGCAATAAATTATAAATGATGTAAATTAATATAGTTCAAGGCAGAGTTTTTCTTTATTGTGTTTTTTGTTTGGGAGGGGAAGTGAGTGATTGAAATTGTATGTACTTATTGTGGTCCTGTGTGTTTTTATCATTTAAAAACGAATGTTGCATTTTTGGAGGGAAAGTAATTACATTTCCTTTAGTGGATGGGTTTAGTGTTTTGAATGAGAAAATATGTTTTATCATACATGAAATAACCAGTTTAACCCAGTTACAATTGCATATCTAGTTTGACATCATTTTTTATATATTTTTATATTTTTTTTATGGTTAACTTTTCCAATTTCTGTGGCTTAAAGGTTCAGTTCATTTGTTAAATGTTCAGTACATAAAATCGATAATGTTTTGCATTATAGTTTTGTTTTCATATATATTTAATCTATGTTAACTTATATGATTTTTAATTGTACGAGCTCTGGTGTTAGTCACACAGGTCACCTGTCCTTTATATTGAAATCTGAATGCTGTAATTCATTTTGGTACTTGATATATATGATATCTGGCAATAAAAAAACTGCCAGGTGTTGCACTTATCTGCATTTATAATGATACTTTTTTTGATTTATTTGTTTTGCCAAAAGGCTTAACATTTTTTATGCATATGTCTGTTTATTTTTAAAATTAAATGTTTATGAAAACTGTATGTGTTATGTGAATCAGATGTGATATAATTTGATTTACTTGCTGCAGCAATTTGCTATGATTACAGAATTAGTATTTTATATTAGAATATACTGAGATTTTTTGGGGGGAAAAGACTGTAAATTTCTTTCTCTCCCCACAGTAATGGCATGTTTTGGAAACCCCTCCATCTGCACCTTGTGGATAATGATACCCAACATTAATGTTAGCCAACATAATGGATGAATTGTGAATAAGACTGAGACTGTGTCGATGTGTGTGTGGGAACATGTTAGAGTGCATTATTCTGTGTGTGTGTGTGTGTGTGTGTGTGTGTGTGTGTGTGTGTGTGTGTGTGTGTGTGTGTGTGTGTGTGTGTGTGTGTGTGTGTGTGTGTGTGTGTGTGTGTGTGTATGTGTGTCTGTGTGTGTCTGTGTGTGTGTCTGTGTGTGTGTGTGTATCTCTGTGTGTGCCATTCTGTCTGTCTGTGCTTTTTGTGAGTGAGTGTGTTTGTGTGTGTGTAGGACAAATGTCCTTTCCTTTCTGACTATATTATTGTTCCGTGTTTATTGCATGAACAGTTACTGTGGTTTTATTTGCTCTCCTGCCTTACCTACAAAGATAAAACACAAATAAATAAGAGCCTTTGACACTGTCTAGGGATCTGGAAGTGCCTCTGTTGTTTCTGGATGACTCTTTAGTGGCTAAGCACTGTTTATTCAACCACTCAGATATTGCTACCAGTTCATCTGTTTTAGCTTATTTAGGCATCATGGACAGGTGGTAATCTGCATCCTTTACTGTTGCTCCAGTATCCATTCAGGTTATTGAGAAATTAACTTCTTTGGTTTTTGGGAGATACTCAGTGTGGATATTCTTGAGTTTAACAATAAAAGATATCATTTGCCTGCAATGAAGTGTAATATAGTAGTCTGTTCTTTTATGGGGTTCCCTTCAATGACAAAACAAAAAGTATGACACCGGACATCAAAGGATACTGTTTTTTTTTTATAATAATGGTTTCCTTTATCTGTCATAATTCTTTCAGAATACAGCACCTATTTGATTCCATTTATTTTCAATCTGTCCCAGTTATCTAGATCTGATTTGAAAATTGTTTTTGCTATTGCCAGTACTATGTCTAAGGTCATTGGTAGGGCTAAAATTTTCAGTACATATGCCTGGCTCCTCCCTTTAGGTTGGATAGACTTTGGTAATCAAAAGATATAACCAAAGGTACTGCAACAGCGAAAATTGTGAACATAATATTGTTATGGTAAGTTGCACTTACTGTAGCAGTAGATGGATAAATTCCTGTATGATGCATTAGTCATAACCACCCTCCATCCTTCTACATATGATTATAGTTAGCTGTTATGATATTGTATTATTTGTTACTGTTTATATCTTTTACAGGGTCTGGATGAGTAAATTTTCTTTATTGAAAAAAGGTTTCTGAAGTTTTCTACACTCAGACTGCTGATTTCTCTTCAAGGATCTAGCCAACAGCACTCACAGTGCAGGTGACAGAGGGAGGCAGAGCTTTGTGTAGCTGTCTTGTTGTACACTATGCATGGTACTTTCAGTGACCATGAACTGCAGCCCAGACTTTTCCTTATGTCATGATTAGGTGATATGCAGTTTTGCGGAGAAATTATTTCACCAATGAATACTCACACCTCAATTAGGTTTTTAAACTTTTGCAAAGTTTTGTTTACAGATGTGAGGTTGATTCAAGAGATATAATTGTACTTTGTAGCTGTATTTGGCTGTCTTTGTTTGGATTAATGTGTTACTACAAAAAAATGAAGCACTGTTTGGCAGTGGGATGCAGAAATGTAAGGTGTTATAAAGGAAATTGGTATTCCTTCCCAAAGAACCCTGAATGTCAAAATTGTGGACTCACATAGTGAAACCAGCAGTATGGTTAATGACTGAGAACATTTTTTTTGTTTGTTTTTTTGATGTGCACATCACAGAGGACTGATTTATAATGTCATCAGGCTTAATTAAGTATACTGGTTTTAACCCAGGGTAACATCACCTTAAGTTGGATGCCATACCAACATTATACTCTTCCTATCCTCCTCCACTACTAAAGAGACCAAAAAGTAATTTGTAGAAGTGTGAAAGGCTGCAGGTAAGACAACTGATGTGTTCCTTTATACATTTTCTCTACTCATATGGAGTAATGAATGGATACACTTTGCAGTTTGTGAATGCTTCACTCATGTGTACTATGAGTGAGTTCTATGCATGGATGCCTGCAATGATGGAATGCTGTTACAGATAACTTTGAAATTAAATTTTCATTGTTTATGTTTCTATTTATTAGCTTATTGGTAGCTTTAATTTAGTTTAATACTGAAGTGTAAACATAAATTGTGTGTAATGGAAAATGATTCAATTTCCCATTGTCTCATTTTTCCCTTCTGTACATATTATGCATTTATGTATTTATGTATTTATTTATTTATTTTTGCAATGTGTCCTACTACCTGCTAGATTCTAGAGAATGTTAGACTTATGGCTGCAACAAAGGAGAAAAATGTGTGCCTACAATATCACATACCTTTATGTACGACATAAAAACAGGAGGAAATGGACTGGGAGGAAAAAAAGAAGACTCATTTTGTTTTTCCTCATCATACATGACTAGCTTTGATCACCAGTAGACCAACATGCCTTACTCTGTGATAAACCAATCAATCTACAATGATGGGATTCAGTCAATTGAACAGGTGTATTATTTATTATATTATTATTTGTACAATGCTATGATATTACAGTACATGCCTTTCAATTGTCCAGATTTTCACAGAATGCTCATATTTTTGCCCTATACTTGTGGTCTGCTCCTATTAGATTTGTGTTTTTTTCTGGCAAATCATGAAGGACTGAAATCATTAAATAATGGCATACCTTTGAGTTTCAAATTTCATGTAATTCAGAAAATGCATAATAACAAAAATCTTGTTATTCTAGCAACTTTCCAAGTTTATAAAAACAACATCTAATATCTGCTCCTATTTTTGTGCCTTTCCAACCCATTATTTTAGGTTTTGACCAGATGTATTGTGCAAAGAGGTTGAGAGATATGTTTAGTACAGATCATGAGTTTTTGCAATTTTTAATTTTTGTTTCTGTCGGTATATATTTTACTCTTAAGACTGAATGACGAATGCTAATATTCTCCACTTTGCAATTGCAATTTTGTGGTGCTCAGTGTGTTTTATAGTTGCTATTTTTTAATATCTCACTCTGTATGCATTTCAGTTAGGTGCAGAAATCGGGTCTATATCACTTTGACAAAATGGCTGAAGTTCGAACACCATATGTTCAAACTTCTAACCTCGAAGTGCAAAAACATTGAAGGCTTAGAACAGCAATTTTTTTCCCTGGGAAAAAAATCACTGTTCCAAGAAACACACACACAACACAAGCACACCAAATAAAACAGCAATCCACACACATACACTTAAAACCTACATGTAGCCCTACACCAAACTGTGCATACACTACTATCTATCCACTTACCTTAACCAAAACCCTAACCCTGAGGTCCATCACTATCGCACACTCACCTGACCTGCACCCTAACCCTAACTCACCTATCCCACCCTAACCCAAATGTTTGTCACTATCGCACACCCACCTCACCCGCGCCCTAACCCTAACTCACCTAACCCATGCCCTAACCCTAATGTCCGCACAATCACACACTTACCTGAACCCGACCCGTAACTTTCCATCACAGTGCTGAATATAGCAAAGCCACAGAAACGGCACACTGAATTCTTTCCCTGGGAAAGAATTCAGTGTTCTGTGGCTTCGTTAACATATGGTGTTCGAACTGCTGAAGTTTCAATGAACTGATAGGAACCCGCAGAAATCCACGTGCTCAGAATGATCCAAAGTACACCATGATTTATAGGTGTCACTGTAGTGAAAAACAGACTTCATCTATGCAGGTTGATCATGCTCTACAAGTTCAAATATTTTCTCCTGCAGTGGACACAAAATCCATTTCTAGACAGAATATGTCTACTGATTTGTTGACTGAAGACACTTGTAATACAAACAATGCCAGAGACTGTCCTTCTGACGGCATAAGTTCAGATGAAGAAAGGGATCTAGATAATGATGCAAACTGGATAGCAGGGAGGCATACATCTGGAAAGAAATCAGCATCAGATTTGACATTTCTAAGTAAGTTTTCCTATATTTTGTTTTACAAATGACATTTTTTCTGCTGACGTGTTTAAATTGTTATTGATGAATTATTTCATTGCACAAATACACATGCTGCTGCAGTAATGCACTTACCACATAGCCATGCAATGTGTCATGAATGCTTTCATTCAGGTGACAAGCCGTACAAAGAACTTGCAAACACTGTAGCCAACACAGCCTTATTGTGTGACATACCAAGACCGTCAACTTCTTATCAGCCATCATCTTTACAGGCCTACTACTGTGTATTAACATTTTCTGTTCCTAATATGATACATTACTTTTTGACAGCATGCAGGCAAGGCAAATTTCATTCATAACACATCATTAATCAAATAATAAATGCATTCCTTGTATTGCTTCATATATGTGAATTACAAGTTTAGTCATCCAGTAATGTTTGCATAGGTTTTAAATCTCAGCTCTTCATTTTAATGAAAATATGACTATAGCATGCTGCTGGTGAGTCCAAATGGACATTCTTATAGCCTAGAAGTTGTGGAGGGAAGCAGTGATCAAACAGGTGAAGAAATGACTACTTATGGCAAGCATCACCTCATAATTAACTCTTATCATTAATGAATTTCCTCACAGTCATTGACATTGAACTGATCATTGTATTTTAAGCATCTATTCATAATAAAATGTCCATAACACATTTGAATAACAGAGATATGCAGTCAGTAGTTCCACTCATTAATATTTTGTCTTACACTGAGTGTTTACAATAACTTAATTTACTGTTAATTTGCTTACAGGGTATGCAAATACACTGACAAGAACAGCAGTTATCATGCAAACAGCCACCCTATCATACAGAATGGCAATGCAGCATAAGGCTTGGTGGCTTAGATCTCCTGTTATTGCCTCAAAGTAAAACTATCAGGATAAGACAGGCCTACTGGGCAAATTAAGAAGCGAATTTAAAAACAGCAAAAAAGTGACTCTCATTTTATTACAAAAGTATTCATTGCTACAGTTGTTTACATCTGTTTATTGTATTTCTTCTCTCATCAATTTTAATTCATAATTTTAATTTACGTAACAGATTTTTTCAGTATTTCTTGAGCTCACGCATTGTGGGAAAACTGTTTCAGATTTTCTTCAGTATCAACATTTTACATTAGCTTTCTTGCACTTATTGGATGACATTATTTTTAATCATACATAGACATATAATGACTTCATTTCTTCTAATTTATGGAGAATATTATTTAATTCTTACTACTGTATTAAGAACATAATGTTATCAATTATGCATTAACTTTTTTATCGGTTGAAAAACAGTTACCACACTTTATTCGATTTTGCACAATAGTAACTGATTATATTTCATTGTGTTCCGTATACATGTTGTAATCATTATTTCTAGTTCTGGCTTAATATGGTTCTTCCCATTGTCTTCAGAAGTATGCATTTAAGGAATTTATTTATTTAGTTATTTGACATTTGTTGACTGGGTTAGTCCGACTGAGCTGCTGCCCTTTTTCAGCGGAGGCCTGAGAAAAAAGCTCCACAGTTTAATACATGTAATAATTATAACAATGTTTTGAAGAAATTAGAACATAGATTAACAATGTGCAACTACTAATATAAAATCACCTGGGTTAAATACATGCTCACACAAAGTTATACAGAGAACCATCACTAAGGTTGTAGCTGCATAGTTCTTGGGTTATATTCAGATATATACAAGCTGACAAGTATACTATCACAGTCACTAAAGGTATCAAAACATACTGTCACTAAGGATGTAGCTACATAAAAACGAATGAAGATATTTCTGAGGACAGCTTATTGGCGGTAGTATAGGTTAGCTAGGAGTGGAATTCTGGGTTACAGTTGTTGAAAGAATGAATTAATAGTGTTACAACATAGGCAGTAGTGACAGAGACATCACAATTATGGGAAACAAATGTAATGAAAATGAAGCGGTTCACATCATCATCATGCAGAATGCTAACACAATAGCTGTCTGCATCTTCCTTTCACAGATTTGCATGTGACAGAGACATGTCATCAGATGGAGCAACAAGTGGCATGGCAGCACTATCTTGCAGGGCAAGAAGACTAGTGGAATCCTACAGTTTTGAATCCTTTGCTTCAACATCATAAACTGCCCATGCAGATTGGAGAACACACAGGAAATGGCAGATGGCCCTTCTGTTGATGTCGATGTAAGGTACATATGATAACTTCTTTATTTTTTAACGAAGATCAGTTGAAATGTAATAATCTCACCACAGTAACCCCACTGGTTGAAATGAATGTTTCATTTCCTTAAGGCATTCATTCCAATGGAGCCCAGGACGTTTGCACTCTAACTTCCAGCGGGCAGAGCCTAAGCCTTTTGACAGAATCAAATTATGTCCTCACAATTCAAACAAATGTTCATATGTCTGGAACCACAGGGGTTGTGAAAGAAGTGTAAATGGCATACTCTTCAGAGCAAACTATTTTTATAGTGGTAGTATTCTTTAGGTGCTAGGTCTTAAACTAAATTTTATAAGTCACAGTGAACATAGTAACTATTATAAAGTGTGTAATATTTGGCAAACAACTTACAATATCTCAGCAACTACTCAAGTTATACACATACTGTCAGCAGCATTTTATTCATCTAGCTGAGAGCTTTCATATGAGCTAAGGAGTTTTGTCTGTGCTACTTCATTGTTGAAATATTTAGAAAAATGTGAAAATTATAGCTACATAAATGAATAAAATAAAAACAACAGTTAATCCCCTGGATTTACTAATCTTTCATGCAGGGCTAATCTAGTCCTGCATGGAAGTGGCAGTTTAGGAGGAGGATGGCAGCGCACCATGCATATTAATGAAGGTACGCTGCCTGACCTCCTAATCCTACACGGAGTGTGGACGAGTGCAGGGGGCGTGTCTGAGAGCAGAGATCTCAGAATAAACATGCCCCTGCAAAGTAGAACAGTAGAAACTGGAAATAAATGAGTGAGACCGCTCATAGGTGTCTGCATATCCCCTCCAACAGTCCCCCATGTGTACAACAGGAACAGTTCGTATGAATAAAATGAAGAAACCCTTTATATATTTTTTTAAAACCCAGAGTACAGCTAACTATAGGTGTGTGGGTTTGCCTGTTGCTTAGCTATGGTTAAAGCAGTTTAAAAGGCTGAAGAGGATAACAAGAAAGATATATGTAACTGAAGCAGCACAGAAATAGTGTAGTAATCAGAGCATCTGCCTAATGAGTAAGCATTCCCGGTTCGAGTCCCACTGCAGCACATTCCATTTTCTATGTGAAATTTGTGTATGAACATTTTTTGACAGTTTTTACTGTATAACCTACTAAATAACATTTAAATGTAAACCAGAGAACTGCATTAAATGCACACGTGAAGTGTCAATGTCATAATGAATAAGGCACTAGTAAGCAGGTTTAAGCACAACTAAGCAGTTGTAAGCATATATAAGCACTAGTAAGCATGTGTAAGTGTGTTTGTGTGGGGGCAAGCATTGCCTACAATGATTAAGCAAAGTAGAAGCTAACTGAGTGTAAGAAACTGTAACCAGAGGTTAGCAGTGCTTACCATTGTGCAAACTCATGCAAACCCGGTTACAACTGCTTTAAAGTGCTTTAATCACTCTGTACCCAACAGCCCATGTTCTGCCTAGCAACAAAATAAACTACCTCTTCAAGGCTTGAACTCAAGAGCCTGTATAGTATAGTCACAGTAGTTAACCACAAAGCCATCATAGCAATACATATGAATGAGGTATCAGCAAACTAATCCTCACCACAGGAAAATCAAACCAAACATGTGAATTGAATCTATGTACAGTGTGAAGTGGTATAATTTGCTACATAACATAAATATGTGAACTGCAGTACTGCAGTAAGCATAGATGTGAGGTGTTATTGTAATAAAGTGTAGAAGTAGTAGAAGTGTAGAATCATGAACACCAGACACATATAGAACCTGTAATGAATAATAAATCACTGCCAAATGGCAAATATAGTGTTAATTAACTATTAAGCAATGCTAACCGCAGCACAGCTCAATTTAGTAAGAGTAAGCAATGTGTAGGGGAGCCAATCCAATCTGCTTAGTGGTATACATCTTTAAGCACTGCCAACCTTAGGTAAACAGGTGTGCTCATAGCTTAACCCTTTTCAAACCTGGCCAATCATGGAAAAGTGCGGATAACTGGCTGTATTTAAACCCTACAGGTGGGAATACATTCCATAACTAGTTGTATTTTCCTATTGCAGGCAGAATGGCTGGTGTGAGTGAAGGCACTCATTTTAGAGCACAGCGCTGGGGCATCAAGAAGTCAAAAATCATGGTATGGCTCCTGGTAAAACACCATGAGGAGAGACTACTGCAGGGTCAGTACTAGGGCTTGCAGTATAAAATGGAGGCCTGGGACAGTCTCATCCATGACCTCACCAGTGCCACAGGTATCCCCCAGGGCTGGTGAGCAGGTCTGGCAACACCATGCTGACCTGAAGTGGCGGAGGGGGGATGTACTGGAACAATGGATCCAGGAGACTCAGCAGATGCCTAATGCCCCCTTATTGAGTAAGTACTCATTCTACTAAGTAGTTAAGAATTGCCTAGCTTGGGTATACTATGGATAGGTATGGCTAAATATCACTGTATTTCTCTGACAGCTGCAGATGAGTGGGCTGCAAACCAGAAAGCCCATGATGCTAGGTTGCAAAGGTTGCATCGTGAGGCAGGTTAGTAATTAGTCTGCATGTACTTTCATAACAAATAAATATAAGAGCTTTAGAAAGTGTTGTACCAGTAGAAATAAATGTGTAATAGCCTGTGAATAAAGGTATAACCCCTGGAGTGTTTCTGTTTGCTCTTCTGTCATATGTCGGCAAACTGTTGAATAATATAAATAGTACTGTTGTATTTTAAGCAGTGTCACCCACACAGTGGTATGCAGATAAAATGTGTATGAAGTCCTGCATAACAATGTTGGAAGTGCGAAGAGGTCAGTCATATTGTACAAGTGAGGGAGATTAGATAGAAAACAGTATAAAACTGACATCAGTTCCCCTGATCGCGCAGTGCACTGTGATGTTAGCTATAATTTTTTTCACACACAGCAGGGGTTTGAATCCTGGGAGTGCTACTAAGTTGTATGCATAATCATACCCCACAACTGTACAGATTGTGTTACAATGTTCAGATAGAAAGCTGTATGCATAATTGCACCCAACTTTACAGAATTTGCTAGAATTTCAAATTGAAAGTTGTATGCATATTCATACCCCACAACTGTTCCAATCTGTCCAGCATGTCCAGATAAATGGCCCATATCACCAGCCTGGTACCCTGTTCCCCTGAAAAATCAGTGTGATGATCCAAGAAATATAGGCAGCCGTTAATGGCATATAACTGTTAGCCAAACTTGTACTTAGTCATAGAATGTATATAAAAACAAACCTATTATTCTAGCACCTCACCCAAAGTTTATGACAGCAATAACCAACATATGTTGCATTAACACCTGCATCTTGTCATGCCTGTATGTAAGACACAGGTCACGTATATAATAATCTATAAACATAGTGTACAATATAAGGACATTGGGTAGTGTAATAATACATGTAAGGGACAGATCACTGCAGTGACTAAGAATGTTGTTAAAACTACAAGGATCTATTAGTTGTTAATTGATCTCTCTCTCTCACCCCTACCATATGTGCAAAATAACACAATGACACTCCTCAGTTGATATGTGTACATGCCAAACTTTTGTTGGGACATATGTCCTAATGGTTTATAAATATTAACATCTGTTTTGATGCATGTGCCATGTTAAAATACACCCATATTGGTAGCCTGTTGCCATCAGTGAAACCTGCATGCTCTTGTAATGGCCACTGCTGCTCCATATATGCATGTGTTCTGCTTGCTCTGCAACTGTGTTAAATCTGGTGTTTTGGGTTAAGGAGAATACCTATGCATGCTGTTATAACTAATCCTGAAAGCTGTTGACTGTTACTAACCCATATCTGTCATAAACCTGCTACAACATAGCTCATATGGGAAGGAAGGTCCCAGCGGACCCACCGGTCCCACATCATCTGGCATGGCACCGGGCGCCAGCACATCTGGGACCCAGCCTGGGACCTCCTCCTCTGTGGGCCCTGCACCACCTTCAGGTACAACCACTGCAGGGGATGGGGCTCACTCCCCCTCGGAGTGGCCTCAGAGGGGAACCTGTCACT
>NC_056728.1:1913186868-1913351868 GCF_019279795.1 Protopterus annectens
CAGGGTCTGAGACTGCTCTGTAGCCCAGGCATAGGTCACCTCCCAGCAGCCTGCATGATACTGAGTACAGTGACAGGTCTTTTAGTCTTTTCATGTATGTCATGTTTTGGAGACCCTAGATTCTCCTGGTCACAAATGACTGTGTTTTCTCCATTTGCTGCAGGTGTCTGGTGAGGTACAAACAGAATAAAACATATTCAATCAGTGGTATGATAAGGGTAGGATACAGCAGAGCTATGAGAACTGGTCTTGGATGTGATAGCCTTATTTATGAGGTGTGCTATGTAGAATGTGTGTCTTACCACTATGGACACATAGTGATTGAAGTGTAGGTTGCTATCAACATGTGTTTCCAAATCTCAGAACACCTTGTTTGAGCTTAGAGGGGTACTATGTATATCATAATTAGCAGGGGTACTTCATTGCTAAAGAGGACAATGAGGCATTTTTGCTGTAAGGGTCAGTCTGTGAGTTTGGCACCAATCATTTGTCAGTGTCAGCCCCTTTCTGTAATATGTTAACTTAGTTGGGGAGACTCTATATGACTGCATTCAGTTGACAGTCATCTGCAAACTTGGTAAGCCACAGGCCATCTACCTTTGCCTGGACTTCAGAGAAATAGATTCCAAACAGTTGAGGGCCCAATAGAGATCCTTGTGGTATATCGCTGATTAGTGGTCTAGTGCTGGAGGTGCAGTCACCAACTTTGAGAGTGTGTGTTCTCTTGGTGAGGCAATTGGCTATACATCTAGTGATGTATGAGTTAGTCCCTAGATGGGAGATTTTCTTTGTGATACCTGAATGGGGATAGTGTCAAAGGCCTTGGATAACTCAACATAGGAGGTATGTCCCATTATCCTCATCCCAGTCTTTGGGGTCAGTATCAAAGAAGTCCACAAGGTCTAATAAGCAAGATCTACACTTGACAAAGTACTGAGACACCAAGATTGCAGTGCATGGAGGGAGGCAAAACATGGTTTTATTGTAAATATGTGACATATTATTAGATAAGGCCTTCAGGGGGAAGACAAAAGGGAAAGCAATATAGGAATGTGCATGAGGCAAGTAGGAAAGAACCATGGCTATCCATTTAGTCAACAGTAAAAATTGATCATATCTGCAGAATATTACTTGAATTTTGACTGTCACCTCCAGAAAGAGGAGTGACAACAATGTAATCATGTTGTATAGCCTAGTGGACCAAATCAAGTGTTTCAAGAAAACATGTGTTTAAAATGGAGAGCTATGTTTAGGAAGATTTTCTTTTTGTGGGACAAATGCCCATTTTTTTTAGTTCAGTAAGAGATAACTGTTGTGTAAGAGATGTATGTATGCCTGGGGCAGGTAAGTTGGGTAAGTGATGAAGCAAATTCAAACAAAGAAGACAAGAGACAAGGACTGTGAGGCACACAAAAAGTTGAGGACACCATGATTAGGGTGAGGGAAGGGACAATCCAGGCGCATGCCTGTCAAGCTTGGAGACAGTTAAGATCAAGTCCTCACTCAGTGGACTTTCATCACTGTCCCCTTACTCTGTTGGTGGCTGGAGTGCTTGATGTCTTCTCCTCCTATGGACCATGAGGGAAAGCAGTCTCTTCTTCCAGCATAGGTGCACACCAGTGGTACGGTGCACAACCCTACATACCAACCCTGGCATCTCCCGATGGGTGATAAAATCACCTCCTCTGCCACTGCTCCCAGAGGGTACCACTGTTCCAGCTTCCAGGGGAGAACTACCTGAGATGACAGGTAGTGCAGGGGCAGGTTGGCTGCCAGATGTGCTGGACATCAGTGCTGGAAATGATGGAGTGGGGGCAGGCTGATTGACTGGGGCTGCCCTTCCTCCCTGTGCTGTATAGCATTTAATGATGTGGTAGACATGGATGACATGGAGACATTTTGATGACACATAACAGAAATTAAAAAAAGAGATATAAGGTTTGGGGTGAGAGAAAAGGATAGAGAGAAAATTATTACCATCATATGTGGCATACAGTGCATTAATGCAATTATACAACTCTTTTATCTGAAGTAATACATTTACGTAGGTCCTAACAGATACACACTATACTACAGATTATTGAAAGTAATATTTGAAACCTGCACATATTCCACATATGCATGTTCCAGTTATACAGATTACAGTTTACAGCAGGGCATTTCTACCACTGGTATAGAGTTTTAATTTAATGTAAATATTATTGAAAAAACAACTGTATTGTATAATTGTAAATTGTGGTATTTGAACACAAAACCTCTGACTACAGTCTAATACTGGACTCCTACAATTGTTTTTTTTTGCTACAGACTAATGTATGCATTTTTGCTTTTACATTTAAGATATGCATGCTTAATTTGATTCAACTGTATAAAAGACCAATAATGCTATCTTTAACTTTTAAAGCTACAATAACACTTCTCTCTGCTGCATACATACCACTGTCTTCATTCAGTCTCTCCAATCGAGAAACATTAGCCTGCAGATTGAACTCACATTTGGTGGCAGCTAGGGAAAGAAGAGAAAAGAACAGAAGAACATTATGCATACCAGTCTTGCCTATAATTAGCTTTCTAAGGCTTAGATGTACTGTCTTATTGTTATACTTACATGTCCGCACTCTCATCATGTAGCCAACGGCTGAGAGTATTGCTTTTTTGCCTGTGTAGGTCATTAAAATGATGCCTACATTTATCTTTACTTTGTGGAATACCTGTGGCACTGGACACAGCCTGGGCCAAACTATCCCACTCCTTAGACTTGTACAGGGAGCAAGAGTAATCCCCCTGCAGAAGAGACTGGCTGCGGCACATTACCAGGAGTCCAGTAAATATCATGGACTCCTGGACACACCATGTGTTTGCCTAAAACTTAGCACCCTCCTCTCTAATGCCAGCCATGTTTATCAGCTGAACTAGAGCAATGGAAACTGATGCTTTCCTGCCAATTCCAGTTACTGCATTTACTGGTAGTGTGCAAGCCTGAGCAACGATGCCAACTGTGTTTGCACAATGTTAATTGAACAGCAGCAGTGGAAATCAGGGAGGAATTAAATAATTGAAACTGGAAGATTACTCAGATACTAGACCTTAGTCTGAGGGGTATCTACTGATGTAACCTGGACATATATATTGGAAATTGGAAGGTAACTGTTATGTGAGTTAAGTTTGCAGACATGCATTGAGGGCATAGATGTAATGACCTGACACATTTGTTTTTGCCTTTATACATTGAAGAAAATTGATTTTTACAGTGTGGGATTCAAACCTAGGCATAAGAAACAAAACCTTTTCTTCCATAGCATTGATTTTCTATCTTTGCCACAGAAGACGTGCTGCTCAGACATATTCTGGGATCATACATGAATGCAGGTGACAGTTTGAGCTGTTACACATGTATGTGTGTGACCTGACAAGGTTATTAGATATAAATCAAGTTGTGCATATGTCTTATGTAATGGTGAAGGCCATGCAAGTCCAGATATCAGAATTATTCTTACATAAATGTAGTAGACACTATACTTTCAGTCATACATCTGAAAATACCATAATGGTGTCTCATCCTTCATATGTATAATTCATAACAGCTCGGATAATTAAAGTGTTATAAGTGAGAGTGAATATAATGGGAAGTAGAACAACAGTAAAAACATATGGAATATCCTGTATTAGAACCAAGGACCATTTATATGCCAGCCCTACACTAACACCTGTTGCCACAAGAATGTTGAAATAACACTTGTCTATTTTTCAGTTCATTGCTATAAACTGCACTTTTACAGAAGTATAAATAGATTGCACACCCTGTATTAGAAACCAGACCATCTGTACTCCAACCCTACACTTACACCTGCTGCTACAGGACTAGTTATATGACTTTTTTCTAATTTCCTAATCTTTTTTAAGTTCCCTGTTTTAACTGCTACACAATGCTGCTTAGTGGGTTTACGCTGTGTCCAACATAATTAATTGAATGTATCTGGTTTCAATTACTGGCTGGCTGTGTCCTGTCTGCAGGTGTCCGATGCTGCAGCTGCTGGGGAACCTTGCTAACCACCGAGCAATGCTGCTAAGCACAGTTGTGTGATGGAACACAGAAACTGAAACAATGTATTGTTTTTGACCTTTGCCCTTTTACAGATGCCCTGTTTGCAGGTGTTTGGCAGGTATTCTGTCTTCTTCCTGGGTGGGCCACTAGTCCAGTTTGTACACTGCCATGTTTAGCGCAAACAAGAAAAGCACATCCAAACCTGAAATTTATTTTCTTGGTTTCCCATGTTCGTGCTTAGCAGTTCATCATGCAAACATTGCCCCCCACCAAAAAAAAAAAAAAAAAAGGGAAAAGTAGTTGAAATGAGGAAAAGCAATCTATGACATACACACTACAAAATTATAGCACACGAGACATTTCCACATAGGTCTAGATCTGAAATGTCATTCCAATGAACCTTCAAAACACAGTAAGGGTGCCTTATCCCTCTATGCAATACAGACAGCCTTGCAGCAAGGAACTGAAATCATTCTGCATGCAACCATCTGCAACATCATCTACAGTAATGCATACAAGTGTTATTTGTACATGTATTATTTTTAGATGCAGTCTCAGTACCACAGTGGGCACAAATTTCAAACCATAGTTTAAAACAGTATATAAATGTTCATTTAACACACAACCTGATAAGTTAATGATCGTCTGTATTTTTGTGAAAACAGTCAATACCATTTGGTTCTCTTACTGTTCCGCCATTGTTGCATGAATGTAAGATAGAACTGTTTAAAATAGTTCCTACGTTGCATTTGTGGTATTTCTTTAATGTTCAACAAAAAGTACTGACAGATGATGTTAATGAACAAAGTATGTTTGAAAATAGTAGCGATGATGAAAGTATTTCCTGTAATGACTCATTTGAATCTTTTACTTCATGTAATAGTGAATTTAATGTTTATTGCCCAATAGATACATCTAATGTTAACAAAAAAAGCAAATGTATCCCACCGTTTATTCATGAAGGTATTAAAAGTTTCCACTCTATAGTGGAATATGAAATTGGGGTTTTATTCAATAAACTTAATAGTGAAAATGTTCATTACAATTTGACAAAAAATGAATAGTTGGCTTTGGTTGAATTTACTAAACAAAATGATTTGTGGTTAAACCGGCAGACAAAGGTGATAGAATTGTGGTGATGCATTATACGCAGTATATGAAAATGTGCTTTGATTTGTTGGAAGATGATAGAATTTATGAACTTGTGAATGTAAATAGGGTGGAAGAAGCAAAAAAGAATTATATACATTTTATACAGAAAGGTTTAAGATTGGGTTATTGGACTGAAGATGATGTATTAAATAAA
This sequence comes from Protopterus annectens, assembly GCF_019279795.1. Lineage (NCBI taxonomy): Eukaryota > Metazoa > Chordata > Ceratodontiformes > Protopteridae > Protopterus > Protopterus annectens. The sequence goes on from NC_056728.1 coordinate 1,913,192,220, forward strand.
CTTACATGTGAAGATTCAAGAAAGGCATATTTTTATTGCTTACCTAAGGTCCATAAGAATTTATTAGACCCACCGGGGAGGCCTATAGTCTCTGCTAGTAATTATTTCCTACATAATGTGGGGGTAATTCTACATAAAGTCTTGTTGGAGGAGGTGATTTGCCTGCCTTCTTATATCAAAGATTCATTTGATTTTTTGGAAAAAATAAGAAATATTAGGTGGTCAAAGGGAATGTACTGGATGACTCTAGATGTAAAGAGTCTCTATACCAATATTAGACATGAGTCGTGGATGAAAGCTTTGAGAATGAAAATGGGGGATAGTGAATTAGCCCATTATGTTATGGAGCTAGTAAAATTTAGTGAAGAAAACAACTTTTTTTTTATTTTGAGGATAAAATACACCATCAAGTGCAGGGTACAGCAATGGGCTCCCCCTTTGCACCCATGTATGCCAATATTTTTATGAGGATGTTGAAGGAGAGTATATTTATACCAAGATGTTTTATCAGAGATACGTGAAATTATATTTTAGATTTATAGATTATTTGTTTTTTTTATGTGATGGGGGTATACAGTTTGTACAACAATTTGTAGCTGAGATACAACAGAATAGATTTAATATTAAATCTGATAGATTACAAAATGGGGAAGAGATATCATTTTTAGATATAAGACTTGTAGGGAGACCTGGTAAAGGTATAATTACTAGCATTTACAGAAAATTTGATGAAGTTAATCAGTTTGTAATGGGGACTAGTTGTCACCCTAAGCACACTATAGAATCACTACCTTTTGGTGAATTCTTAAGAATTTCTAGATTGTGTACAGACAATGAGGTCTTTGAAAAATAACTGGTAGATACTGTTGCTATGTTTAAAAACAGGAAGTATGATTCTAAAGTAATAGAAAGGGATATGTTTCAAGTTCAAGATCGGAGATACGGAAAAATAAGTAAACAGAGGGTAAATATTCAGAATAATAATCATAGAAATAGGAACAAACATATTTTTTTGCAGTTATGAAATATAATATTTTGAGTGAAGATATAAAAAGTGGTATTTTACATTATTGGGATTATTTGAAGAGATTTGATGAGTTAGAGGGGATGGCAAAGGATATACCTATTTTCTCATATCAGCGAGGCAGAAACCTGAAAGACATGGTAGTACATATCAAATTTCAAAGACTGGAAATAAATGTAATACGTCAGTTATGCAACATAGGTACTGTAGCTTGTAATAGATGTATAGGATATAAACATATAGTGAAAACATTCTCAAAAATTAATAGTATTTATTTTAGAGTAAGTGGGGAATATAATTGTTTCACAGAAGGGTTGGTGTATGCAATAAAGTGTGCTTGTGGCTTGTTTTATATAGGCCAAACAAAAAGAGCCTTCAAAATAAGATTGTTGAAACATTTAAGAGATATTAAGGCAGGAAGAACAGAGAGTCCTTTGGCTCAGCATTTTAAAACTTGTCATGGGAAGGACCCTGAAAGTCTGACAGCAACTGTTTTAGAACAAGTACGAGGGGTAACTAATACAGATCTTAAAAATAAATTGTTGTATAAAGAGACATTATTTATCCTGAAATATAAGACTTTGAAACCAAATGGACTTAACACAAATTGTTGCTGGAAAAGTGTTATTTGAAACATTTATTTTAAATCAGTTTCATATCTGTTTTAGATGATGAATTAATTATATAACTATATAATTGTTTAATTGATGGGAGTTTGGGACAACTGGAATATATATAAAGGAAAGCTTCTTGGTGTATATTTGTACTCCTTGAAGGCTGTGTTACAGCCGAGGCGCTAGAGAATTGAGTGAATAAAAACTTTTGGCTACAGTGTGGTGTTGGTTGTGTTGGCGCACAAATTCTACAGTGTTGTTTTAGTCATGATAAGTCAAATATGTCTTTGCTTTCACATGTTAAGGTCATTTCTGTATAACTCTCCCACCTCTTACTTCCTTATACTACCAAGTAACAACATGCAAGGATATACCAGTCATTCATATTATTATGTAATACACTCCAGTTTCAACACTTACCTTATAAATCCAGCAGTTACAACAGTTTTTATTTAGGGATGACTCTGTCTGATGTAAACAGTACACAGCCAATATGTGGGGAGGTAAAGGTTGTGACAGTTGTTTGGCATCAAAGTTACTATATGGATGTGTGTGTGTATGTGTGTGTGTGTGTGTGTGTGTGTGTGTGTGTGTGTGTGTGTGTGTGTGTGTGTGTGTGTGTGTGTGTGTGTGTGTGTGTGTGTGTGTGTGTGTGTGTGTGTGTGTGTGTGTGTGTGTGTGTGTGTGTGTGTAGAAGGAAGGATTTAGGCATTTAGGTGTTGATTGAGTCTGCTATGCATTGTTTTTTAGCCAATGTGAGGGCATACTGAGCATGCCTACATCTGCCTACACCCACAGAAGGTGCTGCTTTCCCCTCCTACTCTTCACCTTTGTGTGGGTGTGGTGACCTTGTCATTGGTGGTTGGATGTGTGTCCCTTCCCCTTGTTGTTCCTGCTGAAGCTGGTTTATCAGGATGATGTTGTATAGCATGGCACATACTGTGAATATTTCAGTACATGTCTGTAGATTGTACTGCAGGGCTCCACCAGGTCTATCTAGGCACTGGAACTGTGACTTCAGCAGCCCAAACAAACTCTATGATATTTCTGGTTTGAGCATGTGCCTCATGGCATTCTTTGGCAGGTGTGTGCATTTCTGATGGGTTTCCTAAGCCATGGTTCCAGTACATAACATGCATTCCCCAGTAAATGCCCCTGTGGGATATCCCTATGTGAACATCTGATACAGTTGTGAGGTGTGCCAAATATGTGAATTTTGGTAACTGCCTGCATTGCTAGCATTCACATTCAAGATGATTCTCTTGGTATTACACATGACTTGGCAGTTAATAGAGTAAAATCCCTTTCTATTAATGTAGAGACTTCCCTGTTCCCCTGGTGGTGCCTTAATTTCTACATTATGCAATCTATGGTGCCATTACTTCATGGTAGTGTGCTAGACGGTATAACTCCTGCATATTTCTGGCCCCATCCTCAGGAGTATGTAGAAAATATATGTGGTCACTACCATGTTGGAGCGTAGCATTCACAAATTGATAGAGGATCCTGTATGATGATGCCTGTGACACCTGTAGCAAAGATTCTAAGTGCTACATATACTTTTGTCTCCACTGGGATGGGTTCCCCTTGATTTGCCCTAGCTCTGAGTTGAGGACAACAGAGGTTGCAGAGTTCTTGTAGTGTGTCTCTAGTCACCTTGTAGTGCTCTACACTTTCCACATCATGTAGATTGTGATAAGCTACCCAGGGTCTGAAAACTCTTCTCCTTCTTGGCCTTGGTCTATTAGCAGCAGCAGCATAGATGTCAGCCTGTTGCACATACACATGAATTAAAACAGCAGAAGCCACTAACATTGTTTCTGTGTAGACTCCTTTCCATGGCTGTATTCCAATAGGTTTTGGAATTTGCAGGAAAAAAACAGCACTGAGTCTACATGGTTGCTTTATAGCTGTTGAATAGCTCTTCTATCTTGGATTGGTTGATCGGCATAGAATTCAGCTGGTTATGTTGTAATTTTCATGCCGCAGTGTTTACCTTGTTTGTGTGGCTGTGCATGGCTCTACACACCATGTACAACTGCTTACTGAATCCAAAACAATGTGCTACCATGTGCACTGTGGAAATGGACTGTGTAGCCTTATTAAATCTAGCTGATAAATGTGTTCTGTAACATAAATAGAACATGTTGGAGGGATAGATATGTAATACAGAGAATTCAACTTGTTTGGGATTGTTTTTCTCTCCTCATAAAAGAAAGAACTTGTCTTGCTCTATTCAAATGTAAACTGGACAAACAGATGAGCAACTGCAAATTCATCTTGGGACTAGCATCATTTTCTTTTATTTATAGGAGTACCATTTACATTTTCTGTCTGCTCTGGGTTATTCATATTTAAACTACAAGGGCTAAAACAATGGCAAGGCTTCTAAGGAACACTCAGGGCAATAGCCTAGTATGAAACTATGAAACCTCAAAAGGAAATATGATTAGTGGTTTTCCCCAGAGTTCATGATGGAACCCCTCTTGTTTAATATTCATTTCCCAAATCTAGTAACAAAAAAGATTTTTAGCTAATTCAATCTGCTGATGACTGTAATCTGTGTGGATGTTACTGAAATGACTAGATGATGCCAGTCACTGGTGTAATGTTCCTAGTTTAAATGGAAAAGGTTCATTATCGTCAAATTTGACTAACCACAAAGGCTGCACCTGTCTCCTGCTTGATTAAGTCATCTATATTCTTGGTAAGACCATACAAACCTCTCTAGACTTTGACAACCATGTCATAACCTTACTAAATAAATCCTTCCCCTTTGCCCAAGAAACATCAAACACATGTCTCTGAGGTTTAAACAAGGTATCATTCTTCAGTATTCAGCACATTTCAGACCAGTTTTAGAACACAATGTCCCTTTTAGCATGTATGTTGCCAACACTTCACATAACTAGAAAAAAACAGAAGTTCCTGATGAAAAAAAATAATCACTGGTCTAAAGACCTTAAACTACAAATACAGGCTCAAATCTCTATCCCTGTGTTATGTTTGTTGTAGATTACTATGTAAGAACATCATACCTCACAACCTCTTAGAGCAAAAATCTGGACAAAACCTAAAATGACGGGGGGGGCAAATAGGGATGCATTTTAAATATTGCTCTTGCAAACTCAGAAAGTTGATAGAATAATAGGTTTTGCATTAGCATAAATTTTCTGAAGGATGTGGAGTCTAAACTCAAATGTTTGTCATTATTTACTAACTTCAGTTCTCAGCTGTTTGCTAGAAAGGTACAGATTTTAGGAGAAGCACACCAAAAATATGAGGCAAAAATCTGGGCATTCTGCGAAAAACTGTACAGTTGAGAGGTATGGAACATATATGTGCCTTTACATGCCATACAGGAAAATTCCCTCCTCTACCTCCTTTACCTCCACAAAATGGAAGGTTCTAGAAATTCCTATACTAAGGATATAAACCTCCATCAAAAAAATAAATAGAAATTGCTGGTAGGATTGATTCATCAGCTAATGTTTGCTCTGGAATTAGCTATCTGTACTTAGTAAATAGAATGTTTTCTTAGATAACTTCATGAATAATCTTGACAATTTGATAGATATCCACAACCCCCCCCCCCCCAAGATAAACCTGTTTTTCTCTTCTGGAGGTTGGAGTTGCCCTTTGATGATGGGGGCAGTCTAAGTCTAACCTTGGGGGCAAGAGGTATCCCTTGAGTGTTGGTTTACAATTTGTAAATGACCCTTTGACTGATTTTGACATTTATTCTCTTTAATGACATAGCTCACTTTCTTCAAAAATAAAAGGGGTCTGGTTAAATAAATAGAAGTGCGGTCAGGATCATTCTCAGCATTATGGTTTGGGAGAAGGGACCTTGGTAATTTTAATCCTGGGTTTTGGTTGAAGATTTGCTATTCTGCCAGGGACATGTCTTTGATTTATGTCAACTTTCCTTAAGGAAGAAGTAAACAAAGGCAGAAGTACATTATGCATTTTTTTTTTGTACAGAAAGGAGTATATGTTGTTTTAACTATTTCATTTAGATCACTGAGAACAAAATTAGGTTTGCTCATCTGGAGTTTATCTGAATGTAATTGAGTCTTTGTTTGAACTCTAAAAAATAATGCTTTCAGCATGGTGTACATGCTGGTATATGCCATTCTGAATTCCTGAATGGTTATCTACATCAAGGATATCACCACTAGGAAGTAAAAGGAAATACTGATTGGTTAATCTTCAGAGGATACAAAGGACTTCTGGACATTGAAGATAAATTTTACATCTTGCCATTTTTTTGGCACAGTGCTGGCACTTGCTGAATCTGTTTTTTGGGGAAACATGCATTTTATCTGAAAACGCCCAAAGAGTTTATGACTGCATACTCTGTCTTTAAGAAGATCTGCACAACCATGCCCTTGGTAAGGAGAAGAAGGAAGACGCGTGAATGACAATGCATTACCTAAACACCTGGTCGATCATCTGAGAGGATTAGGACTGGGCAAAACAAGTAGTAAGGGCATTCTAGCAATCATCCCATAAACTTGGAGTTCCACTGGCTTGAAGATTGATTTGTAGGGTCAAACGCTAGGGGTCATAGTCCTAGGGAGAGCAGTCATCTGATCACTGAACTGTCTATTTAAAAAGATGAAAGAAAGAGATGCATCATAGAGTTAATATCACACATGTAGGATAGACAAAAATGTTAGCCATGACTGAGTTCCTTCAAAACCACAATGGGATTTTCTTGGTAGGACAGTTGGCTTGGTGACCCAAACATGAACTTTACATGGATTCCTCATTGGCTGCTGACATGGAAGGTTCCATTGGGAGAGATGATTCACAGGCCTTCTGCTAGAAATGTTAAAGGGCAGTGTTATAGTTTGTAATGCTCAAAGGGTGAGAAATATGTATCAGGGGTCATAGAGTTTGAATATTAACCTGGCTTTTATTTTAATAACTATTCAAGAGGATGTGGAATATTTTAGATAGTTTAGCAGAGTTGCAGTTTTTTAAGAGGTTCAGGACATTGGTTCTAGAAGCAAAGTATATCAAAACCCAAGTACCACAGAAGTTATAACTGATTTTTGGTATTAGACGAGACAACATATTAAGGAATCATGAGCCCTTACTGTTAAGAAAGTATATATTGCAGCTGACAATACATTCCTATAATTCATTAAATGTCCCCATCTTCAGTAGCAAACAATAACCTTTCAGGAGTTAAGGAGTTACCTAGTAGAAAGCTGACAGATGAGGGACTCTGTTATAACTGCAAAAGTGCAGCTAGCAGCATTAAACTTTCACAGCAGGTAGTGGAGTTCATTATCTCCACAAAGCATTGAGCAGTAATCATGATGCATAGGTCTGGGACAGGCTTAGGACCCTACAGGTGGATCTGAAGCAACCACTGGGTAAGGAGTTGCTTTCTATGCTCTTGTAAGGAATGCATGTAATCATCCCAACATATGATGCATAAGTAGTTCAGGCTGAGGTAGTAATCACATTTGTGTATCACTGGGCATGAGTCTGTGATCTCCTGGACAGCCAAAAGATGAAGCATTTTAGCCACTGAATCGGGGGATTTGGTAATAATTAAATCCACATTTATCATACTGGTGAGTTTTCAAAGGCTGGTCATTTAAGTAAATGGCAGCATGAGGTATAAGTCAGGAAAAAGACCCACCAGGTCCTAAACCGAGAGCACAGATGGCAGCATGGCAGCATGAGGTATTACAAAAAGAAAGGAGCTCACTTGCCTAGTTATGTTGATAAATCCTCTATTCTACTTAAAGCAACAAGGATCTTTGCTAGTTCTTGTCAGTAAGCCAAAGGAGAGAGAAAAATGGTGGGGGTGTATGATGCCACAGTACTCAGAGTAAGACGTGACATGGTCTCCCCCAGAGGGAATACACCTTTCAGTCATGTGAATGAATAATATTTGCAACCTGCAATTCAGACTTATTTACAGGAATTTTTACAGAAGTTAAGGAATTAGGACGTAAGATACAGAACGATGGCACACACACACAAAAAAAAGACCACAAAGAAGCTAGAAAGCAAGAGAATAGTGTTGTAGCCACATCTTGGGAACAGTGAAAAGAAGAGGAATTCTACATGGAGGGACAAGCCACAGTTCATAAAAGGTTCAGAATGCAGGTTGGTGGGCACTGTGGCAGAAGGCCCCCATTGCAGCAGCCTTGGCATTACTGACAGGAATAGTGTTTACAGGAAGCTGAGGTGGGCTTATTAATGGGATAGGACAGAGTTTATAGCCTTGCATGAAGCTAGAATTTGCATGATGGAAGTACTATGGATTTCATGGGATCTGGTGTTGCACTGGGAGGGGCAATATGCCCCCCCCCTTTACAAGGGCAATAGTGTGATTTTGGTGTCTCTTTGTCAAACATGGCTCAGGAAAGACATTTTTTTGAAGTTTTTGAAGTTGTCATTAGAGCTCAGCTGTTAAGACATGCATCTTTCATCTTAACTGGTAGATTTCCTAAATTAATAGAGAATGGACAATTAGTGGCGTTGATTTTTTTTTAGAAATTTTCAGACTGCGGACTGGATGGCTGGTCTTTCATCCTGGAGTTATTTCAAAAGGTGCAATGGATAAAATCTATACATAAAATTATTGAATGGAAGTAAAGTGCAACTGGCTGGAGGATCAATGAAAGAAAAAGCTAATAGAACAATATAAATGTTGGTGGTATCATCTTAAGGGTAAGAAAGTTGGGTTAGACATACATTTACAGAGGAAAATAAACACATGTGCAGGCAAGCACTGGTTAAAAATGGAAGAGGGGAACAACCCTCACTTCCTCCTTTATTATAAAGCACATGATCATCTGACTTCTTTTGACCTCTTCATACCAACGACATCAGTGTAAGAGCACACATACGATCATTCACTCTCTTTATTATTATCAGCCAACACCCCCACTTGCTCTTATGCTGTATACAAATACATTTATAGAACATATTTTTGAATGACTTTTCCTTTACATTCCAAATATGTAATACATGAACTTTTCAATCTTCGATTTTGTAGCAGGTTTAGTAAAGACATCTGCAACCATGTCCATTGTCGGGCAATATTCAATGCTTATTCTGTTATCATTAAGTGCTGACCTGACAAAATAATACTTAATGTCAACATGTTTACATCTCTGTCAGCTTACTGGATTCTTCGACAAAGCGATTACTCCTTGACTGTCCTCAAATATTGTTACTGGCACATACTTGCACTCTCCATCCATTCCACTCACCAGCAGCACAAGGTACAGACTCTCCTGTGTTGTTGCTGCCAGTGCCATGTACTCTGCCTCACATGTAGATAAAGCCACTGTTTGTTGCTTCTTTGATTTCCATGAAATAATAGGCCTGTCTCTATTGAGGCTAAAGGAATAACCTGTTGTACTACATCTATCGTTTTGATCTGTTGCCCAGTCTGCATCACTGCATGCTATAAGCTGAAGTTTCCCTTCACTTTTCTTGTAACACAGCTCTCTGTCCAATGTACCTTTCAAGTATCTCAACACATAGTGTTAAATGAGATTCACTCGGTTGTGACAAATATTGTGAAAGTTTAATTACAATCCAGCTAAGATCCGGTCTCGTGCTTGTCATAACATATATCAAACTATCCACAAGCTCACGATATTTTCTTGGATCTGTAGATTCACTGTCACATTCAAAGTTTAGTTTTAGTTCAGAAGGGGTACTTCTTACTTTACAATTAGACATACCAAATTTCTCAAGAATTTTCGTAATGTACCTCTTTTGATTCATCTTTACTTCACCACTCTTCTGGGTAAAGTCAATGCCTAGAAAATGTCGTAGCTTTCCCAGATCTTTCATTTTAAATTTAGCCTTGAGCATTTCCTTTACGTCGTTTAGTGATTCCTTGTCACTAGCTGCTATAATGAGATTGTCAACCCATATAATTAGAACTGTTTTCTCATTTTTAGCCTGTCTAGTGTATACACAATGGTCTGCGGGGTTTGGGTAAAACTATTTTCACAGAGATAATCATGCAACATTTTGTTCCAGTTACGCCCTGATTGTTTCCATCCGTATAATGACTCATTCAGTTTACAAACCAATTTTTCATCATTATTTGATTTCATTTCAAAACCTTCAGGTTGCTCCATATACACCTCACAGTCAATAGGAGCATGTAAATAGGCCGTTTGTACATCCATCTGGTGCAATTCTAAATCGTACTGAGCTGCCATCTGCATTAGGCTTCATACAGATGTCACACTTGCAGTTGGTACAAATGTCTCATTATAATCTATACCAGCGACTTGACTGTAGCCTTTAGCTACATATCTAGCCTAGTAAGTCTCAGTATTATCTGCATTGTCTTTTACCGTGAAACCCCCCCCCCCCCCACTGCATTTCTATTTTCCGGCAGTGTGGTGAGTATAAATGTGTTGTTTTCCTTTAAAGACTTAAGTTCCTCCATCATGGCTTTGACCCACTTTTCCGAGTTAGACAAAATCATGGCTTCTTTAAAGCTCTGTGGTGTGTTGCATATTAATCGGTAACAATAGTCAACATTAACTGTCACATAATCGTCGTTTTCAACTTTACACTCATAGTCTTTCAAGTATGCAGGTGGTTTTCTCTCTCTTTTAGAGTACTGTATCCTGCCTTTCCTCTTCTTGCCTTACTATTGTGTCTTGACTGTCAGCTTTTGGTTCTGACTTAAATGCACACTTCTTCTGGTATTAAGATCGTCAGCTATCACTTCTGGGTCTGTCTGAACCTGGCATTTAACTACATTCTTAGTAAAGAACTTGACTAACCTGTGTCTAAGGACCCTTCCTGTGTCAGGATAATAGACCAGATATAATGGGCTGTTTTTATCATATCTGATCAAGATCCCCTTATCACATCTTGGGCCTAACTTCTCTTTATCTTGTCTGCATGCATAACACACTGATCCACATTCTCTCATCCTTGAAAGATCAGGTTTCTTTCCTGTTAACATAAAGAATGGAGTCTGCCCCACATGCCTGTTATAACATCTGTTGCGAATAAAAGCAGCAGTCATTACTGCATATGTCCACAACTCTTTGGGTAAGTCACTCTCTATCAACATACACCTTGCCATTTCGAACAGTGTTCTCCAATTTCTCTCTGCTGTCCCATTCTGATGGGGTGAGTAAGGTGCGGACATTTCATGTCTTATAACAGTTTTACTCACTAGTGACTGAGTATTTCGACATTAACTCAGTGCCATTATCTGATCTGATACACTTGACTTTCCCATAAGGAGCTGCATCTGCAATAAACTTTTCAGTCGCCTTGACTGTATCACTCTTGGCTTTCAGAAAGTAGACAAATATTACACCCGAGTAATCATCAGTAAATGCTAAAACATACTTAAAGCCATCTTTTGCTACTGGCTCAACTGGGTCTGACAAATCAGTATGGACTAGTTCAAACATAAGTTTTGCTCTTGCATCTAGTTCTCTGTTTCTGCTCTGTACATATTTCCCTTGCATACAGGTTTCACGATCTAGGTTAGGTCTCTCAACTTTACCTTTAATATACATTCCTTTTACCACTTTTTCTAATTTTGACACATCTTTGAAATTACAGTGACCAAGCATTTTATGCCATGCTTGAATGTCATCACAGCCCTTAGATGCATCATAATGTATCTCACTATCGTTTTCTTCATCATATGTATCTAAATAATAGAGTCTATCACACTCAATTATGTCAAACCTGGTGCCATTTTTATAGATGAGTTGATCCTGGCCTTGTTTAAAGTTGATCGAGGCCCCCTCGGACATTGCTGCCTTAGCAGAACAAATGCTTTGTGGATGCATCGGGATATACAGCGCCTGAGTCATCATCACCTTTACTTTGCGCCCTTCTGTATTTAGCAGCCATACATCTGTATTACCTCTTTTCTGTGCAGCCCCACAGGTTCTTGTTCCATCTGCTAATTCCACAATGTGTTCCTCCGGTTTGAAAGTTGCATCAAAGCATTTAAACTTTTTCAGGTCGTTAATTATGTGTGACGTGGTGCCAGTGGCCACCATTAATCCCTTCTGTTTTAATTCACGACCTTGATGCTCATTTATTCTGAAGACAAATGTGTGATCATCTGCATCAGTTGCTTGTTTCACATTATCTTTCGTCTTTCATCTACAGTTACTGTCTCTGTGGCTAGAATTTTTACACAAACTACACCACTGTCTCTGGTCTTTATATTCTCTCTGGCATTCTTGTGTCTTATGTCCATTTTGGCCACAGCTATAGCATATAATCTCTGCTTTTACTCTTTACCCAAGGCCACTTGCCTTCATCACATTATCATTGCTTACGTTGGCATTAAATTTCTCGGTATGTTCATAGCTTCTCAACCTTGTTTTGAACTCACCAAGGCTCAGCTTATCATCATCTTGAGTGATGTGTACTGCAAATGGTTTAAAAGTTTCAGGCAACCCTTTCAGAATCATCGCAATTAGTAATCCATCACTGAGCTTCTCCCCAGCATTTCTAAGTGCCATAATGGCCATCTCAGCCCTAATAATATAGTCTGTGACACTTTCACTGATGGCCTTCTGGAGGCTTATTCATTCGGTGTATAGGCTAATTACCCATGGCTTCCCTTTCCTGGCATAATGGTCTCTCAGGATCTGAAGCGCTTCTCTGCCATCGTCTGTGGCTTCTCTCATGACGAGGGACAAACTTTTGTCATCTAAGAACTGTATTAGTTCTGCATATGCCTCCTCATTTTTCTCAGCATCATCGTCACCTTCATCCTCATTCTCATCGTCTTCTGCATCCTGCTGCACATTTCGCAAAATGGCGTCTTTCAGCCCTAGCAAATGCAGGTGTCCCAAAAACTTTGTATCCCACAACTCATAATTCTTCTCATCTCCGTCAAAACATAGTCTATGCCATCAGCTTCCTACTTCCCTCCTGGGCCCATAACCTGTTGGTGGTATCATCTTAAGGGTAAGAAAGTCAGGTTAGACATACATTTAGAGAGGAAAATAAACACACGTGAAGGCAATCAATCTGGTTAAAAAAACGGAAGAGGGGAACATCCCTCGATTCCTCCTTTATTATAAAGCACATGGTCATCTGACCTCTTTTGACCTCTCCATACCAATGGCGTCAGTGTAAGAGCACACATCATTCACTCTCTTTATTATTTTCAACCAACATTAAATACTGAATTCTGATAGCTAAAGGACAAAATAAAGGAAAAGATTTGATTTGAATGCATGATGCAAATTTTGCATAAAGAATTTACTGCTTAATTAACACTGGTTAAAACCAAGAATGTGGTTATTCAATAAAAGTGAAAGAGACAAGGAAAAGAGCCTGAATAACTCAAAAGGGTAGAGAACACCTCCATTAAACCATTGTTTGAAAATTGCTCTTTGCTGGGGTAGGGATACATTGCAGACTAGAACTTATAGTGCATCAAAGATAAAGATCATTTTGATACACACTATTAAGATGCTTGCAGTAAGCAACTGCATAAGTACTAAGTTGACTGGCCAGAAATGTCTCACTGTAGATCATAGAGTTTGTTAGACACCCTAGCCTTCTACTTGTGGAGGAACCTGTACACTGTAGACCATAGAGTTTTTCAGACATCCTAGCATTCTACTTGTGAAGGATACAATACATACTGCTGGAGGTTGCTGCAAAGATATTATGCATATAAGTGACTATACTAGGTTGTTGAATCACTTAACATTTTCAAACTTTTATTTCAAGTTACACACTTACAATCATGTTATCATCTTGGCATGTGCAGTTTCATCAAATTAAGCAACTCTTCATGACAACTGAGTGAGAGCCTATTCAAGATTTAGTGTTCTGGATAAGCAGTGGTTTGCAATAAGGTGTGCATTGCATATGTCAGTTATGTGCAAGGCTTCTGTTCAGGGCACCATGGAATTCAGATAACTTATAATCTTCTTCATATGAAAGAGTATCAGTATTCCTACTTTTTTTCTTTAGAATGTTGAACACACTGTACATTGTCTAAAGCACAGCATACTTGAATTTTGATTCAGATGGGAACACATTTTCAACTTATAAACAAGAAAGATGTCAATTTTGCAAGAAAGACACTGTATAAGATCAGTTTTGGCTTTTTTAATATAACTGTCAGTTATAGTCTGTGTAATTTGTCTCTTAGAACTGCTGCACTTTGTCATAAAAAACTTGACATTTTTAGCTTTACAGCAGACATTTCAGAAGGCCTTCCTGGCTCTTCTTTTCAGAAAAATCAGTGCCTACTACCTCTATTTCTAAAAGCCCTGCTAATACAACATTTAAATGATATGTCCTCGGTTTACAATACCTCATCTGTTCTTGCCACTGACAAAAATTATTTCTTGTTAAAAATAAGCCTGAACATTTTACAGAGAAATTATAAGCACAGACATATGATGACTCATTTGCAAGTACTGTTTTGCAGGGTTATAATGTGCCTCTTCAAAAGCTCCAAGAAAGTTGCCCCGTGAAAAACAAACAAACAAAAAAATCTAAAGAATGAAGAAATGTTGGCTTTCTTTGCAAGAATGTTTGCAGTTTGCAGCTTTTATTTGGAAAGTGCAAAGAAATTAGCATGATGACAACAGTTACAAACATTTGTGGTGGAGACCCCATGGTTAATTAGCATCTGCATGCAGTTTTGCCAGAGAGAGACCATCCTCTACACTGAAGATTCTGAGGTGCTAATACCTGGGTGTCTCTATATCAATGAGACTTAGCAGGATGGGTATGCCTTAGCTCAGACATTTTTCCCATCATGCTAAGTCTCACTGATACAGAGACTGCTCTACCACTTAGGTATCAGCATATCAGTCTCTCTAGTGTAGAGGATGGCCTCACTAGCAAAACAGCATGCTACTGCTATTTAACCATGGGGTCTCCACCACGAATGTCTATAGCTCCTGATTTAATCTGCTGAGCAATTCAAAGAATCCATTGAGAATCACTTGATCAAGTAACATTTTATTCTAAGAGGAGAAGTGACTGCTGTAAAAACATTGTGGTCACCCATTCACTCCAAAGGGAGCACTCATGTTGCAGATAATTTCAGCAAAGACGTGGGGGAGGGGAGGTATTCATGAACTATATATATATATATATATATATATATATATATATATATATATATATATATATATATATTCTTTAATACTACATATATATCTATATATATTCTTTAATACTACCTTCTTATCCATACTTGATACACATGCTCCAGAACGTTCTATTAGAGTAAAGACCAAAACAGCCCCATGGCTTACCAACGATACTAAAAAACTCATTCATACTAGAAACAAAGCATGGACAAAATGGAGATGGTATAGACAAAACCCTGATTTAGTTCATTTCCGCCAGCTTAGAAATCTGGCTAAAAAATCAATAATCTCTGACAAGAAAAACTTCTACTGTGAACTTCAGGAAACTCATATTAACAATTCTAAACAATTCTGGTCATCAGTAAATAGACTTCTTTCCCCAGGAATTGCTAAAACTCCTTCCCCTCTAAATGCTGACCCAGAAACCCCTCTCCAGACTGCTAAAGCATTCAACTCTTTTTTCTCTGAAACTATTCAATCCCTAGCCAAACAAATGAACACCAACAACTCTTATATTCCAACTAACATAGCTAACTCCTCCTACAACTTCTCTCTAAAACCTATATCTACTTCTTTCATCTACAGACTCATTCACAAACTGAAACCCTGTACCCTTCTGCTGACAGGCTCCCTTCTCTTTTCCTTCAGAAAGCTGCCAAAGAAATTGCATATCCTATATCCTTACTTATAAACAGAACTATCCAAGAAGGAACCATCCCTGATATCTGGAAAGTCTCCTATATTATCCCACTACATAAAGGTGGTAACTCCCTTGACCTTTCCAACTTTAGACCAATTGCGCTTCCCTCACCCCTAGCAAAAATCATGGAAAAATGTATTCATCAGCAACTTGTGCACTATCTCTCTCTTCACAACATAATAGCAAACTGTCAGCATGGTTTTAGACCTCACCACAGTACCACCACTGCCCTTCTTTCCTTTGTAGATACTATCAACAAAAATTGAAACAACAATACTCTCTCTTCCGCTCTTTTCATTGATCTCTCTAAAGCTTTCGACATGGTCAACCACTCTCTCTTAATTAACATTCTTGAATCTCTCTCTTGTGATAAACTCGCCATTAATTGGTTTAGATCTTATCTTAACAACAGACAACAAGCAGTAATATGGGAAAACCATATCTCATCACTCTTGCCCATTTCCATCGGAGTTCCCCAGGGCTCCATTCTTGGTCCACTTCTGTTCTCCCTCTTTATTAACGATCTTCAGACTGCAATCCCACAAGCAACCTGCATACAATATGCAGATGATTCTACCCTTATCTGCTCGGCACCATCCTCTACTGAACTGAACTCACTGACCCAAAATACCTTTAATACTGTAGAAACTTGGTTTTCTAGACGGTTTCTCCTACTAAATGCCAAAAAAACAAAACTCCTCCTCTTCTCCCCCACCACTCGGTCCCCCCCTTTAAACTTTACCATTTCCTCAAATAATGGCACTATCATCTCACCTGATCGAACTACAAAACTTTTAGGAATAACCATTGACAATAATCTCTCCTTCGATCAGCACATTAACAACAACATCAAGATAGTTAACAGAAAAATTGGATCCCTATATCGTATCAAACCTTTTCTAACCCCAGCAACTAGAACCAAGATTGCACAATCTCATCTCTTATCAACTCTCCTATACGCTTCCCCCATTTATACAAACCTTAAGAAAATCAATCTTAACAAACTTGCAACTTGCTATAACAACATAGTTCGCTTCGCCACTAGTAACCCCTTTAGGACCCACCATTGTATAAACCTAAAACAACTAGGCTGGCTTGAATTTCAAAACTACCTTATAATTCCTCAACTCACTATAGCCCACAACATATTACACCTACCTGACAACACCCCAATACTCTCTCAACTTCTAATCCCTTACAACAATCTTAACTCACTTCGCTCCTCTAGTAAACTCATGACAAAATCTATAAAGGCAAACAACACAGCAGGTGATTCTCTATTCACTAACACAATAGGTAGAAGTTGGAATCTCTTACCTACTGACATAACTCTGACTACATCCCTACCACTATTCAAACAGAAAATTAAACTGTACTTCCAAAATCATTGGCTTTGTTCCTGCAGTACACCTGACTAACCATTTTCTCTTACTCTGTTTCTCCTCCACTCTTTTCATCTCTACCTTATTCATTTCTGTTCCTTTTACTGTTCAGATTTAAGTATGTACATTTATGTACAATTGTTGACATTTAATGAACTGCATATTGTAAACTTGTTTCTCTTTGAAATTATCTTTCATTCTTTTTGTTTTTGTAATTTCTGATTTTTGCTATATCTTAGAGTAGTGAATTTTTTATGTAATGTACTTAGTATTTAGTGGAGCTTTTCTCCTCGGGCCTCTGCTGAAAATGGACATGTATCCAGCCAGACTAGCCCGGTCAACAAATGTAAAATAAATAAAATAAATAAAAATATATATATATGTATATATCAAAAATGGTGAGGTAAAGAAAAATAATTTGGGAAAGTAAGACCACAAAGTTACTGAATGACAAATTAATGTTGACTGCATGGAAGGAAGTCTCCCTACACATAATGGTTCTGTCCATAAATACAAACCTATAAATAATGATGATACCAGCACAGCCTCAAGCTTACATGTAAACCTTAACTATAACTCCATTTATTACATTCAGTCATTAAGGCCATTGATAGTTATAGTAAGATAATGAAGGTATTTATTTATTTATTGCACTTACTTCAGTTTGATCAGTCTATATATACTGATTCCAAGGACCCTTTTTTGCCATAACCCAAGCCATAATGCAAAAAATATATCAGAATAATATCTACATGTACAACAATAGCAGCTAGTATGAAGAAAATAATGCATACATACATTATGTACATAAATTTAGGCAAGCAGATTATACAAACCAGTACATTCAACAGGAAATAAGTCAATTAGTGGAACATAGTGTATATCTATATTTATATAGCTGGATATACATATATGTTGTTGTTTTTCTTTCAGCTTTTCCCGGTTAGGGGTCTTCACAGTGGAACTCCAGTCCGCTAATGATTGACAGTAGGTTTGTACAGTGCCGAGCTGCCAGCCCGAATCCCAAATTTCAACGAAGGCACGTCCATTTACGCATGTCTTTCGTATGCCACTCGACCATGGGGAGAACATGCAGACTCCACACAGAAGGCGCTCCAGCTGAGAATCGAATGGGAGAACCTCTTGCTGTGAGGCAACAACGCTACTGCTGCACCACCGCAGTTGGATAGACATATATATATATATATATATATATATATATATATATATAGATATATATATATATATGTATATATATATATATATATGTATATATATATATATATATATATATAAATATATATATATATATATATATATATATATATATATATATATATATATATATATATATATATACACATACTTATACACACACACATACACACACACACACACACACACACACACACACACACACACACACACACACACAAACACACACACACACACATATATATATATATATATATATATATATATATATATATATATGGGGTCTACTTTAAAACACTGACACGCCAAAACACCGATGACGAGAACATCGAGACCGGACGATTGACAACTGAGATGACCGACAGTTTAAAAGCACGAAACTTCACATGCCCGACAAACCACAATTCCCACAATCAATAAAACAAAACAAATACCTTTTCCGAAAAACACACCTAAGGTCCGTCAATATCGCACACACACCTAACCCGCACCCTAGCCCTAACTCACTTAACCTACCCCTAACCCTAAAGTTTGTCACTATCACACACTTACCTTACCCGCACCCTAACCCTAACTCACTTAAGCCTGACCCTAACCCTAAAGTCTGCCACTGTCGCACACTTACCTTAACATGTCGGTGTTCTTAGCGTCAGGCTTTTAAACTGTCGGTCATCTCAGTGGTCGATCTTCCAGTCTTGGTGTTCTCATCGTTGGTGTTTTGGCATGTCGGTGTTTTAAAGTAGACCTATATATATATATATATATATATATATATATATATATATATATATATATTACATATGTGTAGTTTTGACCAGCAGAAATGTCAAAAATGGTTACAATCAATAGGAACAGCAAAACAATATTGGCAACTGTGATCTACTACAAGTGCCCGAGTGCACACCACTCTTACTCACTGACACTTGCTCTAAATAGCAAGTTCCCTAACTCTGACCAGCTCCATTCTAGTTAATTACCTAGTCTTCCCAAAACCTGACCCTACAGCATTGCATAACTCTATCAGAACTCTAATTCTAACCCAGAAATTCCCAGCCAGTCCATAATCCTAGATATAGCATTCCCCTCCGTAACCATAAATTCCCCTGCTTGCAACAGAAGCCTAAAATTCCACTCCTTCTCCCCTAAATTTAAAGTCACCAATCAATCTCTAATCCCAACATTCAATTCCTGGTCTCTAACCTTAAACTTCACTCCTGCTCCTAAACCTTAAACTAAATCGAAAACTCCCCCTGCTCCCTAAACCTAAATCCTACTCCCAATCATTGCTGAAAGCCATAGAATATGCTCCCCATCTACCACCCCCCAACTGCTACTGTATCAGGGCAAGATATCACAGCTCCACTGTCTTTGCATGGATGTTGCACCTTGCCCAAGTATGTGAGTTCAAGAATGAACAGATGTTTATGTGTGGTACAAGATGCCTGAGGTACTGGCAGTAGGAAAGTATTTTCTGAACACCTGGGACTCGGGTGTTTTGTAGTAGACTCTGGCAACTGCAAACTGGCAGTTTTTATGTTCTTTATCTTGAAAACATGTACAGGTTCTTTATTTGACAGGTAAGTGCCTGTGAGGTCTTTTGTTGTCTAACCTTAGATGGAAAGTGATTCCAAACACATGGGTTAAGTTTAGAGAAGGCTTTATACCCAACTGATGTTTTGAATTGTGATCCACCTAAGTAAAAGGTCTTATGCTGATTATTCAAAAGGGAGTCATTTTGCTGGTTGCATTGATGGCTTAAATTTAAAGAAGGACACACTGACTCTATGTGATAATTTTGAACATTAGGGCTTTTGCACATTTTATTAACTGCAGTTTGAATTGTATTGTGTTAGAACTTGATTGGAAGGTAAGTAAAGGAAGTTTATAATCGATTTTAGGAATAAGGACACTGTGCAAGGGATCAATGTGAGTAGGGCAAAATATGATAGGTAATCTTGTAACAGTTTCAATTCAGCCATATCTTGACTGGCATTGTTATTGTTGGGTAAAAATTAATAAGAGTCAAGGTTTAGGCTGAGCTATTTTTGTTCTGTGATATTAGGAACAATATTCCCATTTTTATCGAATAACACCAGTGCGGAGAGGTTGTGTAACATCTGCCTGATGGCAAAGACCATAATATTGGATTTAACTAGACTAAAAAATAGTCTTTTGGAGTCCATGCAGTTACAAAGTGCAGTGAATGTGGACTGCAATGCTTACAGTAGTTTAGATGCATCGTTGCAGAATGCAGTAGAAAAAGAGCATCAGCACTTGTCTTTTGACTTTTCCTGGTTAGAGGTCGCCACAGTGGATCTCCAATCCGCTTATGATTGGCAGTGGCATCAGCATGTGTAACTATGAAAACGAGAGGGTTGTTCATTAAGAAATTCATGAAAAGTGAAGCAAGAAGGGAGATTAACATGGAGTTTTGTGCTACCTTAGTGTGGGGTGTGCCTGATTCAGAGAAGGTGTTACTAGAGTATATCTTGAATGTTCTGTTCTTGAGGTCATTTCAAACTACTGTAAGGTATTATTGCCAAAGTTAAGTTTACCATGTTTGTCAAATAGCAAAGGGTGATTTACAGTTATAAAAACCTTTGTCAAATCTATGAACGAGCCTGCTGTTAGCAGGCTATTATCAACTTTAATGAATATGGTATATTTTATGGAGTGTAATGAGGCCATGGTAATGGAGAAATCACAGAGGCTTTGATGCTCATAACATAGCAGGTCATATTATTGTATGTGCTTGAAAAGTTATTTGTGTGGTACTTTTTTGCCAAAGTTTTTGTAAGGCAACACGACATACAACGTAGCTATGGAGCTAAAGTCCTTGCAATTATTTGGGTTTGTCACTTTAGGAAGAGGGATTATAGTGTCATAATGTCATGGATGAGATATATATATATATATATATATATATATATATATATATATATATATATATATATATATATATATAAATTCATGACTGAGGCTTTGCTATGGATACAGATGTCATTCAGAGAAAGGCTAGGTTTAGTTGAGTAAACTTTGCTCCTGATATGGGATTAATGTTTTCAAGGTCCATTTTGACCTCTTTTACTGTTAGCTGTTTTAAGTAAAAAATAAAACAGCGTAAACTCTACTACTTAAATCAAGAAAAGAAAAAATATTGCCCAATGTAAGCCCTGAAAGTGGGAAGCCTATGTTTATTGTTAAAACGAGTTTTTGGTTGGATTAGAAATACAGAAATAATTTTCATGACAGTCAGCTCCTAATGTAGATGCAACATTTAACCTAAACCTAACCCTGTTCTAGAAGGAGGAAGGCACATCTTTAGCATTATATATAAGGTTATAGTAGTACTGAGGTCTGAGGTAATAGTGTTGGGAAAGTTCTGGACTTAAATCATGGGAAACTGCAGGTTTGCTCAACAGTTAAATAAAGTGGGAAGGTTATCATTCGTGCTCTGCTTAAGTTCTGTTTAGTGTGAGCCTGTGACTTTGTTTAGACTAATGGCAGTATTCAGTCCTGGCTTCTGTTTTGGCATAGCATTAATCTGTGAAGAGCAACACTACATCGTTACGCAAATAAGGTGAGTTAAGGTCATTCATGCTGACTACGGAAATGGGAAGGAGTTTCGATAAACGTATTTCTATGGCAAAATGAGCATTAAAGGGACAGTTGTTATGTGGATAAGGTGCTTTAGATGTTGGCTTATTACTACAATTCATAGAGATAAATGAAAAAAGTCCTCATTTGCATACTTACATTAACAGCACCATAGGAACTTAGGATAACTGGAGTTCCATGTCAAATTGTTTGCAAACCATGGACTTTGTAATGTTAAGAAAAAATAAAAATCTGGTAAGACTATTGAGGTCACGTCAAGAAATGTTTGTTTCATTCATATGGTGGGCATATTACAATGGCTTTGGTGAATAAGCTGTCATTTGTAAATGAGAAATTATTACAGCAGCAGTGGAAATGATTAGTGATCACCGAGAAAATTTGCTTTGGTATATTTTAGTGATTATACAAACATTATAGCAATGCAATGATTTTAATCTGAAGTACAAAAGTACTGAAGTGGCAAGTATGTTTTGTCTCTTTACTGGGAGATTCTTGAGTGACACTGACAGTATTTTAATTACAAGAACAGGGGCGAAGCTCAAGAAACAAGGAAAGACTGGGATTTTGGATGCAGGCCTTTAAGGAGAATAACAATAATCATACAGAATATGATATCTATAAGGTAGCAGAAAGTATCCTAAGATCCAACACTGGAATGGAGAACGGCGATTCTGCCGATAGGGATAACTGCAATTAGGGATATAGACAACAGGCATCAGGGTCTGGAATTTATTGGAGAAAAGTGGCAAAGGAACCAAGGTATTGGGAGCAAATAACTAGAGAGGGTAAGATGACAGAATGGTAATACGCCAAGAATTTATTTGGACTGCAGGTCAGAGATCGCCTTCCCTATCAAGGATTGATGTCAGAGTAAAGGCAAAGAGAAAGAAATAGGGGTCCTAAATGAAAGACCAGCACTAGCAGTGTTTTTGGTAGAATCAAGAACAGAAGTTGCTATTAAAAAAGGAATAATTAGTAGATCATATAAAATATTGCATGATCAATCAAAGGAGGTTAGAAAGGACTGTGAAGATAGCTTGGGTAAGCAATTTACATTGAAAGAATGGGAGGATATATATGTCTGCCAAATATGCAAAACAATCTAGAAAATTTTGGACTTTTGCTTGGAAATGATTATATTTATATTTTTGTACACCAAGTAGACAGCTAATGTTGGAGGTATGAAGGGGAAGAAAGAAATAATTGGGAACATATTTTCTGGGAGTGTGGTGAGTTGGTAGACTTTAAGGATTCCCTGAGGGATGCACTGTCTGAGATGCTGGGTGGGCAAATTGGTATGATTAGGGAGATGATTTTTTCTGAGATATGATACAGAATTGGAATTGCCTTGACATGGCAAGGCCTTGCTCTTTCTAATTATGGCTCACTGGCACACTGGCTCACTGATAGAAACCACCTAGTCAAAATATGGGAAGCCACCTCAAGTAGTAGACCTGTAACAAGCAGTGTACCCCAGGGATCAGTCCTGGGGCCTCTGCTGTTTGGGATATACTTCTCAGAGGTGCAGGCCAAATCTTATGGGCTATGGCTGACCAAGTTTGCAGATGACTGCCAGCTGGGTGCTGTTATCAATTCCCCTAGTGATGTCGACATCCTCCAAGACGGTCTCACCCAAACAAATGACTGGTGCCAGAAACATGGCCTCAAACTGAATGCCAAAAAATACATTATCATCCTTTTGAAGAAAATGACACTCCCACAAATTATCACATTGATAATAAGGCACTAAGCACACAATCAGTTGTAAGTGACTTGGGAACCCAGGTTGATAGCAAACTGACTTTTGACCACTATATTGCATCTGTTGTACGGAAAGCTTTCTACATGGTCCATCTCATTAGTAAGAGTATCTCATCCAGGGACAAGGTGGTCATAACATCCCTGTATTCTTCCCTTATAAGACCAATTTTTGAATGCAATGACCCTTTTGGCATGTACCTCACAAAGTGCATGCAGCAGTTGGAGAGACCACAGAGATTCCTCCCCCAGAGAATCCAGGATCTCAAACATCTACCCTACACAGGTAGGCTAAAAGCCCTGTCTCTCTACTCAGTCTCATACAGACTCCTCAGAGGTGACCTCTGTCTGGCATACAAACCAATCTCAGACCCCACCCTGATGGGACTGCTGGGTATCCGCAAGTCATGCTCCACTCGAGTAACCCGCATGTGAGACCTCAACCTGGTCTGTGACATCAATAGGACTTGTTGGCGGGACAGATTTGTGTTCATAGGTTCATAAGTTCATAGGATGATAGTAGGCTATTAGCCCGGAGGCTGTTATAAGCCTAGCCAAGAATTTCACCCATGTTCCCTCAAAATCAGCAACTGTTTCCCCTAAACAGCAGGGACACAGGTGAGATCCCAGGGGTATATTTTCTGTTTCCCATCCAGTCGTCCAGGTTCCTCTTAAAGAGGGCTAGAGAGGTACACTGCTTAACATGGAGAGAGAGAGAGCCTATTCCACAGATGGGGGAGGCTTTGGGAAACAAATCTATCCCACCAAGTCCCAAAGACTCCCCTTTTTGTGGACTAGACTCCCTCTCCACGTAAAGCAGAGTACCTATTTAAACCTTTTTAAGAGCAACCTGGATAACTGGATGGGGAACAGAAAATACACCCATGGGATTCCACCTGTGTTCCTGCTGCACAGTGGCATAGGGTGCTGACTTGTTGGAATATGAGCTAAATTCTTGGCTAAGCATGTAAGGGCTTCAGGGCCAATAGCCTAGTAACTTCCTATGATCCTATAATCTTATGGTGGCTGTGAAAAAGCAATTACTAGAAAATGGAAATCAAAATCTAAACCAACTACACTAGAAGTAGTGAACATAGTAACAGAGATTAAACAACTGGAACTGAGATGTTTTAAAAAGGGTAGGAGCAAACTACATAGGAAAAAAATGGGAATTGTGGGAACAATACATACAGGGGAGGAATGAAGTTTAAAAGAAGGCAGAACTTAAATGAGCTATGTAATATTTGACTTAAAATGCTTGGGTAGATTATAAGTGATGTATAATGTTTGCAACTGGGAGTGTGTCAGTATGGTTTGTGATGTAAAATGCTTGCAAGTAGGATTGGGTCAGTCTGATTTGTTTTCATTTATATGAATGTATGATTGCCTGTGTTGTAAGTGATGATTTAATCTAAGCTCAAAATTATTAATGCAGTTTGATTACTTTAAAAAATGTGGTTGACACTAATGAACGGGTAAATGCATTTTCTTTACTATTGTGGATGTATTACATTCAACATAACTTTATTTAGCTGGACTTTGCATGTATATATCATTATGGGGATTGCGTCACATTTTTTTCTGAGGGTGGCAGGTGTTATTTGAGTGATAATTATGTGTTTTTCTGTATGGCTGTTGTATTCCGGCAGCTGATAACTGAAATTATTTTATAGGGTCAGCAAGCATCTATCTGGATTGCAAAGTAGATATAACACGTGCAGCAACATTTTAAAAATTTAATATGCAGAGAGTGTGAGAATTTAGCTATAAATCACACTTAGAGCTTCATTAGCATGGCCTCTATGACTCATCACATAGCTATGCCCATTGAAGTACATCTCAGATACCTGTAACATGTTCTCACAACAACTATAAATCCAGTGGTCAGAGTAAAATTTGGTTCTGAGTATTTGTTTATGTAGTCAATAAATGTTATTTCTGAACAGTATCACTGGGATTCATGAAGCTTGCACCAGGCGCAGACGTAGTGTTGGCAATCTAACGCCAAACATGGCCACCGAGCGATTCAAGTACGAGCTGTTTCCACATGCACAACCAGCGTATGCCACAGTTGCGCAACGTCCGGTGCATGTATGCTAATTACCCCATGTGCAGCAGTGTAGCATGCAAATGAATGTATATAGCGATTCATGAAGTGGTGCAGGCGTAGTGTAAGCATGCAGAAATGTAAACCAAAAAAAGGTTTACATTTTTTCAAACATAAAATCAGAGCCATGACAGTGGACAAAACTCATGTATTATACTGTTAATATATGCCAATGGCTAAATATATAGCCATTGGCATAAAAAAACATGCACAACACATAAAAAAGAACATTTAATGTCATGGCTACACTAACGCAAAGTAAAATCGTAGTGCATCAGTGCACAAACAGGATCACAATGAAAATATATTTATATGCAATAAAACTGCAATGTAACACATTTCATGAATTCCCCATAATAGTCAATGGCACGCATGCTACACCACAACCATGGCGCAAGGGTTGCTAAGGGTCTGTGACAGTGTTCTGCATGGCAACTAGGAATTAGTAGTCAATGCCATGCAAATGAGACAAGTAATACTGAATTGCAAAATCCCTGCTGGCATAAGGATGTACCTCACAGCATAATGGTACAACACCGAGGTGTGGCCTGGAGATAAAGATGACATCAAGAGAGGGGTGCACCACGTTAGTTGTAAGCACATTGGAGCATTGCTAATCCGGGTTGCCTGTTGCTAAGCAAAGCCGCAGGATAGGGGTATGGAAGCAGCCATAGCTTTGCTTAGCTGAGAGCACACAAGGTAACTGAAAGTGCATGTGAACGTGGATGAAAACACGCTCGAAACCCGGTAAACGGCTGTGCACAGCGCGCACCACAGCTGAAACAGGAAGGAAACGGGAAGACAATAAGGAAATGCTGCAGCATGGTAATTGGAGTACAAATGAGTAATTAACACCTAGGAACCCACAGTGGGCTATTGACAACAGCTAACATGGCTGCTAGCAACTACCTGCAGAACAGGAAAGGGGAGGTGCCGTACTGCAAAGAAAAGAGAACTGTCACAGCAGAACAAAGCAAATTTACAGTAGATCAGCTACATAACACATTTCGCTACACAATCCTGGGGTCGGAAAGTACAAAACAAGAAAGCCAGCAGCTGAACGCATGCCTGACAATGGGAGGGGAATCGGGTGGAAAAGTGAAGTAAAGGGCAATAGATGAATCATGGCAGCCAAGCGTAATTCAACACCAAAGGCCCCACAATAGTAGTACCTGCTGCAAAACCCATAATTAAGATACCCTGCAGCTGGAATTGCACATACACACCCAATTACAACAGCAGCATCCATTGCACAATAGTATAAAGCGTGAAAGCACCTTACACACACTTGTGTATTCCCAGACACTCAGCACCATTGGTGTATACAGACGCTGAACTTTTAATATGTACATGTTAGGGGCTGCCATAGCTTTGATTCATCAGCATGTGTTGGAGACTGACGGTGGTGTGGAGGATGATGCTGACAACCATCTCAGGCACCAGAGGAGGAGAAGAGTGTTCAGACCCAGGGTAACCTGCCAGGGGCTACATGATCTGGAGATAGTAGAGCATTACAGGTTGGACAGGGACACCATACAGCAACTTGTTAATCTGTGCCAGCCACTCCTCAGAGCCTGAAAAAACAGAGGGGAACCCATCCCAGTGGACACAAAGGTATGTGTAAGCTTGAGAATACTAGCCACAGGTACCTTTCAAAGGCCAACTGGGGATATCATGGGGATCTCAAAGGCATCAGCATCCAGGGTACTCCACCAGTTTCTGGATGCCATGTTACCACATGCCAATGAGCACATATACTTCCCCCGAATGCAGGAGGAGTTGGCCAGCAATATGCATCTCTTCCACCGTGTGGCAGACTACCCGGAGGTACTGGGTGCAATAGACTCCACGCACATGCACAGAAAAGCTCCGCTACAGTACTAAGTAAACATATTAAAGAAAAAAATGTGGGCACACATGCCTGGAGAGTACGGCAAGGCTCCACCAGATATGTCCAAGCAACAGAACTGTGACTTCAGCATCCCAAACACATGCACACATACCCATGCAAGAATGCCATAATGAGGCACATGCAGAAACCAGAATCATCATAGAGCATGTGTTTGGGATGCTGAAGTCACAGTTCTGTTGCTTGGACATATCTGGTGGAGCCTTGCCGTACTCTCCATGGATGTGTGCCCACATTTTTTTCTTTAATATGTTTACTTAGTACTGTAGCGGAGCTTTTCTCCTCGGGCCTCCACTGAAAATGGACATGTATCCAGCTGGACTAGCCCGGTTAACAAATGTAAAATAAATAAATAAATAAATAAACATGCACATCAAGACACCACCCAGTGAGCAGAGTGGGCACTACATAAACCACAAGGGATACCCCTCCATCAACTGCCAGGTCGTGTGCAATGCCCAGGGCATTATCATGGATGTGCATGCTGGCAGCCCTGGAAGCTATCACGACTCCCACATCTGGCATGCCTTACAGCTGCATCAGGTATTTGCCAGGGGGGACATCCCATATGGCTGCCTGGTGGGGGATGCTGGCTATGCACTGGAATCGTGGATGATGACTCTCATCAGAAATGCACACATACCCATGCAAGAATGCCATAATGAGGCACACGCAGAAACCAGAATCATCATAGAGCATGTGTTTGGGATGCTGAAGTCACAGTTCTGTTGCTTGGACATATCTGGTGGAGCCTTGCCATACTCTCCAGGCATGTGTGCCCACATCTTCATAGTATGTGCCATGCTACACTATATGATCCTGTGGAAACAGCTGCAGCAGGGACAGAATGGTGAAGGCCCTCACAGCCTACCACCATTGCCAAGGGCCCCACAGGCACAGAGGGACTCAGACCACGAACACCCTGTGCCAGCCCCAGTAGGCAGATGGAGGTTTGCCAAGTATGCCCATGCCTTGGCAAAGAGGGAACATATAGCACACACACTGGCAGTGTAGGCACCTAGGAACTGACACCCTTCTCCACCTGCACACACAGCAAACATGGATGGCACACACACACGACCACCTGTAAATTGTTATGTATAGGTGGTCTACTCTGTGCATCCTACATAGGCAGCCCTCAACTATTGTATGCACAACTGCTATTGGCACAAGGTAAGTCAATACCTGAACAGTAAATTAAGCTATTAGCATGTGTCGATACTGTATGTATAGGTACATAGGTAGGTACATGCCTAACTGCCCGAGGCCATTCATAAGCCTAGCCAAAATGTGTCTGCTGTCGCCACCCCATTGATTAACTAACTGTCCTTCTGTGGAGCAGACCCAATTGCGGGATCCCTGGGGTGTATCCACTGTTTCCCACCCACTCTGCAAGGATTCCCTGGAGTGTTAGTAAGGAGCTCCGTATAATGTAATCAGGGATGTAGTTCCAAATCATGGGGAGTACCCGTGACAGGGATCTGTCACTCCAGCATCTTCCAGTTATGGCTGTGGCAAGGTATAGCTCATTACAGTGTGTGGCTCACTGTGACATGGATTCCCATAGGTGGAGCATATCCATTAAGCCTGACTTGGACATTGCTTTCTTGGCCAGCAAATATCATCTCTGAGTAAACAAGATGCCACTGAGTAATGCAAGAGTTTATGCAGTCTGGCAGCATAGGACATATGTCTGAGGGCATTATTCCTCTTTGTGAGATACGTTCATGGCCCTTCCAGCTGTCGGATGTGTCTTCTGAGGTACATCCAAAATGGGTTATCATACTCGATGATGGGATTGATGAGTGATGAGTAAAGGGGCACAATAACCTAAGTCTGTTTAGATGCAAACCCTTAAGTAATCAGATGGCCTACATAGATGGATGTCCTAACTACTTCACAGATATGAATGTCAAAGGAGAGATCACTATGTAATGTAGTCCCCACATACCCATTACGTCGTCTGAATTATAGTGTCTGCCACTCATGTGTTAATATGTGTGTGTGTAGTTTCCCAAAATGGAATGACCATGCAGTATGTGGCCTTTAGCTGGAGGCCATGACTCTGACACCCTGTGTTGGTCTATGTGAGACCCCTTGAAGGATGTCTGTGACAGCTGGACTGTCAGTTATGGCTCCCAGTCTGCAGTAATCACCAAACATGGCCTGCAGTAGTCCACCTGTGTTAGCCTGTACCTCTGAGAAGTATATGGCAAACAGTAGGTGTCTCAGGACTGAGTCCTGTGGGACACCAGTTTTGACTGGTCAAGAGTTGGACCTGGAGGCTGCTAGGCTTACCATGTGGGTTCTGTGTGTAAGCCTGTTGGCAAACCAACCTGTGATGTATGGGTGTATGTACTGGCTGGTGAGTGTAGAAATAATACCTGAGTGGGAAATGGTGTCAAAACCCTTGGCGAGGTCCAGGTAGTATGTGTGAACTACCACACCCCACAACTAAAGTCTAGGTGACTGTAAGATGTCAAACAGGTTCAGTAAGCATGATCTGCACTCACTCAAGCTGACCTGGATTGGGTCAAGTGTCTGGAGGTTACCATTGTCTATGTTAATGAGTGCCATGAGGATGCGCTCCATAGCCATGCAGATCA
This sequence comes from Protopterus annectens, assembly GCF_019279795.1. Classification (NCBI taxonomy): domain Eukaryota; kingdom Metazoa; phylum Chordata; order Ceratodontiformes; family Protopteridae; genus Protopterus; species Protopterus annectens. The sequence goes on from NC_056728.1 coordinate 1,913,222,268, forward strand.
GGCTACTCAGGCTTATGGGGTATATTCAATGCAATATTGCACCAGCACAGTGCAAATCTGTGTGTTACTGCTTACATCCTTGACATAGCCAAAGAAGCCTTTGTGGTCATATTCCGAATCCATGCCTATTTACCTATGGATGTCAGCCTTGGATGATTACATGAGTAACATAAGTACCTTGCCAATACTGGTCACGGATGTCTGCATGTCTTGGGATTTGCTGTTGTTCTGGACTACTGTCCTATTTCTGTTGTATAGCCTATATAATGCAGGGGTTCAGCAGACTGGTGTCCTTGTGTAGGAGTAGTGAGTCCTGGTTTACCATTGAAGGCATGACCCATACATCTTTGTAGGTGCTTATAGAGTGCATTCGTAATTCTGTCTGTATCTTGAGCAGTGTCATCCATGAGTGTGGGGGCTGTGAACCCTCCCACCTCTATCATTAGTACTGTGAATTTAGCTGTATGAAATGTATTCACTGTGTGTTCCTTGGGTGGGGGATATGGTTGGGAGTGGAAATCATCAGTGAATAGCTCATGGTCAGATCTAAACAGTGACTGGTTTACCTCTGCTGTAGTGCACCTGTTGCACATGTCAGTGATTACCACCTCTAGTATGTTTTCACTTCTCATTAGTCTGTCTACCATCTGATACAGGCCATATGAGGTGATAAATCCCAGGAAGTGCTGGGCCTGGAAGTGAATACTTGAGTAGGTTATCCAGTTAAGTGTAGGGTAGCCGAATTGACCAATAACAGGGTGTCTGGTAGGACTGTCATGTTTAGCACTGTCTCCAGATAGTTGTTGTGGTGCTCCTGGGTCATGGAGGGTTATCTGTAGCAGCTCACAGTTTGCATTGCAGTCATGGCTGATGTTAGCTGCACATAGATGATCACAGAGGTATCATGCTGCCCCACTAAATTGGAGGTGTAGGTATCCCCGATGAATATGGATACACCTCCTCCATGTCTGTGCCAGTCCATGTTCAGTGGCTGAAATGTGTGTTATAGGTTGTAGTCTGGTAGTGCCGGTGTGCTCACAGGAGCCTTATACAGGTCCCAGCCACAGAACAGATGTAGATGTTGTCCATACTGAGGGGTGCTGTGAGTGCGTGCATGTTGTGAGTAATACCCATGATGTTGAGTAGCCTAGCCCTCATTGATTCTGCTATTGTGCAGTTCATGGATGTGAGATTCACCTCTGACACCTGCCTAAACACGGCACCATGGGGGCACCAATAGCCTTGCCCAGCATTCCAAACCCTTAGGCTGACACAGGCAAGTTGGTGTGGCATTGTTGGAGGCATGTTTCCCATCTGTGCTTGTGTCCCATCTTTCCTGTAGGTAACCTACTGGTAAGCAATACAAAGCCTGAAACCTATACAAGTCCACTAGCTTCCAAGATAGGCTTTTGGAGTGATTATGTATCAGTAGTCTGTATGCTATTGCTGTACTTAACTATTGTCTGACTACATGGTGATTTTACACTGTATATTACACTGTATATTGTGATAGGAAAACTCTGTATAATCACATATAATGTTGGAGATGACCTGCACTGTAGAGGTTCACATATAGGTAGTAGGCTATCTGCCCAAGGGCATTTAGAAGCATAGCTACAGTGTGGTGGCTTTACCTGCACCACTGATGAAGTAACTGAGCCTCTGTCAAGCATAGCCAATGAAGTGATTCCAGGCAGAGTTGCTGGAAGCTGTTGAAGGTTAGGGTGCTGTAGGGTGATAGGGGCACATAGTGATCACAAAAGGGCATGTTAACATGACAACCCAACAGCATTCAATTTCCCCAACAGGTCTTGCAGCTATAAAACTGGAGTGGCTCCCCCACATCCTGGCTGTATGTTTCTGGGACACATGATCCCAGGGGTGTATATACTGTTACCCAGTCACACATCAAGTTTTCCCCTGAAGTGTGTCAGTGAGGGGCTATGCCAAATGTAGTTAGGATGTTAATGTATAGTCTCTCAATTCATGTGTTATGTCGGTATTTCGAGAAGCTCACTGGGTGTGGGTGGCTCCGACTGTTGTGTAGCCAAGCTTACACATAGGATTCATGGACACAGGAAACAGACAGAAGGAACATTAATGTCAATAGTGTAATGGCCACAGCATTTGCATAATATCTGTGCAGTCCTGGTTCAAATCCCAATAAAGTCAGAGATGATTTACATGTTACATAGTATACTTTAACCACAGCTTGCATATATAGGTAGTATTCCACAGAATAATAAACATTTGGAACACAACCACTGAAATGTGCGTTAATCACCCTTGCACTACCAGTGCCTGCTCTGAGAGGTAAAATGACCACTGCCAGGATTAGAACATGCAACCATGTACTCAGTCTTTACAATAACCTACTACTAAGCTACCTGAGATGTACCAACAACAGCTGTGTATTCTGACAGGTTAAAACACAAAAGGGAGGAATGTGTGGAAATAGGACAAACCGCCATGTACCCAATGAAAGGTGCATACTATATATATATATATATATATATATATAAATCAACATATATATATATATATATATATATATATATATATATATATATATATAAATCAACATATATATATATATATATAGAGAGAGAGAGAGAGAGAGAGAGATATATGTCAATATATAGGGATATACATATATATATATATATATATATATATATATATATATATATATATATATAGATATATAGATATATAGATATATATATATGTAGATAAATAGATAGGTTAACAACATCTACACAACCATGGAGGTACATATAAATGGGATACCTACCAAACACCGAATGCTTGACATACCGATGCGCATAATCACGAGGCTTAAAGACCGAAAGACCACAGTACCGAAACACCAGAAGCGCGAGTTTTAAAATCCCGATGTTAAGGGACATTTAGTTAGTGCTTCTGGTGTTGCAGTTCAGGTAGGTTACTGTGTGTAAGTGTGTTTCTGAGGGCTGTAGTGTGTGTGTAAGTGTGTGTTCTGAGTGTGGTGTGTATTCCTGGGGAACTGTAATGTGTGGGTGTGGGTTTGCTTTGTGCGTATGTTTGTACGATCTCGGAGGTAGAATATTAAAGTGGGGGTGTGGAGGGGCACAGCAACCCACATGGGGGGTGTAGGGGGGCTTGCTCACCTGCTCATACATAGTGTAGGATGGTTTGTTTGGATGTGGTGGGTAGCAGTGTGTCTCTGTGTGCATGTGTGTGTTCCGTGTTTGTGTTACTTTCGCAAGTTTGACTGTCGCGAGTTTGAGTGTTTGGTAATGTGGGGTTTGGGAGTCTGGGCACAAGTACTGTGGGCATCAGAAATTTGTGCATTTGGGATTCCATAGGTATCCCGTATACAATGGTTGAAGTGTTCATATATGAGTATAACATGGACCATAACAATCACACATTCCGCCACGACCAAACTATATGAACAAAGGATATGGAGAGTATATGCCTATACACTATTAAAAATATGTGCTATGGACATGAATCAAAGATGGGTCAGTCACCAACACCACTCCAATGACTGCAAATACCTATGACAGAAATACACAGACAGCTTTCATGTAGCAACACTTTATTACATTCCGATGTATTGCCGAAAGGATTCAAGGACTAACATCACTTGCATGCTATACAGGAACCAATTAACAGTGCCTTAATGAATCAGCCTGCAATTACCATAGTATTAGTCCACTAAAGGATAGGTGTTCAAACAGGGAAGGAACCCTCACACACATATTGATTATGTATAAAAGCAGTTCCTACACAAATGCATCTGCTATGTACACCCACCTACATCTCCCCCACGCCCAAACCAATTACAATACAAGCTGTAATAACATCACAGATCATTCACTCACTGTACGACATCTGCAGAAGCCTTAACATACCTAGCGAGAAACACACTAACATAGCCCTATGTGAAATAGTTGCTGTTATACAATGGAACAGCTGCTGATGTTACAGGGTTTGTTTGCACTAATCCTGTTTCAGAGGGTTGTGTGTACACCAGGAAGTGTTACCAATTACTGATTAACAGCACAGTATGATACACATGTACACCAAACCAAAGATGTCTGGTGAGCACACTGTAAACCACCTAACAATGCATGCATAACCATACAGCCTTGAGCTTCTCAAACATCCTTGCCAGACTGAAACATCTGCAGAAGTATCAGGTACAAACAGACCCTGCATAAGTAGCAATGTTCTGAAATATAACAGCTGTACTCATATGTAGAACAACATCTTCTAGCCATTACACACAATCCACGGGAGTCATGAAGCTAATATATCTCTGTCTGTTTCCATATAGCTGTTGCAATACATCACAAACAACGCATCCAGGCAATCTTCTTCGAAAGTAAGGCAAAGGGACAATGCCCAAGTGGAGTACTCAATTATACACCATTCTTGCCATGGTATTGGCTAATGGAGTAGCTGCACAGCTGATGTGCATGTAATTAACTACTTTGGAACACCAATTGGTGGTCAGGATAGCACGTTACCGATATTTAGCTATAAAAGGATGACTTGTCACACATTCAAACCATCTTTATATACCAGCAGAACATTACAAAGAAGATTGAAACACAAACTGAAAAGGACTTGAAATAACAGTCAATGACACTTCGGGTTACTAATAAGGTATGTAGAACATTCAGTATGTCTGTGTATGTAGTACCTGTTCTGTAATAATTAAAGTGTACGCAATGCATATAGTGGAAACAGTTATCTTGTAGTGATGTATTGTTGAGCGTAGTAATGCTTGTAGTATTTAGGTGTGTACTGCTGTAGGTCACAAGGTAAACACCTCATACACCACAAGGGATGCTATATAATGGCTTTAAACCCAACAATTCCTCTCCAGCCGCTGTCAGTGGCAGGGTTGGTCCAACAAGTACGTGCTATAACAGGGGATAGTATATGTTGATATATTGTAACAGTAGGCATATGTATGGGTGTATTACTAAGAATAAAATGTTGAAGGTGGGCCTACTGTGCAATTATGATATGCATTGTGGGATATTGTGCCAATAACTGTGTAATGTACAGTATTGTAGGCAGATATGTATTACATTTTACATAGCATTACTGTTATGTTAGGCAAACATTAGTTATGTCTATTGGCATTTACAATACACAATAACAGGATACATATGACTTGTAGTCGCCCAACAGTTTATCAGCATGATAGCAAAGTAAAATGGAAGAGCTAGTTAACTATCCATGCACATAAGACATGTAATAGGTTCATAGGTAGGTACTTGGCTGTCTGCCAAAGGATATTTATAAGCCTAGTTAGAGTGTGTTAGCTTCTGCCACCCCCTTAGGTTAGTTCCCTGTGCCTCTGTCCAGCAGAGCCACTGCAGTGATCCCTGGGGTACGTCTGTCTCCCATCCATCCGTCAAGGTTTATCTTGAAGAGTGCTAGTGAGGGGCCCTGCCTGATGTACATTGGAATCATGTTCCAAAGCATGGGGAGTCTCCAGGTCAGGAATCTATCCTTCCAGCATGCCCTAGTTATCGTTGTGGTTAGGTTTATATCCCTAGAACATGTGGCTCTCATGGGCTTTTGTTTAGGTGGAGCATATCCAGCAATACTGGGTTGGACATGGGCCTTGTATGTCAAGCAGAGATCACCTCTGAGTATGCGGTATGCAACCGAGTACAGCTGGAATTGCTTTAGTTGGGCTGCATAGGTCATCTGTTTGAGGTCAGTAATCCACTTGGTGTGATACTGTTGTGGTCTTTCAAGCTGTTGCAGTTGTCTTGTAAGGTACATCCCAAATGGGGTGTTGTATCCTTTAATGGGTCTAAAAAGTCATGAGTAGAGAGGCACAATGGCCTCCTTTGTTCTGGATGGAAACCCATTTGAGATTAGGGGGCCACGTAGAAGGATATTCTAATCACCTTGGCATTATGGTTATCCAAGGAGAGATTGCTACCTACTTAGGTTCCCAGATCCCTTATTACCTTTTCTGTATGTAGGGGACTAGCACCTATGTGGTAGTCCGTGGGTAATTAGTTTTATCCAAAGGGGATGACTATGCACTTTTTGGTATTCAGCTTGAGGACATGATATTGACACCAGGTATCCATCTCCTTGCGACCCTTCTGAAGGTTGTCTGTATCAGCTGGGGAACGAATTATGGCCCCTAGTTTGCAGTCATCTGCAAACCTTTTCAGCCAAAGTCCTCCTGTGCTTGCCTGTACCTCAGAGAAGTATATACCGAACATGAGGGGTGCTAGGACTGAGCCCTGGGGGATGCCACTTGTAACTGGTTTACAGTCAGACCTAGGGTATGCAACTCCCACTGTGTGGGTTCTGTCTGTGAGCCACTTTGCAACCCGTCTTGAGACGTAGGGGTTAATGTTCAGGTGCACGGGTATGTCGATAATACCATAATGGGGAATGGTGTTGAAAGCCTTTGAGAGATCAAGGTAGGCTGTGTGGACCTCCTTATCCTCATCTAATGCCTTGGTAACTGTCTCAAAGAAGTCCACCAGGTTTAGGAGGCATGGTCTGCTCTTAACAAAGCCAAACTGGGTGGGGTCAAAGGTTTGGAGGTACCCAATGTCTCTGTGAATGAGATCCATGATGGTGTGCTCCATAGCCTTGCAGACCAGGCTTGTCAGGCTTATAGGGCAATAAGTCCTGTGGTCCATTGTGGTGCCACCTTTGTGGAGTGGGATAACTGTTGCTGTGCTCCCAGGGGGCACAAAGCCTGATGCGAGGCTATTATTGAACATGGTGCATAAGTGGGGAGCAAGTTTGTTCTGAAGTTCATGTAAAACACAGCCTGGGATGTTGACTGATCCCATGGATGCTGTGATATTGGCTTTAGAGAGTGCAGCTTTTACCTGCGTAGTTGTGATTACAGGGACTCTTCATTCTTCCTGTATACATATGGGCTCTTTATGGGGTGAGAAGGGGGAAAGGTAGCACTGAACCTATCTGCCAGGATGTTAGCAATATCAGTTGGTTCTTTAATGTTCTTGCCTTTGTGCTGTAACTCAGAGCAGATCTGGGTGTTGCCATCGAGATATTTGACATAGCTATAGAATGCTTTGTGGTTGTCCTTGGAATTAGTGGCGGTTTCATAGTTAGCTTTGGGGGATCTTATAAGGGATCTCAGCTTCTTACTGAGGCTGACCAGGGAGCTCCTCCACTCATGGGATTGTACTTTCTTTTGCAACAGTTTCTTCCTTCTGTTGTACAGTTTGTTTAATGAAGGGGACCACCAGATTGGCTTCCTTTTTTTGGAGGATAGCGACTTGGTTCTATTTGGGATAGCACAATCCATGCACTCGTGTAAGTGCTTATAGAGTGCATTTGTGTAGGATTCAGCAGTTGTAACTGTATTGTCCATCTGCATGGGTGTCATGAAGTTCACCACTTCTGTCTTAAGAAGCATGAAGTTGGCTTTGTAGAAATATTATATTGTGGTTTCCTTAATGGGGGGTGGGGGTGGGATGTGGATATCAAGCGGGTTTAGCTTATGGTCGGATCGGACCAAAGAGGAGTTGACTTCAGGTGTGGAACACTGGTCACTCATGTTGGTAATGCTTAGGTCTAGGATACTGTTGCCCCTGGTGGGGGTGTAGATAAGTTGATCCAGGGCATTGGAGTTTATGAATTCCAGAAAGCATTGAGCTAATGAGTTGGTACACAAGTAGTTTTCCCAGTTAATGTTGGGGTAGTTAAAGTCGCCCATTAGTAGGGTGCTTGGTTGAACCCTAATAATTTCCAGTACATCAAGAAAAGAGGAGTGGGAATCTTGGGGCATGGTGGGGGATCTGTAGCAAGCTACAATTTGGATTGCAGTTTAGCCCAGAGGTAGTTGCACTTGGATAACCTCGGATGCATTGTGCTAAGCAACTAGCCTGGATGGGTGGATATCCTTAATGAATATGGACACACCTCCGCCTTGGGTGTTTTAGTCCAGGTTACATGGCCAAAAAGTGTGGTATGAGTTATGGCCTGGTAGTGCAGTGGTGCTCTCTAGAGCCTTGAACCAGGTCTCAGTCACTGCACAGATATTGATGTTCTCCATTACAAGGAGTGCCTCGAGTGAGTGCATTTTGAGATTTAGACTTTCAGCATTGAGTAGCATTACCCTCAGTTTGTGCTTGCCTGTTCCTATTATTGTGGTGAATATGTTATTTGAACCATGCCTAAAAAAGGCACTATAGGGGCAGCAAGAGACTTAGACAGTATCCGAAATCCCAGGGGTGACAGGTGCAGGCCATCTAATGCAAAGCATCATGGTCTGTCGAACATGTCACCCCAAGCAGACAGATATTGGATCCCCTTAGAATGACACCAGAAGCTTAGCCAATTGTTGAAGTCAATCATTTTGTCCTCATACTGCAGTATCATTCTGGGCAATGGCAGGATGCCACTCAGGGCTAGGGTCATACCTGCCTGGGCTACAAGATCAAAGAGCTCTTCCATGTCTCTTTCCATGTAATCCAGGGAGGTACGTCTCAGGTCATTCACACCAACATGGACAATGACAGAGTCATATTTGTACTTGTTGTGGAGTGACCTGAGTGCATGGGTTATGTGGCGGATCCTGGTACCCAGTAGGCAGCTGACAGTAACCTTCTCCTTGTTTAGCCTGGTGAGTGGGACATCAGTGTAACTGTCTATAGAGTCACCTATGACTAGTGTGTTGTGTACGTTGTTTTGCCTTATTGGCTGTGGTTGAGTGGCATACTGAGTCTGTGGGCTATATGTCATTGTGGTTGTGTTGTGGGATGGAGGCTGCTTGCGTTACCACTTTGGAGGTCTCTGTTGCTTAGACAGATTATTATTGAGAGCCTCCGCGAATGTTTTTGTGTTACTATGTGTGGATTATGGTGGTGTAGATTTAGTGAGACTATGTGATGAGTGTGGTGTGGTGCAAATATTTGCCTTCTCCACATGACTGTCAAGTTCAGTCTTGGTTGGAGAGAGCTTTACCTCCAGTTTGGCTAGATAAGTGCATCTCTCATAGGTTGTAGTGTTGGGTGTTAGGCGGAGAGGGTTGTCTGTGTACATGAGGCAAATGCTACTTTGCCTCAAGATGCCCAGATTCATCAGATAGACAGGAGAGAACACTGGGAGCTGACCCATGGACATGCATGAATATAAAACTTTTTTCCTCTAGATAAGTGAGGAAAGTGAGTACAAGAGCTGTTTTATTCTAAGCAAGTGAGAAAAGTGCATACAAAAACTGTTTACCTCTAGGTAATGATGAAGATTGAGTGCTATAGTAATTAGTAGCTTACTTAGTGCTTACAAGTGCTGAGCATGAATAAGCAATCCAGATAGGGTCTTGGCTAACATAAACACACTGCCCCCCCCAACAGGTACACAATCATATATCCATGTACACTACAGAGCCCCTGTAACCACAACTATGCAGGTACAAGCTGCACACAGGCTGCATGGGACCTGTCCACATCCCAGGATGTATCATACACATATGGCAAAACAAGCTGCTCTCCACATACACATCATGTAAAACATAGCTTCATGTCAGGCTGTGTACACACACTGAATGGTGCACATCAACAGTTATCACAACCCACAAAGAGGGAGACACCACTGATAATGGGAAGTACTATACTACTACCCTGCTGAGTCTGGTCTGAAAGGCCATGAACCTTGATCAACTTATTTGATGTCAGCAGTACAGATGTAGATGACAGTAAGGTTGATTTCACACTGCATATCATAACCATGCCAGGTAACAGGACATCATCACCCATACTGTGTTCTACCTACACTCAGTATACTAGATGTACATTCGTATGTCACAGGAGTGTTTTGCAATGGGACTGCTGGCAGAACCAAAACTACAGAAGGTGCCTGAATAATACATTCACATCACACCAGTGCCAGCTACAGTAAGAGATGGTTAATTCATTGTACTCCCACTCATTGTAGTCTATACCACACAGACTAACATAAGGCATCTGCTTATTGAAGTATGCGAATTACTATGACCTAGGAGCAATAGCTGACTCAGAGTGTTGTGGACAACATACAGAAGGGGCTTTGTGGGTGAGGTGTGTGACATATGGCCACAATCTGACAGCTACATATTGCATTGTCACCCCTATGTTAATAACCCTGTACCCATGAACTACCACCTAGGCAGCGGTCAACATAATGGACACTGTGTGTAAGGGATGCAGCTGGGCAGTTGTCTTTCCTGTGATAGTTACATCACCAGACCTGTCAGGTAGTCATATGTGGCAACCCTAATCATGACAGGGTGCCATCCATGAATATAGAGATCATTGTCCAGCCATACTCAACACTCAAGTGACCCATATCAGAGCACATATTTCCTTTAAGGGGTATTGGCCATGTTCAGATGGCCTACTACACCAGCCTTCTCAATCCCCATCTCCACTATGTAGCATGATGCATTCCCTGAATAAAGCCAGGTCCAACCCATTGATGTTGGACATGCTACACGTACACATCCTGATCACAAACACATACTTCATGGACATCCACCTTCCTAGTACAAGGATCACCACATGCTGGACAGATCCTTGTCCCATACACTTTACATAGTCCTGCCATACTATGCATCCCTGTCCAGCAAAGCTGCACATTGTCCCCCTCTCAGACAAGGTGTGATGACCGCATGGTAAATGCATCATTAACCCTGTGGATCAGTTATGTGGCACTGCTTCACCTGGCCCCAGAAACCCGCCTGTTGGCTACAGCTAGGTAACCTTTCATCCTAGATTCATACATGGGCCAGGGCATATAGCCTACTAGTTGACTTTGACCGTACATGCTATAGTTGATATCCATCCCTGCAAATACCATCAGGCTAGCCAGTGTCCCATGTGTATCACATGTGCAACACAGGTGAAACATGGCAGGATGTTAAACTGCTGTACAGTGCCATGTAGATACATATGGCAAAACACATACATGTAAAATCTTCCATGAGCAAGTCTGCAGGGTCACAGGTCATGTCCGTTAAGGCAGTGTAAGTCTTTATATGTGACATATACACAGCATCAAGGTCAACTGCATTAATGTGGACACACCCAGGCATGTGCTGATAGGTAAGAACACCAGTACAGGCAAACAGACATGCCCACATCAAGACAGCATCCACGTGGAGTATGAGCAATGTAATCAGGTGACACACACACACACATATATGGTGATAATATCCAATCACCATTGAGTGTCAAATGTGTGTGACACAAACATGTCAGTGGTGTCAGTGTCATGTAGATTTGCAAAGACAACTATTTAATTGTAATAAATATGATACACATGTACGTTCAGCTGTAGCTCTGTACATCTCTGTGAGTTACTGTGACCTGTCTCCATCATTATGTCTTCCAGGTATGCCACGTGCAAGGCTACCACCTTATACCTGCTTGGAGGATGAGGCCCTCATCCCATACCTACATGACATTCATGATATCCTGTTCAGCCATGTGCCACAGGATGCACAGCAGTGGGATGCCCTGTGGCAGGAACTTCGCAGGAGAGTTAATGATGTGAGTGGCCACAACCACACATACCGGCAGATGCGCAGACACTGTACAGACCTCATTAGATGGGCAAAACAGTGTGCGAATGCAATCGCCAGGGAACAACGTGCAACAGGTGGTGGGCCACCAACCCAGCCCCCACTCACACATACCAAGGAGCTACTGGACAATCTGGGGACACCTGCAAAGCAACATACACAAGCCTTATCTGATATCGTAGAGGTGGGTGTCTTTCAACCACCGAGCCTAGAATCGCCTGGTAAGTCACTACTGCACATATAACAACTATATTCCATACAGTTACATGTGTCACTGTACAATATGTAATGTAACATCATATGCAAGGCATGTATACACACATGCCGAATACTATAGTATGCTACTCTGTGTATGCACACATGTGCATACTCCACAGTATAGTCTATTGTACTGGCGTATGTGTTAACATGCACATTGCACCCTGTAGCTATCATACAGGCGTGGATAATGATCATACTGCTGTGTCACTCCTATTTAGGTACTTCTGGCATTCCGCTGTGACAGCAGCCCATTGCAGGTGAGACTGTTATTATTTATCAGGCATGTTAATGCACAGATCTATCTGCCATGTGGCCATTTACCACATGTACACATAATGTATGGTCCTGTCACAACTTACAGGTTGGACCTGCAATGCATCACAATGGTTACCCATGTGCAATACTTGCAAACTATGTGAAACACCGACATGAAACCTCACAAACTGCCATTGCCAGATGTGTGGACAGCTGTGCATACAATGGTGGAGGTGCTGTTCACTGTAGGGAAATGTACTACAGATCAGAACTACACATGTGGGGAATGCAAACAGTACTACACAGTGAGCTGGAGTACGGCCAGCCCACATGATTCACCGGTGTGGATCATACCCCTGCTATGAATTTCACACAATGTGATGTGCTATCTGACATGTCCAAGACATCTAGTGGGCTGGCTGGAACACTGCCTAACTATCTTGAAAAACATATCCCACATACCAAACATACCACCCTTTGCCTGCATAACCCTGTCGTCAGTGGAGCATATGACATCTATGGGTGTTTGTCATATGGGACAACACAGACATGTGAAATAGATGCCCGTCACAACCATTTGGCCAACACATGTACACACATGGCCATGGAGGATGGCCAGAGACATGAAGCAACACACACAGTAGACGTGATGTGCTTGTGTGTACACCCTGTCGTACATTGGCTCCACATGGTCCAACTATGGCCTTTGTGTAATGGTTATATTGCAGATGTGGAACAGTAGACATCCTACAGCCCTGTGCACATCTTTTGTAGGTGTGACATCAATCCACCACATAAGATGTGTTGAACATCTTGAGTGTGTCACGACATGACAGCAGTCACCTGTACAGTGTCCACATACATACACAGACAACCACATCAGCCCACAGTTACAGTACATTCCCCTTGCCTTTGTCGGACATCACTGTCATCCTTGCTCCTCGTGTGTGTGTGTGTGTGTGTGTGTGTGTGTGTGTGTGTGTGTGTGTGTGTGTGTGTGTGTGTGTGTGTGTGTGTGGTGCACAGATGTCATGTGGGTCATGGTGTACTGACGAGTTTGCCATGTCAGGCCATAGTTGCTAGGCAGCAGCAATATGGTGTGCAGGGGTGTCACCCATATACCCTTCAATGACCTGTGTCACACATTCCACATCATGGTTTAGTGTGTGTACACCTCAGTGATGTGGGTCACATTCCACAGTATATATGTATTGTATCTGAACACAGTCATGGCAATGAACTGTGTGTCTAACTCACACTGTATAGCAATAGAGATGCCTCATGATTCCCTGCAATGGCCATGGACATCAGCTAAATGTGCAGTATATCTGTAGGGCGGACAGACAACACTGCATTGGGACACCATTACCCCACTGTATATTTGACAGGACACCATTGTGTTAAACATGTATGCATGTCATTGCACACATCAGCAGATCACATGCATACTTACATGTGATTGTCAAGATCATATGCCACACATCAGGCAGGTGTACTGTTAACCTGTGCTGGTCTACATGGTGTAACACAGGGATGTATGCTAACTACTACTATGACTGTGTACTTTGCATGCCTTCTGCTATGATGCATAACTACCACTATTATTGTCTGAGCTGCATGCTGCATGCTGTCTGCTGTATCACATGCATGTTGCATTCCTTCTGTCATATCACATGCATGTTGGGTGCCATAGAGTGTGTCTGTGTGTGTGTCTGTGTGTGTGTGTGTGTGTGTGTGTGTCTATTGTATAGATTGTAATGTACAGTTCTTGTCTGCCCCATACAGGTGATTTAGGTGCATTCCCCTCCTGCGGTCCATCTGATGTTAATGTCCCCACAGACTCTAGCAGTGATGATGAACATATAATTGAGGCACAGGCAGGGTTGTCAGTGTCTGAATCTGTGCCATTGGTTGCCATTCCACCTATATCCCCCTCATCCCCACACACAGTTCTCATGCCAACACATACCCCATCACCAGTGGCCATAGAGGAAGGACAGTTGGCATGTGGTAGCTTGGAACAGGAAAGTGTGAAGGCTACGGAAGGTGTGCCTGCACACCATGGTGTCAGCCAACTGACTGATGATGCCCCACACAGGCATGTGGCCAGTGCTGCTCATCGGAGGACCTCTGGCCAACATGCCCCTGCAAGACAGAGTGCAGCACAGGCTGTAATGGAGGCCCAGGCATGTGCTGAACGGCACAACAGAGAAGATCAGAGGCTTCAGAGGGCTGCTGTCCGTTCTTTAAACAACAACATCCAGGCTATGGTAAATGCTCAACAGCAGATTGCTGAAGCTTGGTATAGATGATTGGGTGACATGGTTGGAGTCCTTGACCATGGCATTACAATCCGAGAGTGTGAGCTGTCTGTGCTGGAACATCTGGTAAAAGTGAGGTATTGGGCACGTGGACGTAGGCCTGCTACATCACCTGTTTCAGGTCTACGTGAATGAGCTACCTCACATGCCCACTCCCATAGTGGTGTTAGCAGCAGCAGTGCAGCTGGTGCTGTGCTGTCCACACCAGGACACAGCAGGCCACGTGCATGTGGCCCTGGATGGTCCCAACAGGGACATGGTTCCAGTGTACATGTGTCATCAGACAGTACCCAATCTGCACCTCTGCCTGGTAGTGCCCGTGCATCCCCAGGCAGGCACAGGTCACGTGGTCGTGGCCAGAAACCGTGAACTGTAAAACCTGGCCTGTACAGTCCACAGCTGTCAATAATACCCCTGTGTAGGCCAGACACATGCCAGAACTGTGTGCATTAATGCACACACACACCGGAAACATGTAGGGCACCGCAACACACACATGCATAACATCCACACATGCTCAATTAGATCAAAGGCCCTAACCCACACACATGATGTCATCCAATGGTGCAGCCTAGGCCTCTGGCAAACATTATCACCCTGTGCATATGATGATGCCTGTGCCACATCCCTGTCATTCACACCATTGGTGCAGGGACATGCTCATATGGTCTGATGCACAGGGTGAACAGACTAGGAAGATAAGTGTAGATTACAATTGTTATGTACTGTTGACAGGCAGCAGACATACCATGTAGTACAGGTTTACTATGCATTTTGTACTGTTAACA
Source organism: Protopterus annectens (assembly GCF_019279795.1). Lineage (NCBI taxonomy): Eukaryota > Metazoa > Chordata > Ceratodontiformes > Protopteridae > Protopterus > Protopterus annectens. The sequence continues at coordinate 1,913,237,462 of NC_056728.1, forward strand.
GTATGTGTCTTGTGTAACAACAGTAACTGCATGTTGGTCATGATGCTCTGCTTTCCTCCTTCAGGTCTAATTGCATGTGCTGGTGGATGTCAGTGTTTGCAGTTAGTGTCCCATATGTAAATGTGGACTACTCACAGGTATGTATGAAAATACCAGCATGCACCTTGTAGCTTCCACATCACAGTTAGAAAGTCCCACGTTCCAAACACGTCTACAGATCTACTGGTCCAAGAGCATGATAGCTGTGTATTAAGCTTCTGTGGCTACCGATGTGTCATCCCTACTGGGTGACATCACAGGTACAGTTACATGGAATGGGGAAGTAAAAGAGTGGTCTAGTTGATGACAAGGGTAGAGAACAGTGGGAAGCATGTTGCCTCATTGGGAAGCAGTAATACATGTTCCCATGACACGATGCAAACACACAACTGCAGCTACACACTCAGGTATTCAAACACATATATTCAGAGATACAGTAACACACTCACACACTCACGGATTCACCGACACAGTAACACACACACAGTTGCTAGTGTTGAGGTGAGAACCCCTGCCTATGTGCAAATCATCATTACAGTACTGTGCACTTACGTGATGCACCATAGAGATTACACATGTACAGGTAGTCAGTATGGCCTAAGATTGGGGACATCAACACGGATAGTAGATTCGCTATGGTAACATACATCCTCACTTCGGGGACAAAACAGCCACACACACACACACACACACACACACACACACACACACACACACACACACACACACACACACACACTGTGGCATTCACTATTGAATACACCTATGTCACGCACATACAGATACCTCACATGTGTGAGATACACACCCCTGCCTATGTCCTGCTTTCTACATTGCAGTCTGTACAGATGTCTACAACAGTGTACAGGAGAGTGAGCAACAATTGAGATGTATCCCCACCATATGTGACATATATGGACACACACACAACCACACATGCCAGTACTGTGAATCAAACACCTGCCTATCTCATGATACATATGACAGACAGCAGTATTGCACATGTTAGAAAGTGTACTGATGCTTCCTTTGGCAACTGTGCTGATATATGCACACGGGAGGTCTTAACTGTTACAGGTGTCAAGTGATTTACTTTCGGTGTCACCCTGACTGCTGTCTATGTTGTGTGTGTTCCCCTTCAATTAACAAAACCATAGCTTAGCAGTTACACAGGTTATTGTAGGACCGCTTGTGACACACCTGTGAGCTGTTCTCAGCGAACATCCATCTGCAAAGATGCCCCACCACTTAGTTATGTCCACACATCTGTCCACTGTCCATACCTGAGGTACATCTTTCCATACTTTCAGCATATCAGCATATACAGTTGGCAATGTTGAGGCTGCATTGCAACTGCATGATGTACTAAGACACACATCACCTGCATACATCAGCAACTGCACACGCATGGTATCTGAATGCACACCACTACATGTACATGTGTGTAGGTCCTACATTCCTGTCATTTGGGCATGTTTGTAGGAATTGCAATTAGTGGACATGTGTAATGACATACATGACACATGGACTGTTGTATGATATGATAGATGTAATGGGTGACCAGTACAGAGGGAATGTTACCTCTGTCAACATTGATATCACACCTTATGTACTGTTAGCATTTAGCAGCCATGGACCTACATTCCATGTGCATGTGTATAATGGCTGTAGCCACCTGTCTGCACAAAGGACAACAACAGCTATGCTATTTACATATATGTTGTATGCGTGTGGCATGTACATATCCAGGGCAGGTGCATGTATGTCATATCCAAACATGAGGGTGTTTACTGGTGTACAGCAACAGTCATCTGTTAATGCTATAAATAACTGAGGGCCCCTGGTATGTGTACACCTGACCTGGTTACAAACAGTGGTATCATTGCATTGCATAACACATGCTGCAACTGTGTCAGTACATGGGTACTCTGCATAGTTGATGTAGAGCTAGGTACAGTCCACTGGTCAAGGGTCACATGGTGTTGTACTATTATATGTCCTACCACATGTATGGATGTGTGTTGGTGGTCCGAGGGCATGCTGGTGTCTGAGGGTTACATCCTAGAATGCAGCTTTTGACACTGTGTCCTGCACCTGACTCATCTGTGATGCCTTTTGTGGGAGTACTGGTCCATACATGTGAGTGGCCTTTATGTATGTGGGGACACCACCACCTGGAGCGGTTCATACCTGTCTTATGGCCCACATGTCTGGTTCTGAGGTATATGGTGGTAGTGCTATTGTGCACTAGAGAGCCTTCAGCCAGGTGTTCCTCACTGCACAGATGTCAGTATTCCCCATTGTTGGATCTACAGTGAGCAGCTGTGATTACGAATGCTACACATCTAGTACTGGTTAGCATAAGCATACAATGCAGTTGTCCTCTAGGTGTCAGGGTGTTATCCTGTGTTTAGGACATTTGCCTTGGAATGGCACTGTATGGGAGAATGCGACCTAGGTATTATCCCCACTCCCTTGAATCATGGATGCATGTGATATGTGACAAAGGCCAGTCTACTTTCAGTAATGTCATCCCAGAATGACAAACACTGGACAACCTCATAATTGCAGCAGGACATTGTCTCATTGTGTTGGACAAGCAGTTGCCACTCATAGCAAGACATCACTGTGAGTGGTAGTATTGTGCTTGGTATAGAATGGTACATCTAAGGTGACGGACAGCAGCAGACATTGTGTATAAGACCGTTGTCAGATATATGTAGTGCAGCGTTCCTGCTAACAATGACAACTACTAACACCGGAGTCCATTACAATGTGTTCTTTACATCTAACTGTAATAGAATAGCCACTGTGGCCTTCCGTGTTTAGAATCAGAGTGCATCCCAAACAGCCCTGTGCTACTAAGTGTATGAGCATGCCCAGTATAACCTTGTGTAGATGGACACATAGTGCATTCCAAACAGCCTTGTGCTACTAAGTGTGTGCGCATGCCCAGTGACACCTTGTGTCGGTTATGTGCCTCTATGTGTATGGGCATGGCCATTGTAACCCTGTATAGTGATAGTAGTCATCCATTCAACAGATGGGCATAGTCCTGTTCAGGATGGATTCCTACTTTAAACACACAGGTATGTACATCTTAACTGCCAGCATCCCTGTTGATGTCCACATTCCTAGAAGGTCATAATGATAGCCTTAAAATCTGTAATCTCTGTGGCGTGACTCCTAACTATGTAGTGTTGTAATAGTGATCTGTAGATAGGCAGGTGTTCTGTTCCTACCACTGTGTGTGTGTGTGTGTGTGTGTGTGTGTGTGTGTGTGTGTGTGTGTGTTTGTTTGTCTCTGTCTGCCTGAGGACTGAATAATGCTTTTAGACTGCTCACACTCCATACAATTTCTATACCCACCTTTGGCCAGGCTGATGATGTCACCCACCTAGACATACACCTCTGGGAGTGCTGTGACTCAGTAATCTTGGTAGCATGTTCTGTAATTGCGTAAAGCTGTAGTGTTATAAAGTAGTTAGGTCAGTGTTCTAATCCCAGCCTTGTCAACTGTGTGTGTGTGTGTGTGTGTGTGTGTGTGTGTGTGTGTGTGTGTGTGTGTGTGTGTGTGTATGTGTCTGCGTGAGACAAGTACAGTGCTTTGTAGAGTATGCACTCTCTGTACAAATCACATGACCAACATTGTCAATCCTGCTGTTGTCACCCACCTAGGAATACACCTGTAGGAGTGCTGTAACCCAGTATTCGCCGTAGCGCATGCCCTAAAAACATATTGTTGCAGTGTGATACTGTAGGTAGGGGTCGAATACAGGACATGGCAAGTGTGTGTGTTTGGCTGTCAGATCCTGTGTAGAGGTGGCTGTGAGTGTCTAACCACTGGACATGTCGGGGAGAAGATTTTGTAGTTTTCCTATATGGTGTCCGTCTTATGACACATTGGCCACCTCACGAGGAGTACAGCTGTCAGTCAGCCACAGGACTGTGTTGGCAAGCCATAACTCTACATCTGGCAAAAGGCCTGGTGAACAAAGTATGCAACCCTACTAGTACCCGGTATATGTCCTGCACCCATGTGCCATACACAAACACACTTGCCTAGGATATCCCACTATGTTACTAGTACCATGCACATTGATGACAGATAGTAGGCATGGTGTAGATGCAGTGGGCTGCAGAGGACATGGCACCCTGTACAGTGGTAAAATAGGCACATATTTGTGGACAATGTGCCTTCACTATGTTCCCCACTGGATGCCTGCAACATATGTAGTGCCATCAAATGTGATCCACAGAGGCCATACAATGCCGTACACATGTGCCCTGTATGGACCAATGCCACTGACACCAGGGAATACCCGTATCATGCTATCAATGCAGGTGCAGGGTTGACCTGCTGACTATGAGCAGGTTTCGCCACACCAGGCCAGTATTGGCATTTTGGGGGATAACAGTCTGTGTACACAACATGTGCCTGCCAAACCATGTACACCTGTAGATGTCTCTGTACAGTATTGTGGGACATGCACATCCCAGGCAATGTCCATGTGAAGGACTATCAAACACAGACATGGTGTGCATTGCAAAGCTATGGCCATTCACATTGATAACCAGGATGTCAGGGCAGATCATGCAGTACCCATTTGTGTGGGACGTTGCAGACACTACAGCCCTGTACCACACTACACACCATTGTCGGGTAATGCGATGCCGAGGATTACCCCTCACTCAACCTTGTACAGCCATCTTGCACAGCCAACCACTAAACACCCATGAAGCAATGCATACATTCATGTCAGTACTGGTACCTTGTGTCTGCATGTGGATTATGATGCTCCCAACCACAGTCCACTCCCAGTATAACCCTCGTTGGCATACCAACAGATGTCAAACACTTTCACATGGCCTAGCCCATAGAACCTCCAGATATCCCCTGTGGTGCATGTAGTCCTGTGGATTACTGCAGTGTGGCAAACTAAGTAGTTAGGTTGTGTATTTGTGGCCCTGGCAAAGAGTGTCAATGCGAGTCCATTAGAGAGTGTGGTTGTGGTGACAATGGCATCCGTTCATGTGGACAGCCATGTGTGCTACACCTAATGTATGTCTACTATATCTCTGTTGCAGATGTCTCTCACATACACACATATATGTTCTTACAGCACAGCAACATGTCGGCTCTGTGGCACACGTAGAAACTTCATGCACATGTAATAGTAATGACTAGTCAGTCAGGTGTTTGACCCCTGTACTGTTAGGCATGTGGCAGATAATGCTTAGGGTTTAGTCTCCAAGCCCTTCTCAGGTGTACTTTGCCTGTCCCTCCTACACACTCTCTGGTGGATGTGGAGGTGTACACCTGCTCAGCAGCAGCATGTGTATTGTAAGTGATGGACATGATCTGGTGATGGCCTCTGCACCTGTTGCAGTCCTCCTCTAACTGATTGCATGTGTAACAGCTGTGATGGTGTTCCCATAGCCATTTGCATGATAAACACAGTACACTATCTAGGAAAATCATGTTGGTATTTAGCCATGACAGTCGCTGTGAGTGATACCTGGATGTGGTGTTCTGAAACGGCATCACAGATGATATCTAGATGTACCTCAAACATGATGCACAGTGGGAAATAGCCTAAAGACAGAAGGGTGATGTGCCACACATAACTACAGCATGTAAGTGTAGCTATGCTGCATTGAGACTACTGCCTGTCTAACATGTTGTGTGTGGTAATGGCTATTCTGCATATTTTAATACAGGCATGACAGTCCTCTGTTCATGAGGGACCCCCATCTGTAGGACCATCTGTGAACTGGTCAGTGTGTGGAACCATTTGTTTCCTGTGTTACACACTGAACACACATCTGTGCATAGCAGGAGCATAGTGTGAGGATTGCAGACAGTACATGATGATAGGGATGTGTTACTGCCATCGCATCCCTGACTTGACATATGTCACATGAAACAGTGGTATGACAGACACTGCCTAGAGTTCCCACTGACAAGCCAATAATGGACAACTGTTCATAGCTGCGGTCATATGTCTACTACACATTGTACAGATGTCATGCAGTATATATGCATGTGTTGTGCTCGCTCTGCAAATGAATACCATCTGTTGTGTTGGGTTGATGGTGATATCTATGCATACTGTTGTAGGTAATCCTGAATGCTGTTGTCTATCACTAAGCCATATGTGGGTTTAAACTGCGACACCATAGGCTGTATGGGTTGGGAGGTCCCAACAGAACCTCCTGTCCCACTTCAGCTGACCATGGCACTGGGCACCAGCACATTTGGGGCACAGCCTTGGACCTCAACCTCTGTTGGGTCTGCACCACCTTCTGGTGGTACCACCACTGAGGATGAGGCATGTCCCCCCTGGGAGCAGGACCAGACAGGAACATGTCTGCTGTTGTGCGGTCCCAGACGTGTTGCACTGGGGGCTCACTAAGGGGTTCGGAAGCCAGATATGCAAGCTCAAGGGTGGAGTGTCACATTTACAGGGTGATGCTGCCCCTCCTGGACAGCCTCCAGCACTGCCTCCTTTGCAGCTGTTTAGGTGCAGTTGTGGCTTCCCATGGCTGGGGACCTCCATCCCACTGTTCCCATGGTCTTGTGAATGCCGAACACCCATCCCCATCTGAGGTGTATCCCCACACATGTGTCATATACTGACCCTGCATGCTGTCTTGTCTGTGATCCTGTCCTACCTATCCTCCACGGTCATACCTACTCTCCTTTCTCCACATTCGACCCTCACCCTACGGAAACATAAGGCCAATCGGCTCCCAAGACAACATCTGCCCTATACATAGCTGTTCATTTCACACACGTGCCCACTGGGCACATGTAACCCTTGTAATATGCATCACAACATACTCCTGTTATCCTCACCCCTGTCCCTCAGGTGCACAATCCTGGTATGCATATCACTCCTAAATGGTCCAGGTACACATGATGAGGATGACCCCATTGTACACACAACACTACCGGTCCCTCTATGGTTACCCCATTTACCTTTATCATGATGATGATGTTGCACACAGCACCTTGCAAGAGTACTGTTCACACATAATGATTTGACAGGTACTGTTGTGTTAATGTACATTACATGCACAGAGTGATGTATACAGCCAATGTACAACTGTTTGCGTGTATGAATGATACATGTATGTCTGAGGGAGTCTTGAGATTACATAGGACAACACCACTACATAATACAGGTGTTGCTGGTGTTTCCCTTTTCATTCATTTGTAATGCTTTGTTGTCACATGGTATGTTCCTGATATATCTCAATATATGTATGTACCTATATACTGGACATAAACACTCACATATACATCTACATAATGGGATACATTCCTATACTGTTGAATGACTGCACTGTATGATATGTTTGTGGTACTGTTCATTGTCTGTATATCTGCCATGGCATATTGGTAAATCACATCAGCTGTGTGTGCAGGGTCCTGGTTCCGAGCCTTGCAGAGGCCGTTTATTTTGTTGCAGGGCAGAACAAGGCCATTGGATATGGAGGGAGTAAGACACATTAAAGCAGTTGTGAGCGGGTGTGCATGGGTTTGCATGGTGTTAAGCAATGCTAACCTCTGGTTACAGCTTCTTACACTCGGTTAGCCTCTACATTGCTTTACCAGTGCAATACTCGCATACTGGTAGCCAAACAGGCTTACACCCACTCGCTCCCGCACTTGCAAATGCACCGACATTGGTGCTTGCATCTGACACTCACACCCCTGGGTAGGAGCGAGGACCACAATATTACCTTGTGATGCCTATTACATCGGATTACATGCCTACAGTATCGGGAATGGCTGCCCATTAGGCGACGGCATACCGTTCGACTGTACAGAATCGGCGGCCTGTCCAGTGATTTATTCATATTATTTGTGTTTTCCTCTTACAATCTGCACCCATCTGGCTGATACATGGGAACCAAGACTCTTCAATACAGACAAGTAATTGGGTTTTGGGACCCACATCCATCAGCCGAATCATGCTACCGCATACCTCTTATAGGGTTGCCACCTTTTCAATTGCCCAGTGTGGGACTTTTATGTAGAAACACCAGATTTTGCAGGGCAAAACATACCCACAGCCAGTACAAAGGAAAGAACTTCACTTTTTTGCCTAAATAAATGCTTATTCTTGTAGCATTATAGTTGCTTGTTTTGTTTCTTATAACATTTAGGTGTTTCAGACACAAAATAATTGTTTTATGCAACTGCTACAGACAATATAGGAAAATCTTTGCCCTAAAAATCTCAGGACATTTGCCATATTTTCAATTATTTTGCAGGACACAACTGCCCAAAGGAGACTGACCCTCGCAAAGGTGGACAGCTGGTAACCCTAACCTATTATTCTATCATCTTTCTAAGGTAGTCAGCGGAATATGTGCTTTCTGTCACTATCAGAAATCTCATACGAATGGGGAAATTTAACACTGAATCAGGGACACTGCATAACAACATCAGGGACACATTTAGAAATTTGGTGCTATTAACCTGACACATTGACAGACCCAGAGCATATGTATTCATAAACATTGTCTGAGGTACATGCTGTTTATGACTCTTAAATAGTCATTATTCATTACGTGTATTCCACCACCTTTCCTCCTAATATCACTAGTACTAGGAGGGTTTAGGTGGGACAGAGTAAGATTCTGAGTCGTAATCAGGGACGTCCCTGGTAATCAGGGACATTTCAATGGTATGGTCCCTATTTGTTCCCCCAATGGTTTATGAACTATCCAGTGGATGTGCTCTTAGGGGTTGGGAGGTATGGGTGTCTGCTATGCCCACATCAGAATATTACTTACATCCACGAGGCAGTCCTAATACAGTTCTCCCAGCCAACACCTGCACTCCTAGGCCCATAAGCGCATTTCCATAGTTCCCCTACCTGCCACTCCTCTACAGCACTCATCCTTACTGTGGGCGCAGGTGGGGTATAAACACACCACTACACACTGCCCACTCTCCCTGTGTTGGGACACATGTCGTACATTGTGTCGACCCATGTGTTATCAGGCTTGCACAACCAATTGGTCCGTGTACATCTACAGCCTTGTTGGGGAAATCATTACTGGGACTGGCTCCGATCATTAATTTTTGGTGACCCACAAGGGACATCGATGTCGATGTTTCAAGTGCAGACTTTGCAGATGTCTCCCACTGGTAGTATCCTGCTGGTGGTCTGGGAAGCAGTGGTGTGTGTCTGTATGTCTCACCGGTCTAGCTGGGGGGGGGTGATGCTACATGTTACACGTTTGTTTATTGGACCTCCCACCGACATATGCCCGGCCTGTGAACATATGTTACTCATAACTGCTGTATCATATCCTAGCTATATATATATATGTATATTTACTGTAACATATATATATATATATATATATATTTACATTAATATATACAGATATATCTGCATATGTATGCATACATGTATATTTATATCTTGCTGTCTATATATATATATATATATATATATATATATATATATATATATATATATATATATATATATATATATATATATATATATATATATATATATATATATATATATATATAAAATCTAACGACATATGGGTGTATGGTTGTCTGCATGTGTATATATTCATATGTGGGTATGTACATGTAATCTTTGTATGTATACATTCGTCCTACGGCGAGGGAAAGACATATCTCTATCTCGCTATGGGTAGATATACATACACATAGCTCTACATATATATGTCTACATCTGGTTATTCCATTCCTTGCCATATAGATTACACTTTGCTTTAGTGGGTCTAGCAGTGGGTGTGGCTGCTCGTTCCCCCACCCTCGCCAGCACCCATCCTTACTCTGGGACCTGGTCGGTTCTGGACATACCACTACACGCTGCCCACTCTCCACTTCATGGGACCCATTTCATAAAATTGTCTCAGCCCATGGGTCATTAGGGTTACCCACCCTTGTATTCCGAGTCTGTATACACCGTGGACAAAATGGACGATCTATCACATTCGTATAGTTTGGCCAATTTTTGGGGTGTCCCGCAAAGGACGCTCCAGTAAGAGTTCCATGATTAGAATCCACGGGTGCACTGTGTACCCCTCTGGTTGTATCCTGCCTGTGGTCTGGGGAGCAGTGGACACTTTACATTGATTGCGTGTATATTTCCTGTGTCCAGCTGTGGGGGGGGGGGGTGTGTGTCATGTTTCTTGCCTGGGCTCCTCACTTCCATTGTCATAGCCTGTGAACATATGTCATTCCTGTGTGCTGTTTCCTATCATAGCTGTATATATCTGTATATCTACGCGAGCACACACACACACACACACACACACACACACACACACACACACACACACACACACACATACACACACACACACACACACACACACACACACACACACACACACACACATATATAGATATATATATGTATTTATGTATGTATATGTGTACATATATGTGTGTGTGTGTGTGTGTGTATATATATATATATATATATATATAACCATATGAATGTTCGTAACCATATATATATATATATATATATATATATATATATATATATATATATATATATATATATATATATATTTATATATATATATTTTTTATATATATATATATATATATATATATATATATATATATATATATATATGTGTGTCTGTAAACCAATACATTCCCCACGCATATGCAATTACACATGCATAATGGTGTTTATATATGCTTCATCTGCATAATACTAGTGCCTTATTCATTATGACACTGACACTTCACTCCAGTTATCTTGTAATCGGTATTTAGCACGTTATGCAGCGGACAGATGTTGCAATATGTTCATGTACGGATTACCGATGGTAATTGGAATGTGATACAGTGTGATTCGGTATGAGAATGTCTGTTCATTAGGGGGTTGCTTTAACGATTGCACTATTGTTGTGCTGCTCCATATGCATATATGCCCATATACCCATGGCTCCTGGCTCCCCAAACACAGCCCAACACCTCCCTAACACTGCTGTCATCCATTCTCCTGTCGGATTTATGGTGTATCGACACCACTACACACTGGCCACACCCTACTCCTATAGAGCCATCCCATTGGTTTACTCACTCCACGTATCCTCAGACCTCCCATACGTTTAGTCTGCAAACATTGGTGACGTGAGCAACCAAAGAATACTATTTGCAATTATTGGGTTGCCCCACATTTAACACGCATGTGTTTATGGCAAGATTAGACTCTAAACTTTATTACATCCTTACTCCTGTTAACATGACACTACAATTCATTAATATGTATGACTATGCGGTATTGCACACATTACACATGGGAGCCTAGTTATGTACGTGTTCAGCATATTTCTTTTACAATTAGACTGGTTAAATACTCGGCGTTGCCATACCGGGCAGATTACATGAAGGATTCCATGTGTGGGGAAGCCATCATATTTGATTATCATCAGCACAGCACTGACTTTGGACACTGTACACGCCTCTGCATTCTAGCAGCTGTGTCCTGTCCCTCTTCTGCACAGCCTATGGTTCCATCTACTGTCAATGTTTGTATGCGCACATTCCTATTATTTATGGCTACAAATGGAATGCATGTGTTACAGAGAATTTACTTCTACATGTTGTTGTCCTCATGTGTGTATGCATATATACCTATTATGAACTCGCTGACCTCCACGGGGCAGTCCAATTAGAACCGGGCCATCCAACCCTGGCATGCCTGGATCCATAATTTCATACCCATAGTTCCTCCACCCCACACGTGTTCAACTTACACTTGTAACATGCATTATCCACTTGTTATCGCAGCCATGACACACCACTAAGCACTGCCCTCTCCAGAGCGTTAGGGGCCCTACACATATGTTGTCCGGCCTTGTGTATTTACAGCCTCTTCCACCATTTAATCTTTGAACATACCTGCCCTTGCTAGGGTTATAGATTATGGCCTTTTGCGCTTTACAATTTTTGATAGTTCCAGCAGGGACTACTCTCTGTCTGTGTGTAAAGTAGACTTAGCAATTCAACGATGTTACTCCCACTGGTAAAACCCTGCCTGTGGTGTGAGTAGCAGTGCTCTGCCTACTCCTGGGCAGCTTTTTATGACATACACTGACAGTACTATATAATACCAATAATACCATAGTTGCTCTTAATTCCCTTCACATCCCTTGTCTATGCTTTATTGTTACAACGTTCATTCTTCATAGATATATATATATATATATACACATATATGTGTGTGTGTGTGTATAAATATATATATATATATATATATATATATATATATATATATATATATATATATTTATATATATGTATATATATTACATCTGTACATACGTATATACATTTCCTATGCTGGGTGCTGCTTACACCCGTGCAAGCACACTCGCATATGCTTACTGTGTGTTACATATGTTTACTGCCGCTTATTTGTGCTTACTTGTGCCTTATTCATTATGACAGTACCACTTTGACTGAAGGGATCTGGTTAATAGTCCCATGCGATACTCACGTTCACTTTTACATGTTATAATGTCGGTTTTACAGCAGAACGACATTCATTCCAGAAGGAAAATGATATGTGCTATAGTCGAACTTGAACTGTGAATGCCTGTTCGTTAGGTGGATGCTCTAACCACTACACTTTTGGTGTTCTGCTTCATTTATTTGTATACCCATGGTTCATAGTTACCTGATCACATGCCTCAACACTTCACTAACACAGCAAGCATCCATTTTCCTGTTGGGAAAACTGCACTACTACACATGTGCCATTCCCTACTGCTCTAGACACGTCCCGTATGTTGGCTCATTCCAAGTATATTCAGATGTCCCAAGCTTATAGTCCTGGGACATATGTTTATATAATGGTCAGGGTGTTCAATTAGTTTTTCGGTTTTCAGCTCGTCTGACTGGTGACTGGGACTGCCCTGTACCTGTTTGAAAGTCAGACTGAGCACATGGACATAGTTAGTTCCACTGTTAGCATCCTACCTGTGGTTAGAGATGCAGGAGGCTTGTTCACCTCCTGGCAGCTTGATATGACAGCACTAAATATAAAAGGGGGTTCCGCTGCTGTTTCCCTTCACATTCGTTATGACTTCTTTATTGTGACCATGTTCATTCTTCCTGGATATATATATATACATCTGTCTGTACATACACATGCATATACACCTACATGCTTATTTACATTCCCCATACTGTTGAATGACCTCCACTTACCGTTGCGCCTACCTGCTTCCATCTGCATTAAAGCACCTTAATCACCCTATATCTGACTGCCATTATTGTGGCCATCATATAAAATTAGCCCTTGCATGGCTTGGACCTGGGAACAGGAATAGCATAGTCACTGGTTTTACCACTAAACCATCCGTGATACATTCTGTATGGATGGTAATTAGGATATATGACTTTACTACAGCCATACTGGCAACAAATGTGACAGTTGGGTGATGTATATATGTGGAGTACATTTTACTATTCATATGTTTCTGAGAGGCATATGTAAACATTTGCAAGTATACATATTTATGAAATGGACACATACTTGACAACTACTTATATGCATGTATGTGTGATGTGTAGCTATGCGAATATAAGTATTTACATTTATAGATATATGACTACATATCTGGAGTTATACATGGCCATGTATTTGAGCAACCGCATACAGGCGGTACCTGTACCATTTGTATACAGGGGTTGTGTGCATCATTAAGACAAGGAACCTGGATGGGATATACAATTTGTGCACATGTACTATTTGGGAGATGGCTATGGGGAGGCTTCATGAGAACATGTGAATGGCATCAATTCCCAATAATGCACGTGGCGAGACATGCATCATGGTCAGGTGTTTAATCCCGGGTCGAAGGTTCTGCAGGATCGGCTGGAGGCTGAGCAGGGTTCTGGACAACTATTGCTAATGCAACTTGTGTCCGGTTGTCTACGGGGCTGGACATTGTGTCGTGCCACCAAGTCTTATCTTTAGAACAGACACTTATACCATGAGGGATGGCCAAAAATTGTGGACACCAGTGACTCCAATTATTTTGGCTTTACGAAAATGAGGGAGTGTTATACATGCAAGGGATACCTAGTTTGCAAGCCTGAGACTGCCTAGGTTGAGACTGCCTACTAGATATGGGTAGGGAGCACTATGTGCAGATATGGCTGCTCCAAGCTAGCAGCCCGAGTATGGGTGGTTTTGATGGACATTCAGCAAGGGAGGGGGGTGTGTGCTGTGGATGGGATGATGGGTATTCAATTATGCATCCAGGTGTGTTGGGGTTGGATGGCTCAGTTCAGGCCAGACCATTATGTGGGTGTGAGCCGGTAACGTTTCTGTACATGTGTATCGCACATTTTAATGTTCATATGTTTGTGGGATTGTGTTCTGCAGTATAGCCTCTCAGGGTGTATTGCAGATGTGAATGTATGTTCTTTGGTTTCCTTTCTGATTCACCCACTGCTCCCTTGTACACCTCCAGTTCACCTATTGTACATCCGACCCAGTCTCCCCTGGCGAATTATTACATTATCCATCACCCCCCCCCATATTCCACACACACCATCCATCCCTTCTCCGGTTGATGGCCCATGGCACAGACAACACAACACATTACGTACTCTGCATATTTCTGGTACTAATATGATTGTGAGGACAACCATGGCATATTTGATCTTACACATGCTGTACTTCACGCACATAGGTACACGCACATACTTATCTTTCATGACATGGTAGGTAGACTGGGGTAATACCCCTTCATCTTTGTGCTGTCCAGACAGGGACAACTTGGACCGTGAATGGGCAGATATTGACCGAATGCTCTGACCATTGGTAGGGTTGCCACTTTTTCAAATGGCCAAAGTGGGACATTTTCAGGACACACATCAGATTTTACAGGCTGACACATACCCATGGTCAGTATAAAGGATAGTGCTTTACTTTTATACCTAAGTGAAATCTTATTCTTGTAGCACTTTAGTTGCTTATTCTGTTTCTTGTAACATTTAGGTATTTTAGATACAGAAATAACTATTTTATGGAAATATTACATAAAATCTGGGACATAATTATGTCCTATAATCGCAGGACATTTGCCATTTTTAATATTTTTGTAAGGACACAACTGCCCAGAGAGGGACTGTCCCTCACAAAGTGGGACTGGTGGTAACCCTAACCACTGGGCTTGGCTTAGCAAAGGTCAGTGGTGCACAAACATGCTGCGTTTTGCTTCCACTTGGTATAACAATCAACACTACAATGGAATATGGGCACGGGGTTTTAAATGTCATTTGTTCGAGGGACAGGGCTCAATTTTCAGCTACGTGCCTTTGTGTTTACTTTTTATTTTGGGTGTTCGCGAAACTGCCTTGTATTCTTTGCATACATTTCAGTATCCACGGACACTAACAGGAGTGATTACTATTAGAGGCAGGCTGTACTAGTCAGCATTTTAGGTTGCGCGTCTGCAGCTGACATGTTCACGCCTCTGTGCAGCGCTTAGACACACCCCCTGCACTCGCGCACATTTCCTTTGCACGTGGATGTTGCAGCAGCGTGCCTTCATTAATATGCATGTAGTGCTGCTGACCATCTCTACGCTGCACGGTCAGCGCAAGACTAACGCCATCCTTGCGCCGAGCTTCATGAATCTCAGGGTATGTCTTTCATTTTTTTTTCTTTATTTAAATATTTTTATGGAATAAATTAATTAGCTAGTACTGATCATTTTATTTCTTGGCTCTTGAATAATCAGTAGTTCATAAATAGCACTGGACCTCTTTATTTTTGCAGAACACTTATTAAAGTAACAAACTATGTACAAGTACATTATCTAAAAGGATTCTTTACACAAAGTGTACATAAACCCATAACAAGGGAGTCATGAGTAAAAAACTAATAGCATCTAAAAATGTTATTTACACACCTGTTCAGTAATAAGCATCAGTCTGGGTTAGATAATTATGACAGCCATATTGCCAAGTGATTGCAGGTCAAGTTACAGGGCTAAATGCTTCCTTCCCACCGTTGTGAGCCATTTTTGCATCTCATTCCAAGATAGGTTCTGTGGGTCACAGAATCTATGAATATAAACCCTACTTACAATAGCAAGCTGCATGAACCACTTCCTAAGAGTCATCTTCTTGGGGTCACTACCTGTGTTGAGTTAACAATCCTTAAATGTGATGTAACAGAAAGGTGTACTGCTAAACCCTGTGATAGACACAGGAAGTTTTAGCCACAATAAATGGACAGTAGTGCAGTGCCAAGATTTATGCCAGGCATCTAGGACGCTATTTCCAGAAGCAGTACACTTTGGTCTGCACAGATAATGGCACTGGATATTACTTGCCAGGGACCAATAACCCCTTGGGGAAATAAGATTATTTTCTTATAATAGTAGAACTGCTTATTGCAGTTTCTTAATACTGCACAGAACTCATCCTCCTGTTGAATATCCGGGTTGTTTCCTCATCTCCTGTAACAGCCTAAAACCTTACTCACAGACAGCTGACTGGAAACTCCTAGCATAAGCTGGTAGAAGGCGGAAGTGATACTTGGTATGGGGGATGCATCCCCTCAGAATATTTGTACTTGATCTGACAGGATAAGCAAAAGGTCAGGTTGTACTCAATCCCTGAGTTTTGATATTAGCAAGGCATAACTTAGACATAGTTATTTCCAAAATCTGATTTATCCAGATTCCGCTGTTGCCAAGTTCTGCATAACTCAGCTAATGCTTTCTGGCCCATAGATGTCCTAGTCATATCATACATATAATTTAGCCCTCTACTAGATCATCCCACAAAATTTATGGTAACCGACAGACCCCCAAAATGAGGCTGTAGAAGCAGACCCATAAAGAGTATTTAATATTTGATAGGTCTGCCAGATAGTAGGCCAGCAGGAAAACTTTCTAAGTAAACCTCTAGTGTACCTACTTGTTGCCCAGGGTGTGTGACTTTTTAATGTAATACATGGAAAATAAATGAAAAGATAAATAAAGAAATAATGAAAGAGAAGAAAAAAAGAGTAAATGTTAAGCCGGAAATCAGCCAAGATTTTTTTACTTAATCTTTAATAGTACAGCATAAACAAAGTACATAGATGGAAGTGAGTAAATAAATAAAACAGTTCAAAAAATGTAATCTAAAAAATAGCAAGAAACTATGAACATGTAGTGTGTCTTTACAGTACTCTTTATGTCTTAGAAACCTGATATAGATAACTTTTGAAAGTTAAAGGCTTTTGTTAAGAGAATTTACAATGGATTGGATTAGGGGAAGTTAAAAAGAAAGTAAGTGTGTTTTAGAATTACTGCCTAAATAAAAATCTGTATGGTGCATATCTGAATTTGCAAAAGAAAATATTTACATAAGATAATCAGTAGTGCTGTGTCAAATCATTTGTTTCAGCTTGTTGCCATCGGTACTTATCTACATGTTCACTGTATTTACCTGGGATATCGATGGGTGCAACTCTATTTTCCACATCCCAAAGACATGCTGTTTCATGATTGAACTATCTGGTAATCCTTGAAATAGTTTAAAGAAATATACTTGATATAGGAGCAAACGAGTACCCATCCTCTGTGATGAAACTGTATCCTAGCAAAGAACAGGTGCTTAAATTTACATCCAAATTGTTATTGCAAAATCAATAACTAGCCATACAATATACAGCTCAGTATGAGTAAAATGTTGAATCTAGAACAATAGTCATAAATCACTGGATATAGAACAATCTTGCATGAATAATATAGTAACAACAGTTTTTTGCCTTGATATTTGATTCAGCCTTATGTTATTGTAGGTAATAAACATTTTTAAAAAGAGTTAGTTACGTAACATTTGCAAAGACTAAGATTGACTGGTGAAAGGAGGATCCTTCTATATCATTCTCATAAGTCTTGTCATGCTGGGTCAAGGTATAATCTGGTATTTTATGGCTGTAGAGCATTACACATATGGCACATTATACTTCATGGTGGAAATCTGTTTCATTTCTGGGAATGTCATCATCTCTGTATTCTTTGTGGAAACATTTTTTTCATTGACTTTTTCCCCAGCAGTACTGGCACTAATAATGTTTTCATATAACTGCAAGTGATGATGGAAGGGCATCCAATCCAAAGTAATAACCATGGACTTGCACAGCTCAATGACATAGAGAGATAATGCCTTACTTAAGATGCTTGTGACCAACGTTTAGTTATCAGCATTCGCATTGTAAGAGCTTGGGTGGGATGGAGATGATTGTTTAGGCAATGCAACTTTTTAAGATCATATTTATGTATCTATCTATTGATATTATATATGTGCACACACACACACACACACACACACACACACATATATATATATATATATATATATATATATATATATATATATATATATATATATATATATATATATATATATATATATATATATATATATATATATATATATAGGTCTACTTCAGTAAAAAATCGACACCAGATAAGAAACTTCACACATTACCAACATTCAGAACATTGAACGTTTGAAATGCCAAGAGTCCAAGGTGAGCATAACAGGAAACCCTCTCATTACTACACTGTAGTGTGATCTTGGAGTTGGTATACTTAATTTGCAGGGGGTTTGGGGGGCACAGCCCCTCAGGTGAAGGGGGAACAGCCCCCATGCATCAGTGTTTTATTTGGAATTCAGTAGTCGTTACTGAATTTAAGTTGGTGCTATAGTTACTGTCATGAATATTCAGTGGGATTTTGTTTGGGTTTTGGGTTTTGGTTAGTGGGCGGGTGAAATGAAAATTTATACTTTCTGTTGTTTATAATTGTTTATAAATTATTTATTTTACTGTATGTTATTAATGTTTCATAACTTTCTGAGATGGTTTCCTTTAATTGCTGGAACTTCTTGCAAGGCGTCCATTAAATTGTGTTTGGTACTAAGTACCGATTTTTAAAGATACAGCACACTATTTTAAGGAACAAGTTTAGAGCTGTGCATTGAATACAGTTGACGTCTTACATGGTCAGGCAAATGAAAGTCGAGTATTTGCGGTTTCACTGTTTTGAACTTTCAGTGATTTGGTCTTGGTTATATAAAAGTCGGTTATGTGGTATTTCAGGTTTGTGAAGTAGAACTATATATATATATCTATATATCTATGGGATCCATACAGATCCCTGATGGCATTTTCTGCCTAAGCAGAAATCACCGAACATACATAACCGAAAGTGCTGTTCACCGAAGCAGCACTTTCAGTTATGTATGCTGGTTGTGCTGGTCACACTACGGTGCGGTTAAGGGAGAATTCCCTTTTCCCCACTGTAGTGTGACCTCGGAGTGAGAATATAAAAGTGGGGGGGTGCAGGGGGGGCTTGCCCCCCTGCATAAAAGAAGATTTAGCGTTTTTTTTTTTTTTTTTTGAACGGACTTTAATGAAAGCACTTTTTCGGTGAAAGCGCTTTTGTTAAAGTGCGTTCAGGTATTGTGGATTCAGACTATTGAACTTTCATTCAATAGTCCTAGATCCATATCTATATATCTCTATATATAGATAGATAGATAGCTAGATATATATATATATATATATATATATATATATATATGGCTCTTCTGTGTTTTACCAACCGTACATTTGTCTGACAAACACAGGGGTATGATTTGCATTGTGTAAACACACACATACTTATAGCAGGGAACCAGTATCCATAGTAAAGGAACTTGAGATGATGATCAAATGATATATGGAAATTAGACAATAATTTTGAAGTAGAGTAAAATGCTGACTGTACAACTCAAACTCAGAATGATGGCACTGTCAGCTTCTGATTGTATTCATTGTCATCATCATCATCATCCACCCCTTTTTCTCATTTTCTACATGGGGATCGAAGGATCATGTTAACTATTGCCATCTCTCTCTCAAATTAATGCCACAGTCCTGCCTTTTTCAACATTCATGCCTAAATGTCACAGATCTTCTGTCACACAACCCCTCTTTGCTGGATGTCCTTGTTTCCTCTTATCTACTTCCTGTCTGTCCCAAATCTTCTTCACAAGATTGTCTTCTGCTTTCTGCAAGTGTCCAAACCACTGTAATCTGTTCCCTTCGATCTTTTCTGCAATTGGAGCTACTTTGGCTTCTGATCTTATGTCCTCATTTTTTCATCTGTCCCACAGTGGGCATCCTACACCCTTCTCAGGCACTTCATTTCCATCACCTTTAGCTTCTTCATCTGTTCTGCCTTTACTGCCCAGGTTTCTGTACAATACAGTAGTACTGATCACACCACTGTCTTGTGCACTTTACTTTTCAGTTTCTTTGGCATTCTTCTGTCATAAACTACACTTGAAACTCTATGCCAGTTGGCTGCAGCCCCTCTGATTCTAGCTTTGACCTCTTCGTTCAGACTTCCCTTCTCCTCAACCACCCCTGCCAGATATTTGAAACTATTTACCTGTTCCACTATCTTCCCTTATATCTCAATTCTCAGCTTCTTCTGATTTCCCCAATTTGCTGCCATTGCCACTGTCTTATCTGTGCTTAGTTTCATTCCATGTGCCTTCAGTTTTGCATTCCATTCCCATATCCTTTGCTGACATTCTTGCTCAGAGTCTGCCTGTAATTCCACATCATCTAAATGCAGCAGCTTTGTTGATCTGTCCCCTCCAACCTGTTTGCTAATGTAGTCCATCACCAGTATGAACAGCAGTGGGCTCAGAGCTGAACCCTTGTGTACACCCACTCCCACTAGGAACACCTCTGTGAGGCCAAACATTGTTCATATTTGTGTTATTGGGTTCTTGTACATAGCCTGCACTAATTCTACCAATGTTTCTGGGACATCAAAAAACCACAGTACTGCTCAGATCAGCATTCTCGAGACCTTGTCATATGCTTTCTCCAAGTCTAGGAATGCCCAGTTAGACTCTTTCCTCATCTCTAGCTTCTTCTCAACTATTTGTCTCACTGCAAATATCGGGTCAGTTGTGCTGCATCCTGATCTGAATCCAAACTGCTCATCTCCTATCCTACATTCTACTATTCTCTATCAATCACCCTCTCCAGAACTTTCATGCAATGTGATAGGAGTTTGATGCCTCTGTACTGCTCACACTTGTGGATGTCCCCTTTGTTCTTCTACAATGGCATGAGTGTGCTTATTCTCCAGTCATCTGGGATATGCATTTCTCTCCACAATGCTATGAGTACCCTCAGGAGCCATTTCTCTCCTAGCTCATAGGTTCATAGGTTCATAGGTAAGTTCTAGGCTATCTGCCTGAAGGCATTTATAAGCCTAGCCAGAATGTGTTGGCTTTCACCGTCCCCTTAGATTATTTCCCAGAGCCACTGAAGTGATCCCCAGGGTAAACTTTCTTCAAGGTTTCTCTTGAAGAGTGTTAGCGCTCCCCGCTCTGCCTAATGTAGATTGGACTCTTGTTCCAAAGCATGTGAAGTCTCTGGGACAGGAATCTATCCCTCCAGCACATTCTATTTATTGTTGTGGTGAGGTTTACATCCCTAGAGCTTGTGGCTGGAGGGGATATGGTTTTCTTTAGGTGGAGCATGTCCATTCATTCTGGGTTGGACATGGCCTTATATGTCAGGCAGAGATCACCTTTGAGTAGGCGGTATGCAACCGAGTACAGCTGGAGTTTCTTCAGTCAAGCTGCATAGCGCATCTGTTTGAGGCCAGTGATCCTCTTGGTGAGGTATTTCTGTGGTCTTTCCAGCTGTTGCAGGTGTCTTGTAAGATGGGTCTGATGAGTGATGAGTAGAGGGGCACAATGACCTCTTTTGTTCTGGATGTGAACCCTTTTGTGATTAGGTGGGCCACATAGAAGGATTTTCTAACCACTTTGGCAATGTGGTTATCAAAGGAGAGATTACTATCTACTTGGGTCCTCAGATCCCTTATTATATCTTCCATATTTAGGGGACTTTATATCTTCCGTATTTAGGGGACTACCACCTATGTGGTAGTTTGTGGCTGCTTTGTTTTTTCCAAAGGGGATGACTATGCACTTTTTGGCATTTAGCTTGAGGCCATGATTTTGACGCCAGGTATCTGTCTTAATGAGACCCTTTTGGAGGATGTCTTTGTCAGCTGTAGAGTCAATTATAGCCCCTAGTTTGCAGTTGCCTGCAAACTTGGTCATCCATAGTCCTGCTGTGGTTGCCTGTACCACGGAGAAGTATATGCTGAACAGTAGGGGTCCTAGGACTGAGCCCTGGGGAACGCCACTTGTAACTGGTTTAGAGTCGGACCTAACTCCCACAACTCTCACCATGTGGGTTCTGTCCATGAGCCACTTGGCAATCCATCTTGTGATGTAGGGATTTATGTTCAGGCTGGTGAGCTTGTCTATAATACCAGAATAGGGAATGGTGTTGAAGGCCTTTGTGAGGTCTATGTAGGCTGTGTGAACCACTTTTCCCTCATTTATAGCCTTGGTAACTGTCTCAAAGAAGTCCACCAGGTTTAGGAGGCATGATCTGCCCTTAACAAGCCCGAACTGGGTAGGGTCCAGTGTTTGGAGGTTCCCAATGTCTCTGTTAATGAGGTCCATGATGATGTGCTCCATAGCCTTGCAGACCAAGCTAGTCAGGCTTATAGGGCGATAGTTCTCGGGGTCTGTTGTGGCTCCACCTTTGTGGTGTGGAATAACATTTGCTGTGTACCATCTTTATCATATCTGCTGTGACCTCATCTGAGTCTGCTGCTTTCCCCAACTTCATTTTCCTTAGTGCTATTCTTACTTCTTCTAGGATGTGCTCTTCTTCTTCACTCATTGTAGCTTGTGTCTGGAGCAGTAGCTTCTGTGTGGTTTTCTTCATTTAGAAGCTGCTGGAAGTACTCCTTTCATCTGCCTTTGATGTCCTGTGGACTGGTGATCAGGTTGTTGCTACCATCCCTTATGAAGGGTGCCTGACTATCTTCTTTACCTTTCTGTCTTTGCCTTGCAACCTGATATAGTTTCTATGTGCCACCTAGTCAGTCACTTTCCAGAAGTTGGTAGAATGCCTCTGATGCCCTATTCTTTGCAATTGCAACTCCTTTCTTAGCTTCTTTGCTAGCCAACCAGTATTCCTTCCTAGCCTAGTCATTCTTTTCTATCTCCCACTTTTTCCTGCACTCCTTCTTTCTTTTGATGACTTTCTGGACTTCTGCATTCCACCACCAGCTTTCCTTATGTACTTATTTCCATATCTAACTCAGCCACATATCTGATTTCTAGCCCTCACACATGCTGTTTTGAGGCACTGCCATTCTTCTTCAACTCCACCTATTTCCTCATCTTCTTGGGGTGCTAGAGCCCTGAGTAATTCCTTGAACTGTTGTATTTTCTCTCCAGTCAACTCCCAGGTCTTCAGCCCAGTCTCTGTTGACCTTAGAGCCTTCTCTGACCACTGCTTGTAGCTGATTGTGGCAACCAGTGGTTTATGCTGTAAGCTGACTGTTTCACTGGGGATGATTTTGCAATCATTGATTTTACCCCAATGCTTTTTCCTTACTAGGAGGAAGTCTACCCGAGTTGCATGTAGGCCACTCTTGTATGTGATCTTGTGACTGTTTCTCTTTCTGAACCATGTGTTGACTACTATCAAGCCATTTACCAGATAGAAGTCAAGAATGGCATGTCCTTCTTTATTACTGTTACCCCATCTATGTAGACCCAGGCAGTCCTCGTATCCTATTCTGTCTGTCCCAATATGTACATTCAAGTCACCCATTATCAACACCAATTCATGTTGTCCTGCTTTATCTAGTATGTCCTGCCACTGCTGTCTGAATGCACTCTTTTCCTCACCATCACAACCCTGCTGTTGGGCATAGGCTGAAATTATGAATACAGTCCTATCATTACACTGAAGTCTGACTGCAATGAGTTTGTCACTAATTCTGGTGATATCCCTTATTGCCTTCTGAAACTTCTCTCTCACCACAATTCCCACACCATTTCTACCCTGTTCCCCTCCTGAGTAGTAGACACTGGATCCCAAGGTAAGTGGCTTTGCTGCACCGTCCTTCTATCTTGTCTCTTGGGTACATAGGATGTCCAGTCTTCTCTGTATCATCATGTTATCCACTTCTAAGCTGCATCCTGTTAGTGAACCCACATTAAGTATAGCAATTCTCAGTTCATGTTTGGCAGGTTGATTGGTTTTACATGCAGCTTTTTCTCAGCAGAAGTATCCCAGGTAACCCAGGCTGGGCAACTTAGACACTGGCCGGCCAGTAGCTTATTGACCAAGGGCTGCTGGGCTTTATCATGGACACACACTGGCCAATAGGGGCACATACACCCTTCCCAAAATTAGCATAGGTCGCTGGCGTAGGTCGGAGTAGGCCGGGACCGCAACCCACTTATCACCGGTAACTACCTATGCCCATTTGGCGACATTACTCAACATGACCAAATCATCTAGAGCCATATTTTGCACCATTGAGTGGCTAGCCCTGCCATGACATGCAGTCTGTGATCCATGTTCTCCTATCTTGAAAATACTGCACACCACATTAGATGCTCAAAGCGGTTGGTCTATACAACTCTTCCCCCATAGGGCATCATAAAGAGTCTGTGCAGCTGGTGAGTTTGAGATGTAAATTTTTATTGTATTAACAGTTAATATATACTAGAGACCCTAGCACACAAAAGTGCCGACTTGACATTGGTCCTGGTTGTACTAAAAGTTCAGTAAGGTAAAGATGACCTGTCTTGATTATAGCTCTTAATCCTGAAGATAATTTAGCATGTTAATCTGAAAGTATCTCCATTAGTTTACATGTGATAAGTCAAAGTTATTACATACATAATCAAAGCTTACCAATGTATATCCCTTCTGCTTGTGTTGTAGGAGGTGACATAGTGTACTAATCTCCCTTTCCTGCCAATCTGACTATAACAAGGGTCATTCACCAACATTAAACAAAGGGTTCAGCCATACAGAGGCATCTATCAATCTAAAAAATTGACTGATACAAAGCCTGCACAAAGCTATCAGTGCCCTGAATGAATAATATATATTTGGCCATTGTTGTAGAAGTTTTAGGAGTTTCCCAAAACACTACAAAAGCCCTTAGGGTAACTGACTTGAAACTCACTTCTAATCTATATCACAAGAGGATAGGAGCCTCTGGGACTGACAATAATTTCTGGATCACAAATGCCATTGCATATTTATTGAGGTTTTGTAAATCTAGGCCTACAAAATATGGGAATACAGCATTGTAGAGGCCACTTTAAGCCTACCTTTACCCCAGATAAATTGAAGCATTAAGTTTCATTATTTAATAAGCCATTTATTAGTTGATAGTGTTGGAATATGGAGTAATATGTAATGAGGTTTTGGACAAAACAGCATTTTAATAACATTAGCTGTACCTTGAAGGGAGATGTGGAAATTGCCCCAGGAGTAAACTAATTGAAATAAATCAGTTCATAGCTTAATTAAGTCTGAGGAAATAGCAAGAAGTGTACATTGAATATAGTATCCCCAAATACTTTGGGGGGGTGAACACTACTTATAAGGCATATGGACATTCCTATTTCTTAATGCAAAATCATTTACATTTAGCAAGAATGCCTCCATCTTTGCCACATTAACTTTAAGCCCAATCATACTGTAAAATTAATTAAATATAGTTTCTAATAAATAAGCATCATGAGTGGGATTCCTGGACAGAACTAAGCAGTTGTCTGCAAATATCATAATTTTAACTTCCTCAGTACCCAATTTCCATTGAGAAAGCTTAGAACAGAAATTAATTTTCATAACTGAAGGATCATCAACTAAGAGAAAAGCAGAGGGGATAGTGGGCACCCCTATCTAGTGCCACATTTAAGACATAATGGGTTGAAAATAGTTTATCCTACTTACATTTTAGTTGTGGGATTATTATATAATGCAAGCTCTGCTGTGATAAAGGTTTATAAAGTAATACACACACACACACACACACACACACACACACACACACACACACACACACACACACACACACACACACACACACACACCAGTGTCTTACTAACACATGACTATGAGAGAGAATCAAATACTTTTTCAAAATCAGTAAAAAAGGTGTACATGACAACAAGGATTTACACTAATTCTGTATAAAAGTAATTGAGGTTCTAGTATGATCTGTGATTGATCTCCCTTTAATAAACTCCTCTTGCACTTTATGAACAAGTTGTGGTAATAAAGGATTTAACCTAACCACTAAAATCTTCACATAAAACTTCCATCAGTATTAAATTAGTGATACAGGCATATGGCCTATTAAGGGTGTCCTTGCTTGGCTTCGGTAAAGGTGGAATTGTAAATTCTTGCATAGACAAAATAATATTGTCCGTAAGATAGATATATATATAATATATATATATATATTTATATATATATATATATATATATATATATATATATATATATATATATGGTTTACTATCAAAACTTCGAAAATAAAAAAAAAAGTGTACGTAACTTTGAATTTTAACATCGGAAATGAATATTTCCGTATGCACCTAATGTCGAAAACAGCTGTTAATTGTCGAAAATGTCGCTCGCGTCATTTTCGACAATTAACAGCACTCCCACCCTTCCCTTAACTCCCTACCTAACTAGCCTAAACTCACATCTATGCAGGGGGACAAGCCCCCCTGCACCCCCCACACCCCCCTAACTTAATATTCCTACTCCAAGATCGCACTACAGTGAGGAAAGGGATGTATTTCCCTAACCACACTGTACCGTGATCCCCTTACATGAGCGAACGTTATAATTGCGAATGCACAGTCCATTCGCAATGATAACGTTCGCTCACATAACCTGCCAAACTATGAAGTATCCCAACATATGTTGTTCGAATACTTCATAGCCATGCAATTGCACGGCGGCATTTTGATATTAAATCAGTGGGAGAGTGGCTGGAGTAAGCTATCCTGCAAGGCATGGTATAAATTAAAAGCTAGATCATCAGGTCCCTGATTCTTACTTTTTCCAGTGGACTTGAGGGGTGCCCTAATCTTACTTTTGATAGTAGGGTGAGAGATCTTCTTAGCTTCCACTAAATCTAAAGTTTGGATTGATCTAGTCCTGATAAAAACTGAGACAGTGCAACTGAATACAGCCGTGATCATGAATCCTTTCACTATAAAGTTGGGATTAGAAAGATTTAAAGATCTAACAATTTCAGCAATTTCTAAGGGGGAGTTTATTAACTTTACAAACAGTTTAAAAGCTGGCATGTTCATTTTACACTTCTGTTGCTAGGGCCTAGATGTTAATAGCTTACCAGGCTGGTAGCCTTGCTCGTAGGCTTGAAGCACTATGCTCTGTGATGCCCCTGCACTGGCCCAGTAATGAATGAGCCTCAATCCTCACCACTGGCAACAGTGATGGATGTACACAATGGGAGAATGACAAGTACACACACAGTAAAGTACAATTTCTCTTAAGAGCACACAGAGATCACGGTCATTCTTGGGCTGGTTTCTCCCTCTTTCTCCAGATCCCCAATAAAACTCCCCACTTGCATAGTTATATGGTTAAGATCTCAGCTGAGGGGTCAAGCCAAGACCTCCAGCACCCTCTCTGTCCAACCAGTGCTTTGTGTCCCTGCCCAAGTAGCTGACACACACACACATACACTTTGAGATTTGATTTATACACACACACACACACACACACACACACACACACACACACACACACACACACACACACACACACACACACACACACACACCTGGGGAAGGCTGGCACAGGTTACTAGCTATGCCCCTTCTGGCCAGATTATAAGGTAGTTATCACTGCCACCAACCCCTATGTATCAGCTAATATAAATGCCCTTACAAAGGGTGACCAATCCTACTGTGTAATGTTATTATTATTCAAATGGTAAGTGTGACCAAGACCAAGACTATTTAGGAGTGGCCTGTGCAGTGTCACCAAATACATATGCAAGTACTTTAAGAGCTTAAATATGTTCACAAATATCAGACACAAAGATAGGTTTAAATATATTTAATAATAAATAATAAAAGAACAAGACAATACTCAAACAACACAGTAACTACAGAGTTCAGAATCACAGGAAATATTTTAAAACATCATTGCAGGACAGTCTCAAATAAATAAAGAAAACATCTAAAGTAATCTTTGCTATGTTCCTGTTTATATCTAAGAGAAATTACTTTTCCTTAGTTACTTAGTATTAGCAAGGTAAGTGCTGATGAGAGGATATTTCCAGGTCCAAGACAAGATACAAAATGTCCAGTCTTTCTCTGAGAGAGTTCTTAAGTTACCAACAAGTATTAGTGCTGGTTCAGCTTGGATGACACCACTCGTTGTCACCTGCCTTCAGTTCCCAGGCTAACAAATACCAACATAATTTTACCATCTCTGTGTGAGAAGCACATATCTCTCAGATGTGCAGCTGTCTAGGAAGCAATAAAACACTTTACATTTTAAACCTAATAATTAAAATTACTTTTAAGACAATAGAAAAACTTCTAGCTCTAGACATTGTGTCTGCTTGCTGCATTGAAACTGAGAGATACCACAATCATAAAACATTTTGATTCCAACTTATTTTCTTGAAGTTTTGCAAGTTAACTCTGTATGTTCTAACTTCCACTATTAAAACATTCCTGGGATTCATGAACAGTCCGTGCAAGAATAGTCTATTCTTGCACAGACTGTTCCATGTAGGAATACAGCAGCAACGTGCCCTACATATTAATGATATGTGTATGAGTGCAGGGGGCATGAATAAGTCCTGCACAGACACTTAAACATGCCCCCTGCACTCAGAAAGTGCCGTACAGCACTTTCAAAGAAAGAAGTAGCATAATATTAGAGCCTGGCTCTAATATTATGCATTATTTCAGTATCCAAGGACACTGAAATGTAAAACTAGCATGTCAGTTTCCATGGACATGGAAATAAGAAAAAAAAACACAATGCCCAAGAAGTAGCCCGCACAGTGCATGACTGTCCCTGGAATGGCCAGATCTCTGCTCCACATGGCTGTAACCTGCTGATAAATTTATGTAATAATTTAATATTTCTTTATATATTTTTTTTACAATTAAAAAAAAGGTTTAGCACAGCACAGCGGGTTTGCATGCAGCAGCTCTTTGCTCAGCCCAGCTTAAATGTTGTTTGAGCATGAAATAGAATTTTGAAGACAAAGTTTTAATTGCTGATGTAGCGTAGAGGTTAGACCACCAGTTTAGCATACAAGCCATGCATGGTTTGAATCCCAGCTTTGACTAATGAGAAAGCAGTTGTAAATTAATTTTTATGAATTGGAATGATATTTGTAAGTCATACGCCTCATGTATAGTAGTGTAGGGCTGGGGAAATGTAAAAAACTTTTTCTATTTTTTTTTTTAAATAATTGTTTGCAGCCAGTTAAGCCTGCCGCAGCTCTGCTGAAACAAGCTAAGGATTGTTTAAGCATGAAATATATAAGCAATCCTTAGTAACTGTAAGCTTTGCTTAGCTGGTTTAAGCCTTGCTAAGTGGATTTGCATGGAGCTAAGCATAGCTGAGCATATTTGAAAATCGGCCAATCACGGAAAAGTGCAGAAAACTGGCCTTATTTAAACCACACAGGTGGGAATACAGCCATATCTCTTCGAGTCTGATAAGAACAGCAACAATGGCAGGTGTAGGAGAGGGTGTACGCTTCTGGGTGCAATGCTGGGGCATCCAGGAGTCCAGGGTCATGGTTGGACTCCTTATCAAAGACCATGAATCTAGACTGCTGCAGGGCCAGTACCAGGGCTCCCAATACAAAGCAGAGGCCTGGGACTGTCTGGCACATGATCTCACTAGTGCCACTGGCATACCCCAAACTGGTGAGTAGGTGCATCTTCACTATGATGATCTAAAGCATCGGAAGGGTGAACTCTTGTCCCAGTGGATCCAAAAGGCATGAGCGGAGGATGTCCCAGACATTTGTAAGTATCCAGTCTATTTGTAAATGATTATTTAAAAATTGTATATGTTACTGTACAGGTGTGCTTAATGTGTGTTTTTTCTTTCCCCAAATATCTGCCAATGAGAGGGCTGTGAACACTGATGCCCATGCACAGCACCTGGTCTGACTGCATTGAGAGTTTGGTGAGTACAGACATATTTGTAATATCTGCTGTAATAAATCAGAAATAGTAAAGGTAGTACTGTCTGTATATATAATTGTGCTCTAACTGTACTGAATAAATGCATCTGTCAGGCTGCCAGTGTTAGAATTCAGTAGTGCCAGCTGCTGTGTAATATAGAGTTTTGTAGCAAACAAGGGTAGAGGAAGAGTAGGATATGTATTAGGCTGTCTGAAAGAACCTGCCAAGAAACTGCTGTGTCAGGGCTACTGCAACAGTTACAAATGAGAAGCAGTCCACCTGTGCAGATCATGCAGTAATACTAACTGTGGATTTCTGAGTTATAGAAAGTGTTGTTATGTCAAAAATAATAAAAAGAGAAAGTCCAAGTAATATAGCAAAGAGGCAACCACACTGCAGCAACAGATCCAGTATTAAAAGTATAAATGAAAATACTCCAGTTGGATACGTTTAAATAAAATACATTCAGATTTTATTCGCATGCATCAGGGTAAGCGCTTTTACATCCAGCTTCATCAGACTGTTAAATTTTATTTAAATGTATCCAACTGGAGTATTTTCATTTATACTTTTAATACTGGATCTGTTGCTGTGGTGTGGTTGCCTCTTTGCTATATTACTTGGACTTTTTCTTATTATTGTATTCGTTGGCCAAGAGGCATTTGCTCTGGTGGGTGCGTTAATATATATTATCAAAAATAATAAAGCTGACTACCACAAACTGTTGTCTTTCATCTGTCTTGTATCTGAAAAGTACAATTGTGTAGCTCCTGCAGCATGCATTATCTGAGGTGAAGTGATGTAGCACTGTTCATCTAAATAGTTCAGAATATATATCTGAAATAACTGACAAAATGCAAAAGTAAATATTTTCTTCAGTAATGTCTTGTACTGTGTTCATGCCAGCATTGCCTTGTGCTAACCTTTGCATAACAGCTGTATGTAGTCCTGAATGTACAGGAAAGTGTGAGACACTAAGAGGTGCAGACTGCAAATGTAGAGTGTGTTGACTTGATTCTAAATTGAAGTCTGTTTTAGTTGTTGTTGTTGTGTCTTTCGGCTTTTCCCAGTTAGGGATCACCACAGTGGAACTCCGGTCCACTAATGATTGGCAGTAGATTTTTTTTTATGTGCCGATTTACCAGCTCTGACGCACAACCTTCAACAAAGGTACACCCATTCACGCATGTCTCCACACAGAAGACGCTTTAGCTGAGAATCGAACAGGACAACGTCTTACTGTGAGGCGACAACGCTACCGCAGCACCACCACCACCGTAAAATGTCCAAATGTCTAGTTTTAATAATCTGCTCATATTGTGTAAACAGTAGCATCGACAGTTTCTTGCTCTGATGTTTGTTGTAGGTATTATGGAAAACAAATAAAAAGACATTTGATAAAAAAAGCAGAGTGTAGAAAGTATGTACTAGAAAGAAATAACCAAAGTAGCAACCGCCACTTCCCTAATAGCACAGTCTGATAAAGACTAGGTCTGTAGCTCCCTTTTGCATGCACACATCATGGTTCGAATCCATGGACAGCAACTAACATGTCTTTCTAGTTCTACAGCTGTAAACTTGAATATTGGTAGAAACACTAATTATTGTGAACAGATATTTTCCCCACAGGTAAAGAAATATTTGCAGAAGCAGTATGATGGGTATATGTACAAAATGTGTACAAATGTTCTGTTGAGCAGCCCCAGTCCTACAAATAGAAGCAGGCTAGCCATCTACACTATCAGTCTGGCCAATACAGGCCTCTCAAGTGTCATGCTGTCACAGATAGTTTCCTCTGTTGCAAAGAAGCTGCACCCAGATAACATCACAGTACAAGTATGCCAAAATCACACTTACAGAACAGCAGGACAAGGAACACATTGTTACTTGTACCACCCGTAAGTATGACAGGTATGAGTCCCCCATACTTATGTATGTAGAGTTGTCATACTTTGCCCCATAGTACTCCAGGTGTACATATGCACAGATGTGTATGTGCTGTAGTAGCTGCATGGCCCAGGTAGAGGTTATGGAGGGCAGAATTTTAGAGTATTGAACAGTAGTGTATTGAGAAGTATCACTGAATGCAGTTGTCAATGGAATTATGTTCTCTTCCCCACCACTCTTCTGCTCCAATAACTGCACAAAATGTAATATGGATATGTTGTTACCAAAACTTACTTTTGGGACCTTTGTTCCATTTTGGTTATTATATTTGAAACTGTGTGCATACTAACATACCTTGTTGAATAACCATTGTTGTTGGCCTATTGTCATAAATATAACCGGCATGCTGTTGCAATCCTGACTGCCATTCCATTTCTGCATGTGTTCTGTTTGCCGTGCCACTGTTACAATTCCATTGTTCTGGGTCAAGTGGAACACCCATGCATGCTGTGTTGACAAATGTTTAAGTGTTTTGTTCATGACTAACCAATACACCTTGTTAAATCTCACTTCATAGCACGTTCGGAAAGGCCAATCCTGGCAGATCCGCCTCTCCCACCCCACCTGGCCAAGGCACCAAGTCTCAGCATATCTGGGACCCAACCCAGACCTCCTCATCTGCTGGTCCTGCACCACCCTCAGGTGGAACTGCTGCAGGGGATGGGGCTTGTCCTCCCCCTGCACGCAGGCATGGTGATAATCTTGTCACCTGGGAAGAGGTCCATGGCATGTTGCACAGTGTCCTCCAGTTGGAGCTGGATGAACGACTGTGCCAGGTAGAGTGCAGACTGGCACAGCTTGAGGGGAAGCTGTCCCCTCCAGCTCAGCCCCCAGCACAGCCACCTTTGGGGTTGTGAAGGAATAGTGGTGACTGCCATCAGGTGGGGACATCAGTCCCACAACTACAATTTAGGGGGCTCATGGGCATCTGATTCCCAACCACCCTCCCCATCCAAGGTGTTCCCCCCATGTGTCACACACCACCCCTGTCTGCTGTCTTGTGTGTCTTGTCTGTCTACAAATGCAATCTCTCCTATTAAACATTCCTACCCACACTTACCTACAGTCCCTCCCCAGCAGCCCAATCTCACCTTAAAAAAAGGGCATCTGTCCCAAAAAATTACATCCCATACATAGCTCTGCATTTCACCCAGAGACACAGTCCTTTTACTCAATCTACCCCTCTAATTATTATCATTTTATGTCATCCAACCCTCTGTGTGGGGGTTTGAGGCTGTAAATTCCAAATTGCCCACAGTCATATCAGCTGTTGCTGTCAAAGAAATGCAGAGCTATGGTCCTTTCCTGCACCAACCTTGCACATCCCTGGCTGCCTCTTATCTTGTTTTACCCCCTGCTTGCCCGCATTTCACCACTTTCTTGTCTCCCTTTTTTCTTTTCTTTATTAAAAATTAGCGCAGGTTTAAACAGATGTAAGTGGACTTAAGTGAAGCCAAGCAGATGTAAGCGTCACTTAGCTTCAGTTAGCTCAGTGCAAACCCGCTTACAACTGCTTAAAAGTGCCTTAGTAACTCTGTATCCAACAGCCCTTGTTCTGCCCAGCAACAAAATAATCGGCCCTTGCCATTTGAGCTGTAAACATGAGTGATGTTTTCAAACATATCATTCAGTAGAATCATTCAACAGTAGGGAAAAGATTCTGTAGAATTAGTCAAGTTTTGTATATATATATATATATATATATATATATATATATATATATATGTGTGTGTGTGTGTGTGTGTGTGTGTGTGTGTGTGTGTGTGTGTGTGTATGGAGATGCATATACATATGGACAAATAAATACATATATGCAGAGCTATACATATGAAATATATACATATAGAAATACATGTATAGATAGAAAAGTAAATCAATACATGCAGCTATAGCTATGTATATAAAAATATATATAGATACACGGACATATATATATATATATATATATATATATATATATATATATATATATATATATATATATATATGTGTGTGTGTGTGTGTGTGTGTGTATATAGACATATCCATATATATATATGTTTACATATATATGTAGTGGACTTGCACATCAGATCCATACTCCAAACCTCTTACTGTAACAAATCTGTCCAAAGATTGTCAAAATTGTGGTCAAGAGGCCCAAAATAGGGTCATCTTTGAAATATTGCCCTTATCCCTCTGTCACCAGCAGCAACTGTTCTGCATTGCAACAAAAGTAGCAGTCCTGCCAAGACTTGAACACTGGATCCTGTGCACCACAGTCAGAGCAATATATCACTACACCATGTGAGCTCTACAAAACAGTAACGCTTTTCCAAACATATCAGTCAGTAGAGTCATTCAACAGTAGGGAAAAGATTATGTAGAATCAGTCAGGTTTTCTATATGTACATGTACTTATGTATGGTGATGCATTTATGTGGACAAATATAGACAAAAAATATATCTATAGAGATATATATGTAAACTATATACATATATACATAAACATATATATAGAAAAGTATATAAATACATACACACATATATATAAATATATATATATCCATATATATATATATATATATATATATATATATATATATATATATATATATATATATATATATATATATATATATATATATATATATATACACATATGTATACGTAAATATACCTAAATATATAACAGCTACAAACAAATACATTCTGATGGTTATGCTGCTCAACACTAGAAGTCTAAATCTCAAAAGGCACTCACTCAAAGCACTCCTTATTCACAAAGGATGCGTACACGTCCACACTGGTAGCCCAACATAATGCATCACAGATATTGCAGGTGTAGCTGACATAGAGTAAGACAGCAATTGAAGTCATAGCCCGCTATAAGTCCCCAACCATGTCGCAAGAGTAAAACCTATGTGCCTAAGCATCCTAGAGAATATTACTGTTCAACCTAACACTATCATACTGGTATACCTCAACTACCTCTCCATTAACTGTGAAAGCTACCCATGTATCAATGCACTTGCTCAATGT
Organism: Protopterus annectens; assembly: GCF_019279795.1. Taxonomy (NCBI): domain Eukaryota; kingdom Metazoa; phylum Chordata; order Ceratodontiformes; family Protopteridae; genus Protopterus; species Protopterus annectens. The sequence goes on from NC_056728.1 coordinate 1,913,272,632, forward strand.
TGCCTGGAAAGCATCCATTGCAATGGCATGGACCAACTTGTTTCTACACCCACTACAGCTAGCAACATCATTGATCTAGTCAGTACTAACATGGGCGACTGTTGCTGTAAACCAATAGTCAACTCTGCCATGGTTAGATCTGACCACAATGTCATCACCTTAAAAGTCTTCATCCCCTCCCACCCCCCCACCCCCCTGCAAAGGTAACCACCATGAAAAACCTTTCCAAAGCCAGCTTTGGCTTCCAAAGATCAGAGGTGGCTAACTTCATGGCACCCATGCAAATGGAGAATAATTGCATGACCTCCAAACACACCAGTGCAGTAGGGATGCATACACAAATGCATGGATTCCACCATATCCAACAGAAACAAGACGCTCTCCCCAGAAAAGGGAAGCCAATCTGGTGGTCCCCTGGCCAAACTACTCTACAGCAGAAGGAGGAAACTGATATGGAATAAGGTGAAGTCCCAAAAACTGGAAAAAAAACCTTATCAACCTCAACAAAAAGATGAGATTCCTCATGAAATACTCTAAAGCTAGCTGTGAAAACAGAATTGCAGCACACAGTAAACACATCCACAAGGCCTCCTATAGTTATGTAAAGAATATCCATGGCAATACCAACATGTGCTCTGAGCTACTTCACAATGTTAACTCCTATACTGAGGCAACAGATATTGCCAATGTCCTGGCACACAGATTCAGTGACAACTTTACCCCTCTCCTCACCCCCAAAGGACCAATCACAATACCAGTACACTGCCAGGCACCCAGTAGTACTGCTGCTTTGGTTAACACACCACTGTAGAAGGCCAAGAATACAGCTTCTATTGGACCTGTTAATATCCCTGGCTGTCTTCTACATGAACTACAGAGTGAACTGGCACCGCACCTGTGTGCCCTGTTCAATCACAACCTCACCTCAGGCTTTGTCCCTACTGACTGGTGCACTGCTACAGTTATCCCTCTCCACACAGGAAGAGTGGCTGCAGACCCTGGGAAATATTGCCCCATTAGCCTGACAAGAGTGTGTTGCAAAGCTATGGAATGCATTGTCATTGACCTAAAAAACAGGGATATGGGAATCTCCAGACTCAGCATCCCACACAGTTTGCTTTTGTGAAGGGTAGAGCATGCCTGTTCAATCAACCTGGTCGACTTCTTTGAGTCAGTCACCAGAGCTGTGGATGAAGGCAAGGTGGTTCATACAGCCTACCTCAATCTGGCCAAGCCCTTTGATAACATTCCCCACTCTGGGTTCATGGATATACTCACTAAGCTATGCATCAACCCCTATAACAGTAGGTGGGCTGCGAACTGTCTCAGAGATAGAACCCACAGTGTGAAAGTTGCTGAGCCCAAGTCAGACTGCTGACCAGTCATGTGTGGAATTCCACAGGGTTTGGTCCTGGGTCCTCCCCTGTTTGGTATCTACTTCTCTGAAGTACATAATAAACAAGTGAAGTGGTAGGAGAAAGCTGGCAAAAAGACTGGTAAAAAAGTGACAATATAATCACTACAACCAGAATCTTTTATTAGGTAAGCGCTTTCGGTGGTGAAAATGTCCCACCTTCATCAGACCCAGAACAACCACAAACAATACATTTATATAGTCTTATTACTAAATTAATTAATAATTTAATCTCCGAAAACCAATCAATTAATTAATCAATTAAAATACCAAAATTCATATATATAAAAATAACCTTACCCAATCTGAATACAATACTAAAACACCATGTACAATATCAACTCACGAATATTATTAATAGTTTTTAAAATATATAATATAATATAATAGATTACATACTTAATGCTGCTAGGTACCTTAGAAAAAAACAATGATAATATATATAAAAATAAAATAACATAACAGTCCCTAAAATGGCACAAGAAAGAAACTATAAAAAAGTAAAAATTAAAAAACAACTCTATGCATACGTTATATGTATAAAATCAAGCACATATCTGTTTACATAACATATGTTTAAAGTATATTTTGAATTCATGTTAGCTTAAACCAACTGTGCTGCAACACTATTATATAAATATAACAATTAAAATTAAAAAATGAATTAAAACTGGTTAATTATGCTAACTTGTTTTTATGCTAACTTGTTTTAAAAAAAACCTTTTATATACTATGTACAAAAACCAAAAAGGGGAAAGCAACAACTGAATCAAAAAAATGAGACCACGATCAGTCTCCGCTAGGTTAACCAGTTCAAACAGTGAAGCAGGACTCGAACAAGGATAAGGCAGCAGGTTTAATAACACTCAAACAGCAAACAGAACAAATGTAAGCACTTTCATCTGAAGTCTGCATCGCAGATGAAAGCACTTACATTTGTTCTGTTTGCTGTTATTAAACCTGCTGCCTTATCCTTGTTTGAGTCCTGCCTCACTGTTTGAACTGGTTAACCTAGCGGAGACTGATCGTGGTCTCATTTTTTTGATTCTTGTATATACTATATAAACATACTTATACATAAAATTGTTAGCTTATCTATTCAATGCTTTCAGTTTTAAAACACTTTTGATGAAAACATAATCATTTAATCCGGGAAACATATAAGCAGCAGTTTTAATTTGCCAATACAACTCATTCTGTTCAAGTAGTAGTTGCCAAGGCCCCCATCTTGGATCTAAAGGGGTCTGATGTACAACCAAAAATAAAAACTCATGAGTTGGAAATTGCAAAACATGCCACGCAAGAGCATTATTGACATCCCCTTTACTAACTGCATAGCAGTGCTCGTATATTCTCTGTCTTAATTTCCACTCGGTCTTCCCTATGTAAAATGAGGGACAAAATTGACAACATGCTACGTACACAACTGCTTTAGACTCACAATTAAAGGAACCATTAATTTTATAGTTCTTATGATTAATGTTAGCAGTAGTGCTCACCTGAATATGTTTGCATTGTGTACAATTCCCACATTTACGCATACCTATATGTGCCCATTGAGAATGACCATAGTTCCTTTTCTTGTGATTCTCTAATACATTTTTAAGATTTAAACCTCTCCTGAATGTGAAGTGAGGTCTGATACCCAATTTAGTACAAATAGAAGGTTCTTCCAAAATAACCGCCCAGTTTTTAATGAAAATCTCCTTAACTCTTATTGTAGTAGGCATGTTTTGCAATTTCCAGCTCATGAGTTTTTATTTTTGGTTGTACATCAGACCCCTTTAGATCCGAGAGGGGGGCTTTGGCAACTACTACTTGAACAGAATGAGTTGTATTGGCAAATTAAAACTGCTGCTTATATGTTTCCCAGATTAAATGATTATGTTTCCATCAAAAGTGTTTTAAAACTGAAAGCATTGAATAGATAAGCTAACAATTTTATTTATAAGTATGTTTATATAGTATATAAAAGTTTTTTTAAAAACAAGTTAGCATAAAAACAAGTTAGCATAATTAACCAGTTTTAATTCATTTTTTAATTTTAATTGTTATATTTATATAATAGTGTTGCAGCACAGTTGGTTTAAGCTAACATGAATTTAAAATATACTTTAAACATATGTTATGTAAACAGATATGTGCTTGATTTTATACATATAACGTATGCATAGAGTTGTTTTTTAATTTTTACTTTTTTATAGTTTCTTTCTTGTGCCATTTTAGGGACTGTTACGTTATTTTATTTTTATATATATTATCATTGTTTTTTTCTAAGGTACCTAGCAGCATTAAGTATGTAATCTATTATATTATATTATATATTTTAAAAACTATTAATAATATTTGTGAGTTGATATTGTACATGGTGTTTTAGTATTGTATTCAAATTGGGTAAGGTTATTTTTATATATATGAATTTTGGTATTTTAATTGATTAATTAATTGATTGGTTTTCGGAGATTAAATTATTAATTAATTTAGTAATAAGACTATATAAATGTATTGTTTGAGGCTGTTCTGGGTCTGATGAAGGTGGGACATTTTCACCACCGAAAGCGCTTACCTAATAAAAGATTCTGGTTGTAGTGATTATATTGTCACTTTTTTACCAGTCTTTTTACCAGCTTTCTCCTACCATTTCACTTGTTTATTTTGTGTTTTAAAGTGGTTTTTGGCTTTCTTTTCTCTGAAGTACATGCCAACATGAAGGGACTCTGGCTGACAATGTTTGCAGATGATTGCAAGTTGGGAACTATCAACTACCTAAGTGAAGTTGACATCCTACAGAAAGGCCTCACTGAGACCAAAGACTGGTGTCAGAGCCATGGCCTTAAGCTCAATGTCAATGAATGTGTTGTTATCCCCCTTTGGGATGTTAGGCACTACAGGGATGTTACAGCCCCAAAAATCAGACACCAGTGTGAAAGTGCATACCCACAACCAATTCCACCACAGTCATAGTCACATACTGGTAGGTCAGGTGAACAGTAGTGTATATGGACTGTGTGAAGAAATATATAATAGTTTTCCAGTCACACCACTACCCCTACATATAGTGGTCCATTTCTCAGTGTAGTCTAAATCATGACTGTGGTACAGGACCTGTCTCAGTCTGCTGCTACAAAGGCATACAACTAATAAACCAGCAGACACTGGAGCAGCATGCACAGTCAGATAAAAAAGGAGTCATAATACTTACAACTACCCCCCTCCATACATAGCGAAATGGCATGTACACATGACATGTGTACACAATCCTGAAAGTCTGTCAACAATGGCCAGACATGCACAGACCTTTCAAATGTACAGTTCACCTCAGAATGTACAGGCTCAGTACTGATATCTATGGCCTCTTCCCTGTAACATGTCTGTGAGTCTACTACATCACTGGGATGGTAGGAGGAATGAAGGCAAGAAATAATGCTACTAAATATGTCTGAGCCGCATAGTGCATGACATTTGGATAAAGCCTGACATCATTTGGGGACAGAGGCACAAACACAGGCATAGATTGGACATATCGGTGTCAGATATTTAGACAGTTGCTGATGTCACTGGGTTTGTTGTAACATATCCTTTATGAGGAATATGAAGGCAGTAATACCAATGGAGTTTAGTATTTACTAACTGCAGTCCCCAGAGTCCTTGACTGATTTTCCAAGGACAACAACTGTCTGGGGAACAGACAAAACATAACAGGCAAACATGTGGCCAGTCTGTGGACAGCATGCCAGTGGAGAGATATGTCAGAGACATATCACTGTCAGACATGAAGTCACTCACTAAATGCATGTCCACACAAACCCTGTCAACCTATCACCCACCATGTGTATAACAGCACTGATGATGACATAGAATTGATTCACATTTCTGTAGATATGTCCCCCATGTTGTTGTGCTGTCTCCATATGTCCTATCCTGTGAAGTATTCCCACCTACTGTCTGTGAATCTGTAGCCCACCACCTCTGTAATATCCCTCACACAGGCAAGTAATAGGGCCAAGGCCCACATGACAGACATCCCATTGGTTGGAGCTAGCAGCAGTGCCCAGACCCACAGCATAAAACTATGTGGGCACCTACATAGTTGTATGGCCTTAGCTATACCTGACATCTGCACATCTGCACAGTGGACAGACAGGAAGTGGACAGCAAACATGTTATGCAATCAGATGAAATTTCCTGAAGGATAGAAGTGTGAAACCAAAATGTATGTTATTACTACATCACAGCAGTCCTCAATGACATGAGCAAAAAACATAGTGCTCGACAGTTAATATAATAATATCATATTAATATCCAATAGGAGATATATAAAAACATACAGCTGAAACACCAAGAACAAGATAGCATAGTACTCAGAGTCCCAGCTCTGCATGCAGAAGTGCATGGTTGGAGTACTACAATAGGCAATCTAATTTTACATGGAAAGGCAGTGTCAACAGTACTCGTTTCATAATACAATATGTGTGGAATCATATTCGTCAACCAGTGTACTGTAGCTGGTGTAACATGCAAGTGTGAGTGCACATAACATGTGATACTACCCATGTATAAAACATAATAATAAAAAAAACGTGATACTACCCATGTATACCCAAGTGTCCTGTACAGTATAGTCACACCCCTTGCTACTATAATGAGAGCACCTAAATGCATATTATGTACAAGACATTAAATAAACTTATTACATGATGTTATTAATCTGCTATTTTATGAGACTGGAATGAGAGCAATGGTTACAAGGGCTGACCTATGCTTAGCAGGCTTACACATTGCTTAAATATGAATGATAACCAGTAGTTAACTCTGCTAAGCATATTTGTGCACTGGTAAGCGTTGGTAAGAGAAGCCTACACAGTTTAAGTGCCTATCGGTTTAACCGCATTTTAGCACTGCTTAGCAATGTGCAAACTCTCGCAAACCTGCTTACAACTGCTTAAAAGTGCCTTAATCACTCTGTATCCAGCAGCCCAGCTTCTGACCAGCAACAACATAATCAGCAGTGCTTATTTTTAACCCAGGATGCTATATGCCATACTCAGAGCAATTTACCACTAGGCCATCTTAACTATGAGATGTCAGGATGTTTTTTACAGCATATCATGCAGCACAGTCAGTTTACAATAGGAAAGACACATTGTGCAATGAGAAATGATTATCTACAAATATATACATGAAAAAAAGATTTACATATATAGAGGGATAGATAGATATGTGTGGAGATACATATATATGTATAACAATATATAGATACATTACCAAGAAATACTGTATATATGTATTAAAAAAAAAAATATATATATATATATATATATATATATATATATATATATATATATGCGTAAATGTCTCTAAATGCCCACATAAACATATGTTGCTGATAGACCACCCATAACTGGGGCAGCATGCACAGTTGGATACAAATGGACCAATGATACTCACATCTGCCCCCCGCAGTCCAAATAATACGTGAACAGTACGCTGCTACAAAATCATGATAGGCCTTACACAATGGCCAGACATATACCGTGACCTCTTAGCAAAACAACTACAATGAGTGAAGATAGTAAACAAAAATAAAAACAGCCAGTAATTCACACAAGTTCATTTTACTATGATGTCTTTGCCAAAGCCTTCAAGGAGCAACACAAGAAATACTTGCCTTAATTAGAAGACGCAATTAACACAAGTACATTTAAATACACAGCCTGCAATTACACTCCTCATTCAACCCCCTAGGGGATAAAGTATCACATTTAAAAACATACATTAATTCTGTACATAACAATTGCTCTTTGATGAATGATCAAACTAAGAAACAGACTTTTTCTAAAGCAGTACCTTGTAACCCACTACACTTAATTACATGTATATACACAGCCTCCAATTACACTCCTCATTCAACCTCCTAGAGGATAAAGTATCACATTTAAAAACATACATTAATTCTGTACATAACAAATGTTCTTTCATGAGTATTACCCCCATGGTGAGAACTATTAAACTGTACAGCTATAGAACTGTCTTCTTTCTCATCAGTAATATGTCTCACATGTTTTAACAGCCTAATTTTAAAACACTTGTTACTCTCCCCCACATAAAATATGTTACAAGGGCATCTAAAAATATTGTCCATACACCAACCTCTTGAATGTACAGAGTCCCACATGTTGCCTACCCTTTCCCCTCAGCAGAAATGACAGAACAAAATAATGGTAGACCCTGACTATCAACCTCCTACTGTATGGCATCTGTACAAAGCCTGACTTAATTTGGGACAGAGGCCCAAAAAACATGCCCATACTTGAAATATTGCTGTTATACACTGAGAAAATTGCTAATGTTACAGGGTTTGTTGCAACATATCTTTTCTGAGGGATATAAAGTCTGAAAAACAAATGGATGTTAGCATTTACTGATTGCAATCACCAGAGTATGCTACTGATTTGCCAAGGCAAACATCTGTCTGGGGAACAGACCAAACATAACAGGCAAACCTCTGGCCATTATGTGGATAGCCCTATAGTTGAGAGCTATGCAGACACAGAACTTTGTCAGACTGAAACCCATGCAGAAGTAACATGTTCAGGCAAACCCTGTTAACAAGCTGTATTCAAAACATATAACAGCAATACTCACATTCTGACTCTAAGTCTTGAATCTTCTCCACCATTTAGTTGGCTTGTCTCCACAGGTCTTGTTCTAAGAGGTATTAACTCACACACCTCCAGGATCTCTTCCCCACAGGTAAGGGAAAGGGCCAACATCTATATGTAATACTCAGTTATAGGAGTGTGTTGCCATGACATTGGTATTGGAATAACTACACAGCTGTTCTGCATGCAATCAGCAACTGGGGACCACCAATTGGTGCTCAGGCCATCACATGGTCATGAGCATTACCTACAGAAGACAAGCTGCCATCTATTCAAACTACCTCTGTCATAGACAGTTCATCAGTGCAAAGCTGAAGTAGTGTGAGAAAAAAAGGATATATCTGTGAAAACTCCAGAAAAAAGAAAAAAGGTATGTGAAACAAGTAAGCATGTAACTGAATGCAGTAGATGGTCTGTAATAATGGAAAATAGGGGTTTGAAAGCATATGTCTCAACAAGACTTGCTGTACTGATGTACTGCTGAACAGCACTGATGGACAGAGCATGTAGCTCTGTCTGCAGTGACTAGGCCAGATAATGGGATGTTGTACATATCCATATGTTACCTGTGCATATAACTATGATACACATTTTGTCTTGTATATATAAGACAACTATACAGAGCATGTGCAGGATAAAGTACTACTGCAGATGTGTGTGTTGAACTGCATGTTATATACTGAGCTCATATCTTTCAACTGTTTAGTGTTCTGCACAATGACCATATGAGTATGTCTGTCAAATCCTTGCCAAATCTATGAAGACTGACATTACAATATCCCCCTTCATTGTCCTCTGATTTTTCCCATTCGGGATTGCCACAGTGGATCATCTATTGCCTGTCTTCTGAATCTTGGTCTCTCACATCAAACACCTGCACATCCTCTCTCATCACACCCAGAAATTTTATCTGAGGCCTTCCTCTCTTCCTCTTACCTGGCAGCTACATCCTTACCATCCTTTTCCCAATACACTCAGCAGCCCTCCTTAGCACATGTCCAAAACTGATATAATGCTGCCTCTCCAACTTTGTCTCATATCCGTCCAACATGGCCTGAGCCTGTCATATACACATTGCTAAACCTGTGCACCCTTGTCACACCCAGTGCAATCATAACATCTGTAACTCTGCCATGTGCAGCCCTGACACTTGCCTTTTTGTCAATGCCACTGTCTCCAACCCATTTAACATAGGTGGTTTCACTACCCTCTTGTAGACCTTACATAGCACGTTTACTGGTACTCGATTGTCACATATCACTGCTGACACTCTTCTCCACCCTCTCCATCCTACTTGTACTCTCTTCTTCACCTATCCTCCATAGTTCTCATTACTCTGAAATGTTGAAATATTTGAACACATCCACTTTTGTCAACTGTACCCCATGCATCCTCAACATTCTGCTATCCTCCGTCTCAGTCACACACAGATATTCTGTCCTAGTGCTGCTGACCTTCATTCCTCTCCTCTCCTCTCTAGAGCACATGTTCACCTCACTAGGGTCTCCAAAAGTTGTTCCCTACTCTTGATATAGAGCACAATGTCATCTGAAAGCAACATAGTCAACGGTGACTCCCGTGTGATCTTTTCTGTCAACCTGTTGATCACCATTGCAGATCAGAAAGGGCACACAGCTGATCCCTGATGTCCTCCCACCTCCACCTTAATCATATCCATCAATCCTAATGCAGACCTCAATGCTGTCATACCACCCTTGTACATATCCTGTACCACTCTTACATATATCTCTTCCACTCATTCATCATACAATACCACAACTCCTGTCTAGGCACCATGTCATATGCTTTCTGTAAGTCCAGAGAGACACAGAGCAACTCCTGACCTTCTCTGTATTCCAGTAACAGTCTCAGAGCAAACATCACACCAGTAGTGCCCTTTCCATGCATGAAACCATACTGCTGATCAGTACTCCTCACCTCCCTGCATAACCTAACTTCCACTACTCTCACCCATAACTTCATGCTGTGACTGATCAATGTTATCCCACCGTAGTTATGACAGCTCTGCACATCAACCTCATTCTTAACACTGTACCCAAGCACTTTCTCTCCACTACTCATGCAACCTCACACTTCCCAAGATATCAATAAAGAGTCAGGCTAACACACCACTGCCATTTCCCCTAAACAACCCCATGCTTCCACAGGTGTGTAATGTGGACCAACAGGCTTGCCAGTATTCATCCTTTCCATAGCTATCCTTACATCCTCCTTGTTAAGCCATTGCACTTCCTGATTCACCATACCCACATCATCTAACCTTCTCTATCTCATTCTCTTCATTCATCAGCCTCTCGAAGTACACCATCTATGTCCTCAACACACTCTCCTCGCTTGTCAGTACATATACCTCATTATCCTTTATCACCCTTATCTGCTGCACATCTTTCCTAGCTCAGTGCATCTGTCCAGCCAATCAGTACAATTCCTGTCATCCCTCCATAGTGTCCAACCTGTCATAGAACTCTTTATATGCCCATCCTCAGCCTTTGCCACCTCTGTCTTTGCCATGCATATCATCTCCTCATACTCCTGCCTACTTTCCTCATATCTCTGATAATCCCACTCCTTCTTCCCAAACCTCTGTCTCTGTATACTATCTAGTACTTCCTCAGTCCACCAACAGGTGTCCTGTACTTCTTCCTCCATCCACATGTCACCCCAAGCACCCATCTAGCTGTCTTCCATACCAGCTCTGCTGTACTTAACCATATATTTGTTAGATTGTCACTGGGACCCAGTGCCTGTCTCAACTCTTCCCTGAAATGCACCTCACAACCACACTTTTCCAATTCACACCATTTGATCCTTGGTGCTGCCCCCACACTCCTCCTCACCTCAGTCACCAACATCATCTCACACACCAACATTCTCCGCTGCCTAAATACACTTTTCACTGTCACCACTTTACAGTCCCCAATCTCCTTCAAACTGGCCCTCCTACATTGGATATAGTCCACCTGTGTGCATCTTACTCCACTCTTGTATACCACCCTCTGCTCCCCCCTCATGTTATAGTGCATATTCACCACAGCCATTTTCTTCTTTTTGCAAACTTCACTACCATATCACCATCTCCACTCCTTTTAACACCATACGTATCCATCAATTCCCTATCCCCTTTGTTCCCTTCACCAGCATGCCCATTGATATCTGCTACAGTGAACAGTCTGTCCTCCTTGGGTACAGTCATCACCATGTCATCCAACGGACATCAAATTTCTCTTTCTCATCCATCGCACAACCAACTTGCATAGCTTATGTACTAACAGCAGGCATCATTACATCATCAGCTTACAGCTTTTCAAACATCATTCTATCAGACACTTATGTCATCCTCCAAAAACACTCTTGGCCTACTTTTCCTTCAGCAGACACCCTACCCCCTTCCACCTCCAGTCCACACCTGATAGCACAATTGTGATCTGCCTACCATACACCCAGCCATGATCCCCTTCCATGTGGTCTATTGCACACACACAATATATCAATCATCCCCTGGCTAACATATCAGCTATCCTGGTCCCTATACCACTCATACTGCCAACATTAACAATTCTTACCCTCAATACCACCTTGAGCCTTTCCTCTCTCTTCCTGCCATATGACTGTTGGACATCCTCCAGTGGATGCCTGTCAGTGCAAAGGCTACTGTGCTATTGAATGACTCCAGTATGTTACAGCAATATTGAGATACTGTCACTGATTTTGTCCTATTGCACCCATGTATGCATCGCATCCTACAGATGCCCTGCTGTAACAGATTGAGAGGGATGACTGCACAGCAAGAGTGTGAATTTAGTGTACCATACTGACATAGGACAGACACGTATGTGAGGTATTAGCTATGCACATGTCAGTATGAGTAGGTGTATGTGTCCAGCACATGAAAACAGACATGGGATGCAAAATGTCAGTTAAAACAGCTGTACATGTTGTAGATGTGCGCAATCCTAGTTACTGTGCACCCAAAAGAGTCACATTTCTACAGCTACTGGTTGTTGCATTACCCTGACACAGCCATGGTTAGTACAGTAAGCATGGTTATCATGATTAAATTGGAGAGGTGTCCAACCTTGTTATGACTTTGTGGCCATGCCCACTACAAACAACTGATTGAACACATACATGGCTGTATGGACTCAGCAATAACTTACTTGTCATACCTGTCTCCACCAACGTAGAGTAATCCCCTTTGCTGGGCAGCAGCATTACACAGACCACACACTTGGTCCCTATAGTGGCTGTACAGGCAAAGTAGGGACAGGACCCAACCTGGCATAAAGCCAGCCATTGTCTGAACAGGCATATAGGGTCACAGGTGGATTACTGTAAGGCCAACTATGAGTACAAATTGGAGATATCCACCAGGAACAATCACAAGGCCGTCATCCCATATGTCTGCAATCTCGGAGGCAACATAACAACCCAACCTGTAATGGTGGTCGATCAGATCACATACACACACAACATAGCTACAAGCAATCTGATGCAGCTAGGGTTAGGGCAAACACCCCCCTCCCTGGCTCAGCATCACTATAGGTGAATATGTACTGCACCCAGACCTTTCCCCTCATCACCAGTGAGCAGGTACATATTGCCTACTGAAAGACAACAAATGTAAGTATCCATGGGATGTCATATCAGCCCTGTCTGCATCCTACATTAACTCAGGCATGTGCTCCCAGCTGCATTACACACTGTAGACACACCAAGCCACAGCACCATCCGCACACCATCCACATGGAAGATAGCTAATGTCATCCATTTACACAGACCTGAATGAGGAATGACAGATTATGAAAACAACTTGCCCTCACTGCGGGCAATATGACTCATCAGGACCAGGAGTGCAATGCAAGCTGATACTGTGCTGATAGATTACAGGGGTATGCTGTGGTTGTGAGTGTTGGCTACTGGTATTGTTGTGAGTGTTGGCTACTGGTATTCAAGGTACATGTGCAGGTACTGGAGATACTGTTGCCAAATGTATGGGGTCCTGTGATGTGTTTCCCTGTTAATGTCTACCAGGTGCAATGTCACATCACTGGAGAGAAGTCTTTTCACCAGCAGAATGCAACCTGATAATGGAAGCCATAATACAGAACCACACAGTACTGTTAGGCCGAAGTCACTAACATCTGTGGGAGAAGACCACCCTGTGGGATGACCCTGTCCACAGGGTAAATTAGGTGGGCCTGCACACACGTACATATGAGCAGGTGTGGCATCATGACACCAATCTCAAATGCCATGCCTAGCAAAGGGCTGCTGCCATGGCCAGGGACCCCAGAGCCACGGGTGGGAGCCCAGCCATGCAGCCTCCACTAACACCATATGAGGAGCTACTTGCCAAGCTTGGGACACCCATTACAGTACAAAACCAGGGTATGAAGCCCCACTTGCTGGAGGTGGATAGCACACACTCAATGGACAAGGAGCATGCAGGTAAGGCCCCAGTGGGGATTAGTAGACTAGTGTATGAGATATACTTGTATCTGTACAGTATCTACATGCATGTGCCAAGTCTGATTGCAGTTGTGGATGGGGATGTCTAATGCACAGAAGTGCAAATCTATGGTGAAGGACAGCAAATTGTGTAGTATTGGGTGTTGTACTGTAAATGTGCAGACATGCTGCATCTATCCTTTTCCAAGGGCACATGTGAGTCTGCTGACAATAACTCTCTCCCCACAACTACATAGGTCACTCTGGTCTGCATATGGGACAGTAGCCTGAAGCTGGTATTTATGGAATTGTTCTTTTGTGCTTTGGAAATACCCCAGTCATGTGGACGGCATGCAAGTTACGATGCACACAACTATAACAAATAGCCATATTGCTTAATGTGCAAGTTAACTTGTGGTGGGATTAGTTTAATTGCATCACAGTGATCACCACAGGGGCCTATCTGAAGAGAATGTAACATTCCTGTAGCATACCTCACAACCTGTCAGTGCAAGACATCTAGACAGACACCAGCAAAATGTAAACAGACTAAGATAGGGATAAGTGTGAAACATTATTCCTATACAGTGGATATAACATGTATACACACACCTGTTAAGATGCCATTTGTTCCTAAAATATACCGATTGAGACCACAATGTGTTAGTCCACACCTTTCTCAACCTTTAATGTGACCCATGACATGAACAATTCACTTGTAAAACCAATCATCTGGACTCATGAATTGCACATACAAGCCTGGACAAGTGTGAGGGTAGTAGATATTGTATCAGTATTTTCTTTCAGTCAGGTATGATACCTGATGCTGTCATATGTGTCATTTCACTCACTGTGGCCTACTTGGCAACTATATCACATACATGGGCATTGTTAAGGCAGACAGAGCACTAATATGTTCCAAACATCTGGATGTTCCAGGCACATCTGTACAGAGGACTGGTATGACCTGTACAATGGTTTCACATGCTGCATGTGAGGCAAATGCCATTACCACACTATATAAAGTAATGGCATCAGGAGGTGGTCACCTGCCATGTATGATCCACACAGCAAAATGGTATCAGATGCACACACACACACGCACACACACACACACACACACACACACACACACACACACACACACACACACACACACACACACACTAGTATTCAGATTAGAACTACTCCTATCTATTTATGGCTACTATAGTGTTATGCAGTTATTAGATGCGCCACAGAACTTACACAATTTCATCTTGTCCAAAAGTACTTGTAAGGTGAATGACATCAACAGGCCTACTAAACTAGGATGAGTATGGCGTTACATAACTCAAAATGGTATAACCTTCACAGTACATGCTTCTTACACAAATGCGCACACACAAACAGTTGCCAGTATTAAGATTAGAACTCCTGCCTATCTAGTTATTTGTATTATGCAGTTAGCAGATGCGCCATGGAGCTTCTGCAATCTCACCTTGTCCAAAGGTACTTCTAAGGTTAATGACAACAGCAGTAGTAAAGTACGGTGGTGGAAGTGTAATGGGTGGAACACAAATCAAAATGGTATAAGCAATACAGTATCCGATTCACACACACACACACACACACACACACACACACACACACACACACACACACACACACACACACACACACACACACACACACACACACACACACACACACACACACACACACACACACACACACACACACACACACACACACACACACACACACATACATATACACAGGTGCCAGTATTGGGATCAGAACTCCTATCGATCTAGTTATTTCTACTCTAGTGTTACGCAGTTTTTGGATGCAGTACAGAGCTTATACAATTTCACTTACTCCAAAGGTATTTTTAAGGTGAATGACATCAATAGGACTTCTAAATTGGAGTGAGGGGAAGTGTAAAGGGAGGTACACAATCAAAAATGGCATAACACACACAGTACATGATTCGCACACACACACAGACACACACACACACTTGCCAGTATTGGGATGACAACAATTGACTATCTAGTTATGTCAACTATAGTGTTACACAGTTGTCAGATGTGCCACGGAGCTTATACACTTTCACCTACTCCAAAGGTACTTCTAAGGTGAATGACATCAACAGGACTTCTAAATTGGAGTGAGGGGAAGTGTAAAGGGTGGTACACAACCCACACAGTACATGATTCTCGCTCTACACACACACACGCACACACGCACACACGCACACACACACACACACACACACACACACACACACACACACAGTTGCCAGTATTGGGATAAGAACTCCTACCTATCTAGTTATGTCTACCATAGTATTATGCAGTTTCTGTATGGGCTACAGAACTTACTGGACTTACAAATTGGCCAAAGTTGCTGATAACTGCACAACTGAGATAAAGAATTACAGGTGGCAGGAAGTCTGCCTTCAGTTTCTACCACACATCTTTCTAGCTCTTTCTGTCTTGCACTTCAAATAGCATTATAGCTTTGCACCTCAACAGGTTATTGTATCAATAAGTTTATCACATCTGGGAGCCATCAGCAATACTCATTCATCACTGAATTAACACCAGTACGTATTATTTATGACCACCCCTCCTGGAATGATTGAAGTGCGGATTTCTGTGCTTTCACCCATTAACCTGGTGCACTTGTCCATTCTGAGGCACTGTTGCAACTGCCTCATGTACATAGACAACCCTCTCCTCTAAACTCCAAACACTTAGACCAGTGAGAGTTAATCTATATCACCAAATGTGGAAATATGCACTCTCCATCAAAGACTGGACTAGCTGGTCAAGAGGATGAGATCAACACCTGTACCACACCATGGGGACCACATAGCTTGCCACAACACCCACTATGACAGCCCTGACATACACTGAAAAGCCACACACCCACCTTCACAGAGGCACTCAATGGACATTTACACAAACAACACAGACCAGCAAGACAGGCACACACACTCAGACACCATGACATAGCACAAGCCAAAGGACACATATGTCACCTACACAGTGTGCCCCTCAACCTAAGCTCCTAAGGCTGACCACCTTGCACAATACAGCGATCATGGGTGACTCAATACTGTGGCACACAGATGTCCTACTCACTATGTTGATTATGGAGGAGGTAACAGCCAACTGTCTATCGCATGCTAGCATCCAACACATGACACACCCAGTTAGCCCACTCCACAACAGCTACAGGTATCACTCTGTCATCATCCATGTGGGTGTGAATGACATGAGACACACCTCCTTGAGCTACATGACAAGAGACATGGTTGAACACTCAGATTATGTGGTCAAGGCAGGTGTTACAGTAGCACTGGGCAGTATACTGCCATCACCCAGACTGATGCTGCACTACTATCAACAGATAATTGACTGCAACATTGGCTTATGTGTTGTGTGTCATTTTCAGGGGATCCACTATCTCTCCGCTTGGGATAACATGATTGATAGACCTCAATGCCTTGCCAGAGATGTCCTAAATCTGTCAGCCTTGGGTTTCCAGGTACAGGGTATTAGTCTTGCCATCCCTATAGTGCCTTATTAGACAGTGTTCCAAAGCAAATTACCACTGTAACAGCTAGACATGTATGCAGTCTGAGGGTCATGCTGCTCAACAGTAGACATCTAACTGTCAAGATGCAGTCATTCAAAGCACTCCTCAGACTGGAGGACTTTAACAGTTGTGCTGTAACTGAGAGGTGGCTCACAGCAGCAGACAGTAACCCTGCACTAACAGGCTATGAAACATTCCACAGCTGTCAGTGACAAAACATGGACCACACCTCCACAGGTGGTGTTGTCTCCATATCCATAATGGATATGCACAGCTGCAGACTAGTATCCCAGCATAATGCATCGGAGGTACTGCCTGTAAAACTGACTTTAAGGAATAGTGCAGTCCAACCATAGCCTGCTATCAGTCCCCAGCTATGTCCCTAGACTGTCAATGCACATTCCTCAACACCGTGGCATCTATGAAGGTCGAACCCAAGACTGACATAGTAGGAGATTTCAACTATCCTTCCATCACCTGGGGAAAGTAGTCAAGCACCAGTACAATGGCCCAATACTTCATGGAATTCATCAGTTCCAATGGCTTGGACCAGCTCATACTGACCCCCAGTACAGGATGCAACAACCTTGACCTGTATTGATTACTTACATATGGGACTGTTGCTCAACCACAGTTGTCAATCCCTACCTGGTCAGATCCAGACATGATGTAATCAGCATGGAGCCCAACATCACACCCATACCCACCACAAAGGTAACCACCTTGCAAAACCTCTCCAATGCTGACATTGCAGTCATAAAAACAGGGGTGGATGACTTCACTGCACCCATGCTAATGGGAAATTGCTGCATGACAGTCACATCATACACATATGCACTGCACAAACATGTACATGGATGCATGGTACTAGCCATAGCCAAAAGAACACAGACACTGTCCTCCAAACACTGAAAGCCATTGTGATGGTCTCCTAGCATTACTAAAGTGTACAACAAAAGGAGGACACTGCTGCAGAAAATGGTGGTGTCCCAAGACTGGTGAACCCCCTTATCAGCCTCAAACACAACTCGGGATCCCTCATGGAATCATCCACATGCAGCTATGGAGGCAGATTTGCAGCAGACACTGACGACAATCACAAAAGCCTTTGATAGATATAGCAACAACCTCCACAGCAAACAAACAAGTGCTGTGAGTTACTGCACAATGCTGATTCCTATCCTGACACAATAGATATTGGCCACAGTCTTTCCAACACAGTCAATGTCAGCTTTACCCCTCTCTCCCCCAAGGGGACAATCACAATGGCAGATGAATGCCAGGCACCCAGCATTACTGCAGACCGGTTAGACCTGCATTGTCCACAGGCAAGGATACAGCTTCAGTGGGACCCCAACATATCCGTGGCTGTGTTCTACATGACATACAAGGAGACCTGACACCACATCTTTGTGCCCAGGTCAGTCACAGCCTCACCTCAGGCTTTGTCCTTCCAAAATGGCACACTGCTACGGGCATCCCTCTCCATAAAGGGGTAGCATCTACAGACCCTGGGGATTATTGGGCCCTTAGCCTGACAAGTCTACTATGTATGGGTATGGGTGCATCATCAGGGGCCTGATTGACAAAAATATGGGTGATCTCCTAACTCTGGATCCCACACAGTTGGGCTTTATGAATTGCAGATTATGCCTGCTCAACCTGGTTGACGTATTTGAGTGAGTCACTAGGGCTGTGTATGACAGTAAGGCACTGCATACAGCCTACCTCAATCTAGCCAAGGCTTCTGATACCATTCCTCAGTCAGGGATTATTGGTAAACCCAACAAACTAGGCATCAACCCCTATATCAGTGGGTGGTTTGCAAAGTGGTTCACAGAACACGCAGTGTGACAGTGGTAAACTCCAAGTCAGACTGGCAAGCAGTCAAGAGTGGGGTCCCACAGGGATCAGTACTAGATAGTGTCCTGTCCAGCATCTACTTCTCAGGAGTCCAGCCCAACATAGAGGAACTCTGGCTGACCAAGTTCACAGAGGACTGCAAGCTGGGAGCTCTCGTGAATGCCACAAGTGATGCAGACATCCTACAGAAAGGCCTCACTGAGACCAATGAGTGGTATGGAAACCATGGCCAGAAGCTTAACAACACAAAATGCATCATCATCCCATTTGGTAATACACTCAGTTCCCAATAAGTTCCACATCAATGGGAGCCCAATGAACACTGTAAGCATTATAAGAGATCTGGGGACACAGGTTGACAGCAACTTCTCCTTCAAGCACCACATTGCTACTGTGGTCAGGAAGTCCTATATGGCACATTGCATTACCAAGGGTTTAGCATCCAGGAAGACCAGAGGTAATGATCTCTGTGTACTATTCCCTCATTAGACCACTCCCCAAGTATTATGGCCCATTTACCATGTACCTCACTAGACAACTGCTACAGCTGGAGAAGCCACAGAAGCACCTCACAAAGGGGTTCCTAGACATTAAACACACATCCTACACAGACATACTCAGCAGACCCAAGCTATTCTTGGTGTCATATCACCTAATTAGCAACTATCTGTGCTTGACTTACAAAGCCGTGTCTGACCCAGCTTGTTTAGAAATGCTACATATAAATCCATCCACACCACACACTATAGAGACCTCTACCTCAGTACCACAATCACTACAAAATGCTGATGGGACAGGTCCCTCACCAAGAGACTGCACATGTCCTGGAATACACTTACCATACATGTTATGCAGAGCACCTACCTAGCTGACCCTGTTCCAGAGGCATTGTGATGAGTGGAAAGGTAATAGCAGTTCAACCCAAGGATCACTGCAGTGGCTATACTTGATACAGGCATTGGGACATAACATTAGGTAGCACAATGTCAGGGCCCTTCTATGTGCTAGGCTTGTTAAGGCTCCTTGGCCATTACCTACTACAGACTTGTGAACCTATAAGGGAATGACATCAGCAGGACTGATAAAGTAGTGCAGTGGGTATTTAACCTATCAAAATGCTTTGTCCTACAAACAAGCAACACTTGCCAGATATGAGAGTAGAACCCCTACCTAAATAATGATTTGTACCACAGTGTTACACAGTTACTGCACACACTACAGAGCTTACTGTGCTGAGATTTGGCCAAAGGTGCTGATATGGGGAATGACATCAGCAGGACTGATAAAGTTGGGCAGTGGGGGGGGAGTATTTCAAAATGCATCTACTTACAAACATACATACCCACACACACATTTGTTGGATACAAGAGTAGAACCCCTGTCAAACTAGTCATTTGTACAACAATGTTAAGCATTTATCACATGCACTACTGAATTTGCAGGGCTGACAGCTGGCCAAGGTTGCTGATAAGGGACTGACATCATCTGGACTGATAAGGTGGGGCACTGTGAAGTGTAGTGGGTGGGAATGGCATAAAACTGCATCCCCCATAAACAAACACACAACTCCCTCAATCTTGCATACACAACTGTCTCTCACACGCACACACACACACACACACACACACACACACACACACACACACACACACACACACACACACACTTCTACATTTATTATAAGTGAGATTTTAACTCCTACCTAACTAACTATTTGCACTATCATGTTAGGCAGTTATTACATATGCCACAGAGGTTATGGGGTTGAGGGCTGATGGAAGGCAAATCTAAGATGACTGATATTGGCAGGACTGCTAACATAGGAAAAGGGGAGGTGTACCCAAAAGCTTTTAGTTGTAAACACACACACACACACACACACACACACACACACACACACACACACACACACACACACACACACACTTTTACATTTGCCAGGACTGAGATTATAACTCCTACCTAACTAGTTATTTGTATTATCATGTTATGCAGTTATTGCATGCACCACCGAGCTTATGGGGCTGAGGCCTGACAGAAGGCACATCTAAGATGACAGATATCTGCAGGACTGCTAAAGTAGAGAAAGGGGAGGTGTACTGGATTTGAGTGGACCCAAAAGCTTTTAGTTGTGAACACACACACTTTACATGACTAAGATTAGAACTCCTACCTAACTAGTTGTTTTTATTATCACATTATGCAGTTATTGCACACACCACAGAGCTGATGGGGCTGAGTCCTGACAGAAGGCACTTCTAAGATGCCTGATATCTGCAGGACTGCTAAAGTGAGGAAAGGGGAGGTGTACTGGGTTTGAATGGACCCAAAAGCATTTAGTTGTGAACACACACACAATTTTACATTTGTCAGGAATAAGATTAGAACTCCTACCTAACTAGTTATTTGTACTATAGTGTTATGCTGTTATCACACATACCACAGAGTCTATGGGGCTAGGACTAACAAAAGTGACTTCTATGGTGACAGGCATCTTCAGGACTACTAAGGTGTGGCAATGGAAAGTGCATTGGGTGGGGAAGGTCTGTTCATTCCTAAATCCTACTGACATTTCTCTAAGTGTATGAGCATGCCCAGTGTGTCCTTCTATAGTACATGTGGGACTCCATTCCAGGAATTGTTGTACTCCAGTCCAGTTTGTTTTGTGCTATGGCCATACCTCTCAACCTGTTGGTACAGGATATCTGGAGATAGCCTATCAAAATGTGGGGACAATGGGCCATGCAGTGATTATGACAATTTCTCTCAGTAATGTATGAGTTGCAAGGGTTACAGGGCTGGTTTTAGCAGACATCTGTCATATATGCCATTTGACACTGTCATGTAGTGTTTCAGTACCTGATGACATACCTCCTCAGATCATCACATTGATTTAACAGAGGAATGCAGGATGGATGATGCACAAACAGGTTTTACGGGCCATGTGCTCTGCATTATTGCACTATCCAGCCTGTTGAGGGGTGTGCCTACAAGCAGTTGACTGCTGGTGCTGTGGAAATGGTCCAGGTCCTTGGCAATATATTACAATGGTGAAATCTCTGTGCATTTATGTTCCTGCCTGGTCTGGGTTCCAGTACACAGTTGGGTAATTTAAGTCAGACAGGATCATGGTGACAGGCAGACTCTGTATAGAGTTATAGGGGATAGGATATGTGGAGGGGGGTTGTCCAGGGGAGATATGTTTGCCTATAGCCGCGCAAACCTGTTTAGCTAAGTTAAACACATTTTGGCAGAAATGTCCCTTCCTGGATGCGAACATGCTTTTCATTTCATAGTGTAAGATATTACAGCCTCAGACACGCCCCCTTAATTATCTGGGCTTAGCTGAGCACAAACCCTGGCAACAGTGCTCCAATGTGCTCACACCAAGCATAACACCCCCCTTTTCATGCTAGTTGCTCTTCCTGCCTACATAATCCTGTTCTAGATAGTTAGGTGCAGGTTTTAGACTTAGAATATTTTGTGTTTCAGTAAACTTCCCTTCATTTGCATACTCCAATGTTTTAGCCCATAGATACTGCACTGACATAGAGCCTTTCCCCTTGACAACCACTGTCCACTGGTATTGTTTTGATCCTGCATGCCATAGACTATAATGGCAAAATGCAGATTTACTTTAAACTTGGGTTTTCACATTTTTTTTGGCACTATTGTGTTTGTGCAATGCTGCACTATGCTTAAACGACCGAGATCGGCCAAAAAAAGTTATTTTATAAAAAAAAATTAAACATTTATTCATGCCAATGGCCATATATTTGGCCACTGGCATGCCCGCAGATGTGAATACATGCTTTTATTTGTGCTGTCATGCCTCCATTTTCTTTTTTGCAGAAATGTGTTCAGTTAGTAACTGAACACATTTCTGCACTGACACTGCTCCTGCACAGAGACCTGGCAGCTTCCTGACTTGCTAATTCACCTCATTTGCAGGGTTTTCACCAGCAAATGAGGTGATTAGCATGCCGCATGGTCTTCTGTACAGGAACAGTGTAGACAGGCTCATGCACGTCGGATCAGCTGTTTGCTGAATCACTCAGTGGCAGAACTCCATGCAGGAGCTGCTACATTGTTCCTGCATGGGGATTTACCTTTCATGAATACCAGGGCATATATTTGCACAGGCATATAGTTTATATACATTTCTGTTCTTTTCCAGTAGGGTACAATGTGGTTACATTCTTGAAGCTCATTACATAACACACAGTTCTGTATAAATCATAGTAATATTCACAAATTACATAGAATTATTTACAAAATTCCAGCTAGCTGGGCTGGCAGCATCACAGCTTCTTCAAGCAGAAATCTGCTTTCATTCATAAACTAAGGGACAGCTTTACTTTAGCTGCCTTGTACTGCTGTTAGACATCCTGATTCTTAAATTTGGATCTCTCACCTTCTCCCCATACCACATCAGCTTTATCTCTCATGCCTTGTATTCTATTATCGATGCTTCCTATACATCTGGCCTTGGTAGAAGCACAGTTGTCTCTCAGTTTATGTTTGAAAGTTTCTTACCACACAAATACAGGTATACTATCTGGGGGGATTTAAAATTATATTATGTTGGATCTTATGCAAAATATAGTTTAGTGTATCTGAATCTTCTAATACTAGTGGGTCCAGCTGCCATTACTTAAAAACTGGAGCAGGCAAGAAAGATGGATATTACTCTAAAACGACCACTTGGTGGTCTGATATTGCACATGGGAGGGTCAAAACCAATGTGACGTTGGGGAAAAGGTTATTGGAAACCAAGAAGTAATCCAGCTTGCCACAAGAGACAGCATTAGGAGATGGCTGTATAACTGTAGTTACTAGAATCACCCATAATTAACCTATCTTTATCCAGTGAAGCTCTTTACACTATACAGGGAATGAGGTGATTAATTATGATAAATTTTGTACAGGGGCAGTTTCAATAATCTAGAATGTCATCGGGATTTCTTAAGCTCCTATATAGATGATATATCATCTTTAAAAGAACATACATGTCAATTGAAATCATCAAGTTTAACATTTGAGTTTAAGTCTGATATTGATTGTGACTACCTGCAGTAACATAACTAACATAGCTTGGAATAAAGAAAAAAAAATTCTCTTACATTTCTGTAATTACCAAAAATGAAACTGAGCAAACAAGAGGAAACTGTCCAGTTATACAGTACTTAATCTAAATGCCGCATGTACATTACAGGCAGTGCCAAAGTTTATGAAGTGTAGTCCATGGTCCACAAAAGGTCACAAATACCACCTATGTCTAATTTCCTTGTCAAGTCTTAAGCACAACTGCAGTAATTATATCTCTCTCTTTGTATATATATATATATATATATATATATATATATATATATATATATAGACAAATATATATATCTGCTCCTTCATGTTTTATTGGAAAGATGTTAAGGCCAAAGTTGCTTAGTTGTAGGTTTCTTCATTTTCATGCTAGTAGCAGAAGAGGATATGTGCAGGAATTTGTATATACCCTTGCTTCCTGAATGTTTAGATTTAGTTGGTGAATAGTTGATATTCCCCCAGATTTACTAATCTTCCATGCAGAACTAGCTTAATCCTGCATGGAAGTGGCCATTTAGGAGTAGGATGGCAGCACGCCATGCATATTAATGAAGGTGCGCTGCCTGAGCTCCTAAACTTACACAGAGCATGTAAGAGTGCATGGGGCATGTCTGAGAGCAGAGCTCTCAGAATGTACACCCCCCACAATGAAGAACAGCAGAAAGCCCAAAAGAATGAGCGAGACCACTCATAGGTGTACGCATACCCCCAGCAACATCCCCCACATGTACAACAACAACAGTAAATACACAATATAAATATACCATTTTTTTATTTTTATGAAACAGATTAAATTTAACTGTAGGTGCGCAGGTTTGCCCATCACTTAGCTATGGTTAATGCAGCTTAAATGGCTGAAGAGGATAACAAGGAAGATATATGCAAATGAAGCAGTATAGCAATAGTGTAGTGGGCAGAGCATTAGCCTTACGAGCAGCCATTCCCGGTTCGACTCCCACTGCAGCACATTCTATTTTCCATGTCAAATAATGTTATGACCAATATTTTAGTTGCATAACCTACTAAATAACATATATTTTTGAACCGGAGTACTGCATTAAATGAAGATGTTAGGTGTCAGTGTCATAATGTTGCAAAGTCCACAGATAATCACATGTGCCCCACAGAGTATATTTTCACAGGAATCATGGATACAAATGGAAGGTAAAATGTGCAATGAATGATAACTCCATACAGCTTCCAAATCCCCCACCTTCCCAAGAACCATTAGACATTACTGTCTAAATTAGTGCAGTGGTAAGCGGGAGTAAGCACTAGTAAGCAAGTGTAAGCAGTATTAAGCAGGATTAAGCATATGTAAGCACTAGTAAGTGGGTTTAAGCCTGTTTGCGTGGGAGTGAGCAATGTGCACACAGGTTAAGCAATATTGAAGCTAACTCGCGGTAAGCATATTTAACCGGAGGTTAGTATTGCTTACCCTCGCGCAAACATGCACAAGCCCACTTACAAGTGCTTAAAAGTGCCTTAATCACTCTGTATCCAGTGGCCGCTGTTCTTCCCAGCAACAAAATGAACAGCCTTGTAGGTCTTGAACCCTATACACTATAGTCACAGTAGTTAACCACCAAGCCATCACAGAAGTACATAAGAGTGAAGTATCATCAAACAAACCCTCACTATAGTAAAATCAAACTGAACATGTGAAAGGAATCAGTATACAGTCATATGTTCTATAACCTACTACATAACATAAATATGTGAACTAGAGTACTGAAGTAAGGCCAGATGTGAGGTGTAAATGTAATAGAGTGTTGAAGTCCCCTACTAAACACAATGACCCCATACACTGTATGTACACATGAATCATGGATACCAGACATATATATAACATGTAATGAATAATAAATCAATGTCAAAAAGCAAATATAATGCAAAGCCAATTTTAAGCAATGCTAAGCATTGTACAGGCCAGCTTAGGAGGTGTAAGCAATGTGTAGGCCAGCTAACTCAATGTGCCCAGTGGTATACCTCTCTAAACAATGCCAACCTTAGGTAAGCAGGTTTGCCCATAGCTTAGCCTTTTCAAAACTGGCCAATCACGGCAAAGTGCGGGAATTCAGCCCTACTTAAACCCAACAGGCGGGAATACAGAGTTATGAGATAACTGGTTGTAGCTTTCCCTTGCAGACATCATGGCAGAAAGGGGAGAGGGAGTGCGCTTCCAGGCGCAGCACTGGGTCATCCAGGAGTCCAGAGTCGTGGCAGGACTCTTTGTCAAAGACCATGAGCAGAAACTGCTGCAGGGCCAGTACCAGGGTTCCCAATGTAAGACGGACGCCTGGGACCATCTCGCTCGTGACCTCACCAGTGCCACTGGCATACCCTGGACTGGTGAGCAGGTCAGGCATCACTTTGCCGACCTGAAGTGGCAAAAGGGGGAATCTCTTGGATCAGTGGATCCAACAGGCTAGGATGACAGGGTAGGTCCCAGTGGTGTGTATCACTCCACTACCTGTTTAATAATTGCCAGCTCATGTATATTATTGACAGGTATGGCTAAATATTCCTCTTATGTCCTTCACAGCGGCAAGTGAGCGGGCTGTGATCCAGGAGGCCCATGGCTGTCACCTGGAGAGGTTGTGATGCGAGGCAGGATAGTAATACTCTTGCATGTACTGTCATAGGGAATAAATCTAAAAGTGTTAGTAAATTAATTGACAATATGAAACCTGTATTGTTTATGGCAAGTACTGCATACACTGGACAATATGGCAGGAAGAGTCTCATATAGTTTGTATGTAAATAAAGGCATAATAGCCTGACAATAAAGGTCTAACTGCTGGACTGCATGTGTATACTCTGGTATCATATGGTAATGCAGATTTGTAATCACTGAATAGTACTGTTGTATTAAGCACTGTTACCCGCACTGTGCAACATAAATAGAATGTGTAGGAATGTCTGTATATGACTGGTGTAATCCCCAGAGGTCATTTAGTACAATTGAGAGACACACATAGACAGAAAACAGTGAAAAGGCAGACAATAAAATCCAAATAGCACATGCAACTGAGATGTGAACTGTTGTATTTTTTGCACACACAGCCATGGTTCGAATCCTGGGAGTGGTAGTGGTCTGCATACAGAATCATACCCCACAACTGTACAGATATATCCAGGATGTCCAGTAAATTGGCCCATATCTGTTGCCTGCCACCCTGTCCCCCTGGGAAATCACTGGGATGATCCCAGATGTATAGGCAGCCAACAGGAAATACAACTGATTGTCACACATCTATGAGGACAAAGCTGGCAAGCTGGCACACTAGCAACTCCCCAAAATCTTGTGACAGTAATAAGCCACGTATGTCCCATTTACACCCTCATGTTGTCAAGCTGTGACCAGAATGTGTACAGTAACAGAGTGAGATGCATATGCATAATAGTAATGTGGAATCTGGTACTGTGTGTGGCAACATTCAGGTAGTACTAACAAACATTGCTCCCACAGGTCTGTCAGATACGAACACTGTGCCCAGAAATAAAAGAATGATACCCTGTACTGGTACTGTTTACTTTGGTATTGTATGGCATTGTGACTGATGCAGTTGCTCTGAATAATAAGGTATTACTCATCACTGTCACCCACACTGTGCTACATAATATAACTGTCTAGCAAATCCCGTATAAGAGTGTTGTAATACAAGGTCAGAATGTAAAACCACAGGAGAATTATAAGACAGAAAGCAGATAGGAGATATACAGCAATATCTATATAGCACACACAACTGTGATGGACGGTGTTTTAGTTTTAGCAAACAGAGCCATGGTCTGAAACCTGGGAGTGGAAGTAGGTTGCATACAGAACCATACACCACAACTGTACAGATAAGTCCAGAATGTCCAGTATATGGGCCCATATCTGCTGCCTGTCACCCTGTCCCCCTGGGAAGTCAGTGGGATGCTCCCAGATGTTTAGGCACCAAACAGGAAAATCCAGAGGGAAAGGTGTTTGCATAGTTTATAGTAGTGTTCTGGGCTGGGCTGGTCTGCTACCTTTGTAATTGGCTGATTCTGATACATTTCATCTGCCAGCTATGCTAGTTCTCCTAGATTACCTTCCTACTGTTGTTTTCCCTTCCCATTGCCTTCCTGTTTAAGCCCAGGGGTGCACTGCACAAACACAGTGCTCAAATGTGCACAGAGCTGCTATTTCCTGGTTTACCTTTTTTATTTTTCCTTCAAAACCCAGTGTACGGCGCACACACCCGCTTAGGCAATATACAGAGTGCTAGGCAGCCTCAGATACACACCCTTGCTTAGCTCTGCTAAGCTAGGAGCAAACCCAAGGCACAGGGCTCCAATCTGCTTACAGTATGCCTGACACACACCCCTATGATGTCAGCTAACTCCTAGGCTTGCACCAAGCTATTCCTGCTCTTACACTGTTGGGTGCTGACTAGCATGCAGGGAAAATCTGGGATTCAGTATCATTCCCCTTCATTTGCATAGGATTGCCTGGTGATGTATAGTTACATGTCAAACACTGAGCCTCCCCTCTTAGCAACCACTATTCACTGGCCATGTTGTCTTCTGACTGCCATTGGGTATAATGGCAACATAGTGATTTTGGTTAGAATGCTTATTTTACGTTTTTTTTGCTTATTTTCCAGCCGATCCTATTTGCGTGCTACTGCCCTACGATTAAACAGCCGAGATCGGCTAAAAAATAATAAAAGTTGATTCTTTTTTATTTTTGCAAATGTTTTCTATGCCAATAGCCTTATAGTTGGCCATTGGCATGCTTTCTATATGATATCCACCCTTTATTTGGAGCTGTCATAACTCCATTTTGTCATCATCATCATTATCATCTTTCGGCTTTTCCTGTTAGAGGTCGCCACAGCGGATCATCTCTTTCCATTTCTTCCTATCCTCTGCATCTTGCTCTGTCACACCAACCGCCTGCATGTCCTCTCTCACCACGTCCATAAACCTTATCTTAGGCCTTCCTCTTTTCCTCTTACCTGGCAGCTCCATCCTTAGCATCATTTTCCCAATATACCCATCATCCCTCCTCAGCACATGTCCAAACCAGTGCAATCTCGTCTCTGCTTTGTCTCCAAACTGTCCAACATGAGCTGACCCTCTAATATACTGATTCCTAACCCTATCCATCCTAGTCACACCGAGTGCAAATCTTAACATCTTTAACTCTGCCACATCCAGCTCTGACTCCTGCCTTTTTGTCAATGCCACTGTCTCCAACCCATATAACATAGCTGGTCTCACTACTGTCTTGTAGACCTTCCCTTTCACTCTTACTGGTACCCGTCTGTCACAAATCACTCCTGACACTCTTCTCCACCCATTCCACCCTGCCTGTACTCTCTTCTTCACCTCTCTTCCACATTCACCATTACTCTAAACTGTTTATCCCAAGTACTTAAACTTGTCCACCTTTACCAACTCTACTCCCTGCATCCTCACCATTCCTCTACCCTCCCTCTCATTTACACACATATATTCTGTCTTAGCCCTGCTGACCTTCATTCCTCTGCTCTCTAGAGCATATCTCCACCTCTCCAGAATCTCCTCAACCTGATTCCTACTTTCACTACAGATCACAATGTCATCTGCAAACATCATAGTCCACGGGGCCTCCTGTCTCATCTCATCTGTCAACCTGTCCATCACCACTGCAAATAAGAAAGGACTCAGAGCTGATCCTTGATGTAATCCCACCTCCACCTTAAACGGATCTGTCACTCCCACTGCAGTCCTCACCACTGTCACACTACCCTCGTACATATCCTGTACCACTCTTACATACTTCTCTGCCACTCCCAACTTCCTCATACAATACCACAACTCTTCTCTAGGCACCCTGTCATATGCTTTCTCCAAGTCTACAAAGACACAATGCAACTCCTTCTGACCTTCTCTGTATTTCTCCAATAACACTCTCAGAGCAAACAATGCATCTTTAGTGCTCTTTCCTGGCATCAAACCATACTGCTGATCACTAATCATAACCTCCCTTCTTAACCTAGCTTCTACTACTCTCTCCCATAACTTCAAGCTGTGACTGATCAATGTTATCCCTCTGTAGTTACTGCAGCTCTGCACATCACCCTTATTCTTAAAGATAGGTACCAAAACACTTTTTTTCCACTCCTCAGGCATCCTCTTACTTTCAAAAATTTCATTAAACAATCTAGTTAAAAATTCCACTGCCATTTCTCCTAAGAACCTCCATGCTTCCATTGGGATGTCATCTGGGCCAACAGCCTTTCCATTCTTCATCCTCTTCATAGCTGTCCTTACTTCCTCCTTGCTAATCTGTTTCACTTCCTGATTCACTATCCCCACATCATCCAACCTTTTCTCTCTCTCATTCTCTTCATTCATCAGCCTCTCAAAATACTCTTTCCATCTACTCAACACACTCTCCTCTCTTGTGAGTACCTTTCCCTCACTATCCTTTATCACCCTTACTTGCTGCACATCTTTCCCAGCTCTGTCCCTCTGTCTAGCCAATCGGTACAGGTCCTTTTCTCCTTCTTTCATGTCCAATCTCTCATACAACTCTCCATACGCCTTATCCTTAGCTTTCGCCACCTCTCTCTTGCCATGTGCCTCATCTCCTTATACTCATGTCTACTTTCTTCATCTCTTTGACAATCCCACTTCTTCTTCACCAGCCTCTTCCTCTGCATACTCTCCTGTACTTCCTCATCCCACCACCAGGTCTCCTTGTCCTCCTTCCTCTGTCCAGATGTCACACTAAGCACCTTTCTAGCAGTCTCCCTTACTAGTTCTGCTGTAGTTATCCAGCTATTTGGTAACTCTCCACTGCCTCCCAGTGCCTGTCTTAACTCTTCCCTAAACTCCACTTCACAATCACCCTTTTTTAACTTCCACCATTTAATCCTTGGCACTGCTTTCACACTCCTCCTCCTCTTCTTGATCACCAATGTCATCCTACAGACCAACATTCTATGCTGCTTAACTACACTTTCCCCTGCCACCACTTTACAGTCTCTAATCTCCTTCAGGCTGGCCCTCCTACATAGGATATAATCCACCTGTGTGCATCTTCCTCCACTCTTGTACATCACCCTATGCTCCTCCCTCTTCTTAAAATACGTATTCACCACAGCCATGTCCATCCGTTTCGCAAAATCCACAATCATCTGACCTTCTGCATTCCTCTCCTTAACACCATACCTACCCATCACTTCCTCATCCCCTCTGTTCACTTCAGCAACATGTACTCCGTTACTGGTGGATTACATTTCATGGAGTACATTTCTGTAGGTTACAATAGTCTTGCACAGCCAGTTTCCAGCTTCCTGGATCGCAAATTTACTGCATTTGCATGGATTTCTCTTGCAAATGGGGTAATTTGCAAACAGGGGCTGAGTCCATGCAGGACTAGTGCAGGAGCACTCATGCATGTCCCTGCAGGTTATTCCTGGATCGCATGGCAGACATATTGCCTGCTGGAGCTCCTGCACTAGTCCTGCACGCCGTGCAGAGCTTGCAAAATCTGGGGGTTGTTCTCATGAACCTCAGACTTTCCTAATTCTGACTTTTTGGTTCATTAGTTCATAAATAAGTACTAGGCAATCAGTCTGCAGACCATTTCAAGCCTAGCCAAAAACTCTTCAAAATTTCCCTGTAGCCTTAAGGAGGGCAAAACAAGCTAGACCAGAAGTGAAACTGAAGCTGCCCATCCAACTATCTAGGTTTACCTTGAAGGTGAAAAGGGCGTTAATCTGCTCTTCCTTTTCTTCCACTTCTAGGACATCATACCTATAAGGGGCAGATAACTCAAACAACTGTTGACATGCTTTCTTCTACTGGGAGTTAGAGAATAGGCAATCCTTTGCTCGCACCCTGATTGGAGAATGAATGTTCTCCAGCAGGGTATTAACATAAAAGTAATGTCCGTTAAAAATGAGTCTGACAATTCATGGCAGCATATCAAGCTACCATGGAGCTCAGACTGAAAAAAAAATAATGGTCACCATTATTTTATAGTCACTAAGCAGCACTTAGCAAGTGTAAAATATACTTAAAGAAAAAGAAAACTAAAAAACAAAAGTGTGTGTGTGTTTGTGTGTGAGTGTATGTGTGTGTGTGTGTGTGTGTGTGTGTGTGTGTGTGTGTGAGTGTGTGTGTGTGTGTGTGTGTGTGTGTATGTGTCTGTATATTTCTGCTGTATGTATGTTTGTGTGAGTGTTTATGTTTCTGTCTATGTGTGAATGCGTGCATGAAAGCAAGGTGTGTGAGTGAGAGAAAGTGGAGTGTGAGAGCGATTGAGCACTGGCAGTAACAGCATTGAGGATGTTTATGTACCTCTCACCTCTTGGATCAAGTTAACTGGATAAAACTTAATATAAACGGGGAACAAAGACTCAAAACAGGAACATATTCCTGTTAAAAAAATCACAAAGTTGCTTCAGTAATAGGACTTGTGTTAGTATGTGCAAGAGTGTGTGTGTGTGTGTGTGTGTGTGTGTGTGTGTGTGTGTGTGTGTGTGTGCGTGTGTGTGCGTGTGTGTGCGTGTGTGTGTGTGCGTGTGTGTGCATGTGTGTGCGTGTGTGTGTAAGACATGGAGAGACAGTGACATTCATGGATCACTGGCAGCAGCAGATAAGAGGTTTGTGTACCTCTCGACCTTTTAGCTCAAGAAATTTGGATAAAGCCTGAAATAAAGCGGGAACAAAGGCTCAAAGATAGGAATAGATTTCAAATGTCATTCTTATAAAAATTATAAAGTAAGTTAATTAACAAGATTTGTGTTAACATTAATTTTCTGAAGGAAATAAAGTCTGAAAGTCAAATGTATGTTATTATTTACTGACTTCAATCCCCAATGACTGGCAAGAAACTACTAAGGGACCAAAAACTAAAGCAAATATCTAGATATTTTAAATTATATATTTTGGATGTAAAATGCTTCCTCTAACACCATTTTACAAATACTACAGCAACTTTTAACATTAGGCAGAAGAACTTATTTTCAACAAAAAGATATAAAAAATAATATAGCAATAAAAAATATAAATAATTAAGAAAACACAACAATTTTACAGACAGACCATTCTCTAAGTACAATAATACCCTCCAGGGTGTGTGTTATTGTGGAAATAGCACCCTTCCAGGGGTGGGGCCTCAGTGCTATGGATTCAGGTTATTGCTTGCTTGATCTGGACTATGCCTCTCAATAGGGTAACCACCAATCATCTGAGGTAAGGAAGTAGGTGGAGGGAGGTTATGACACTCAAACAGACAGCCGAAAACTTTCCAGACTGTATTGGAATCTTTTTCTTATCTCCTGGCAAAGTCAGTACAGTATGTCTCTCTTCTGAATCTTTCTCAGGGCTGAGATTATTGTGCCTGTTTTCTGACAATTTCTTTTTTATCTTGATGTGAGGTAAATGGCTCTTTTTTTGTTTGTTTGTTTGTTTAATGGGTTGACTTTCTTTACAATAATGCTGTATAAAATGAAAATCATTGCTATATATTCAATAAAAACTGAGATGTTAAATAAAAAAAAAATTATAGGTGACAGGTCCAACAGTTTATCCTGCAAGAAACACAGAACATTATCAGGGGTGTTGAATGTGTAATGACTCCACTGGGAAAGGAGTTTTAGGATTAGGGAGCGGTGGTAGAGTTTTAAGGTTTGGGAGCAACTGGTAAGTTTAGGTTTAGGGAGGAGGAAGCAGGTTTTAGGTTTAGGGAGTGATCATGGACTTCATAAATAGTGACAGTAGTGCTATGGTTCAGGTTACAGACTGGGTAGGAGTTTTAGGGTTAAAGTTAGGGTTCTGATAGGGCTATGCAGTTCAGTAGGGTTGGCTGGTGGGAGGGCTAGGTAATTCACTAGAGCTGGGCCATTTAAAGCACCTGGCAGGAAGCAAGTGTGTCTACTAGCACACAAACACTTGTATTATACCCACCAGCCAGTGTCTTTCCTCATTTAATGATTTTTGGATACTCTGGATCACCTAATATTTGTTATTCAAATCACATTTAGGAAGATGTTTTCTCATGCAAGTTATAGCAGATAGTTAGAGACAGGCTTCCATCCAGTGTATTTTGATATGTTATTTTAATTTTACTGAGACATTGATTGTATTGTAGGGATAATTTCTGAGTCAATATTATCAGTTTGTAGTAGAGTACTCGAAATGGTTTATAAATAGTCACTGTGAAATGTGTTACAAGATGCCCTAAGGCAGACTAGAAGCAATAAACTCATTTACACTAGAGAAAATTATATAATTTAGCAGCATTGTGGGTTGTAGAATTCTGTGTTCAGGTGGTGAAATGAATGATTTGTTAAATAAAAGCAGAAAAGGATGACAGCATAAGTGATGTACATGTAAACCAGTAATAAGAAACATATTCACTGGAAATAAAGATGACAAGGAATTTTAAGCAGGCTAGTGGGATATTAGATCGTACATGAAAGTAAAATAATGGCTTAGATAAAATAAAAAGTTTAAGGCACTTGAGAAAATATTATGGTTAATATGTTTAAGGATTTGGTGCAATTGCAGATATATATGACAGA
This sequence comes from Protopterus annectens, assembly GCF_019279795.1. Classification (NCBI taxonomy): domain Eukaryota; kingdom Metazoa; phylum Chordata; order Ceratodontiformes; family Protopteridae; genus Protopterus; species Protopterus annectens. The sequence goes on from NC_056728.1 coordinate 1,913,307,278, forward strand.
CAATGAGACCAGCACATTTTAATACAGAATATTCCTACAATCTATCCTTTTTTATCTGTATAATACAGCTGGTCTTACTTTCCCATACTTTGAACTGACTACAAGTGTTGCAATACTGCAGACAAACTTTTGTCCATAAGGTGAACTTTTTAGACAAATGAACATAATCTTGGAGATGTGGCTTTGAAAGCAAAGAACTGATCATGTTTCATTAGCTACTCTTACAGTATATAGTGGCATTCATGCAACTTTTTACTGAAGCAGATTTGTTTTAGCTCATTGTTTTGAATTTTGAATGTTATTAAAGATGCTGTTGCTTGTGAAAATATTGTGATGTCCAGTCTTGTCTAATGGTGTATTATGTCCTTCTGCCCATTTTCTCATTTTCTGCTGGAATTATGCAAACTTTTCTCTTATTATTCCATGCCACAAGTGTTATTGTGCCATTGGAAAATGATAATGTAATCTAGATTTCAGAAAGTTAGGATAGGTGAATATAAAAAACTCTCTTCCTCTCCTTAAGGACTCGCTTGCCAAAAAACAATGTAAATCCAAGAAAACAGTCGAGTCCAAACAGGCTGTCACAAACTTTTTTTCCATAAAAACAAATAAAATGATCATAAAACTGTAAGCTCTTTTGGGATAACCCTTCATCAGACAATATGACAACATTCATGAAATCTCTTTAAATACATTTTGAAAAATACAACTACCAATTATTTCACTACCCTCCTTTTCTTTAGGGCTGGTCTTAAAGGTATACAGGTATTTAGCCCTGGTGGATGATCTGCTCCTAGCTCTATGATCCAGTGTAATTCATTACATTCTGTAAAGGTCACTATATCACCCCCCCCTACTCATATGAGTGACCTGTAAATGCGATTATGGAAATTTTAAAAGAAAAAAAAGTGTTTGATGGGAGCACGAACCAGTTAATTTTGGAAGTTCTACAAATTATACTTGAAAATAATGTTTTTATATGTAATGGTACATACTATAGACAAATGCAGGGTGTGGCCATGGGCACACCCTGTGCAAAGTCATACGCCAACCTAGTGTTGGTGTATTGGGAAGAAATGAATGTATGCATTGACAATCAATGGTGGAGTGAGCATCTACTGCATTATGTTCGATTTATGGATGATGTTTATATTTTATGGCAACATAGTGAGGATGAATTGAAAAGGTTTGTCAAGTATTTGGAGACAACTACCAATTTCCTACAGTTCACAGTTAAATGTGACTTTAAATCCATAGATTTTTTGAATGTTAGAATAACTAAAGATGTAGGAACAGGTATGTCAACTTCTTTATATAAGAAAAACTGTTGCAGTAACCACTACCTGGAATTTTCACGTATGCGTCTCAGACACACATTTAAGAACATTGTTGTGTGACAGGGTCTGCTTACATCGAGATTATGCACAGAAGAAGCTAATTTTGTAAAAGAGCTGGAGAGTCTACAAAACCACGTGTTACAAAGGGGTTATACATATAATTTGATGCAAGAGGGGTTAGATATAACGAAGAGAGATAGAGTGGGCAAGGCCAGACCATGGTTTAAAGTACGTAGGACACAAAGCCATGAGAATAGCACGATGACACAAAAAAGCAACAAACATAGGATTATGCTACAGTATAGTAACAACATAAATGGTGTCTGCGAAATAATTAAACACAACTGGAAAATCATGTTAAGGGAGGACAAACTCAAAATTATACTGGAAAAAGAACCAAGTTTTGGTTTCAGACGTAATAGTAACATAAAAGACCTGTTGTGTAAAGAACCTGGAATGAGAACTAAAATAAGGTTAACATCAGATAGAACAGGTACTTTCCCTTGCAAGCGCTGTAAGACTTGTTTCATGATCAATCATAAGAATAGCTTTGCCCATCCTATAACTAAAAAGGAATATAATTTCAAATTATATGCAGACTGCCACACAGAAAATGTGGTATATTTAGTGATATGTCAATCATGCCCTAGTCATTATGTGGGAAAAACTAACTATAAATTGAAAACCAGGATACAACATCATTTGTATAGTATCAGACAAAAAGATGAATGCAATGGTCTATATGTGCATATTTCCAAGAATCCAGCACATTCTTTTAAATTCATGGTAGTACAGGTCACTCATATGAGTAAGGGGGTGATATAGTGAACTTTACAGAATGTAATGAATTACACTGGATCATAGAGCTAGGAGCAGATCATCCACCAGAGCTAAATACCTGTATACCTTTAAGACCAGCCCTAAAGAAAAGGAGGGTAGTGAAATAATTGGTAGTTGTATTTTTCAAAATGTATTTAAAGAGATTTCATGAATGTTGACATATTGTCTGATGAAGGGTTATCCCAAAAGAGCTTACAGTTTTATGATCATTTTATTTGTTTTTATGGAAAAAAAGTTTGTGACAGCCTGTTTGGACTTGACTGTTTTCTTGGCTTTACAAAGTTAGGATAGGTATTAGATGTTATCAACTCATAATCTGACTAAAGAGGTGTTTTTGAGAGAGTAGGGCTTCTTAAATGAATTCAAACCACTTTTAAATTATCATCATAAAACATTGCACTTCAACATCAGAGATGGGTATTTAGTAGGCAACATGAATTTGCCAGTTTTGAAGCTGTCACTGAGTGGAGAGACAGAGGAAATAAAACTAGAAACCTGGACAGCTGTCTAAATTGGCATTTTCAGACAGTTAACTAAAAACACTCATTCCTCCAAGTGAATTACTGCAGGCAGAGATCCTTCTTATCTCTATGTTACAGTGATGCTGGAATTAATTCCAGCAATGGCAAGGGTACAAGAGAGATTGTAATGTGTGTGTGTGTGTGTGTGTGTGTGTGTGTGTGTGTGTGTGTGTGTGTGTGTGTGTGTGTGTACTAGAGAGAGAGTAATGGGGGCTGACTACTATAAGAAACATTTTCTTTGACTCCAGTTTTCATAATGTTTGATACTTAAAACAGTGCTTTCTAAATGAACTTATATTCAATAAAACTGTACTTTATTCTCAGTTATCCTTTCCATATTATTTTCCATCACAAATAAATAGCAAAACAAGTTTCTTGATGCATACACATTGCATTGCTCAAAAAAGAAAATTATTTTTGATACATATTGAACAGAATTTGCATTACAATAATTCAAGACTGTTATTTTTATGAAAAACAAACAATAATGGGAAAAAGCTGAAAGATAACGGAATGTAATTTAGAAGGGGGATGGAGGGTATGTTAATTTTTATCATTCTTCCATTTACATTTTAGGTTTAGATCCAGGTAGGCTACAGGGTTAGTTACAAAAATGAGGCCTGCAACCATGAAGTTAGATGCGTTAAATCTAGTCTTACATGCAAAATGCAATACATATTGAAATGTGATATATTTCAAGAATAACTTTTTTACTATTATTCCTTCTATATTCCTTCAAATTTGAAAATGTCCTTTATTTTGTGTGAGAATGTGACTTAATGCTTAAAGCAGTTGTTTTCATACTGGCAGATGAAACTATACTGTCTTAATTTCCAGCAAAACATTGTGCTCAAATTCCAAAAATATATTTCCTAATATCATCATATCACTTAGGGCATCTACAATGTGCATTTCTTCTAATAAAAGAAATCCTTCAGGTCATTATTACAGTTTAGAAGATTCCATCCAGACTACCAATGGAATTTAGAAAGGACTACCAGCAGTGGTAAGCCTTAGCATGGGTGACTAACCACTGGCAGATGCCCTGTCTGATTCAGAGACAGGCCAACCACAGTGATTCTACATAGCGGGCCATCTCCGTGCTAGATGCTTATGAGGCATTAAGGGGGAGTGGCCTATGATAATTAGCTATGTGTTCTACCCTAGAAATACTTGCAGGAAGAGAATTACACAGCTGAGTCACTCAGAGCATCACTCAACTCTGTAAATTAGCACAGTGTCCCATGTTAATCAAACTTGGCAAAGCTGCTGCAGTCCACTATTGCTTCCAGTGGAAGATGGGAGTAAGTGGCTGATGTTAGCTTGCCCACACTGGGGAGAGAGAGGCAGCCTAGCATTACTGCAGTAAACTTTGTTATGAGCCTGGTGGGTATGTGATGCATAAGTGGCACTTAATTGGGACATTGTACATGAGCAGAAGTGCACACGTACTTCATGAAGGCAGGGATTATGGAACCCACAGAGCTGCTGCAGGAGATGTCTCTGTCCATTAGTAGAAGAGAGGGCAGTCCTAAGGTAAATTTTCAGTTTCCCAATCATAGATACAAGTTGCAGTTGAATAAGGACAGGGATGAGCTTTGTTTATCTGGATAGGGAGTCTGTTCCAGAGCAACAGTATTGTTTGCGAGATACACCTGTCCCTCCAAACCATTCTGCTGATGTTGCTAAAGAAGATCCCTAGATCCAAGAGTTTACCAACACATATCCAATGTACATGCATAATATGTATATCTAGCTATCTATATTTATATATATATATATATATATATATATATATATATATATATATATATATATATATGTATATATATATATATATGTATATATATATATATATATATATATATATGGAGATATATACTAATATATATATATATATATATATATATATATATATATATATATATATGTTTACCATCAAAATGTAGACCATCCCATCGTCAAACCACGTCTGTGTACTCCAAACTCTGACTACTGCAAAACTCGAACACCAATATTTTGAACTGCATACTCACCCCCCCCCCCCCTTTGACCCATGTTAGCACTTGTTTGTAATTGTGGAATGGTCAGAATTGTTGCTGTTTGGTTTTATTTTAGCAGTCTGAATTTTCAACATTATGGATTTCGTGGAAATGGTTCAACAATGTACACATGACTATTTGCATTCAACATTATGATAGATAACTATATATATATATATATGTATATATATATATATATATATATATATATATACACACACACACACACACACACACACACACACACACGCACACACGCACACACACATGCACACACACACACACACACACACACACACACACACACACACACACACACACACACACACACAGGACCGATAACCAGAGCATCATCACTTACTGCACATAATGACTTACCCACTACCGTTCAATCTATTTGCATTGATTTTTATTGAGGATAGATATAATCTGGCTGTAGTTGGTGAGTTAGAAAATGAAATTATAACAGACGGAGGTACTTTTGCTAGACCTTACATTGGATATTAATATACTGGTCATAATGAGGGGAGAACAACAAATTAAGATTCCAGCAGTATGAAAGAAATCTATTATATTGTTAAAAGGAGCTGGGAAATTCTCATCATTATCAGTAATGAGACAAAAGAGATAGCTGGTGTGCTTAACTCACATTAAAAAATATGAAAAATTGTGAAAGACGGTTATGCTAACAATTGGAGAACTAGTACCGAAGTGTCTGAAAGACTAGGCAAACTTCCATATAGATGTGTTCAGTACAAATATGGGATTGTTTCAGGCTATTACAGTCATTCTCTAAGTAAGTATGTTTACTTGTTTAGTCATAATACAGACTGCACAGCACAGAATGTGGTTTATTTAGCTGTATGTTACCTAGATCCTTCTTTTTCTGTTGGAAAAATGTACAGACATTTGAGAGATCACACAGGTGAGTATGTTTATCACATTAAGAAGTAGAAGAATTTTAAGAAATGCGTTAGCTTAACAAGTTTCAGACATGGGTGAAGTACATGGATACAGCTATTAAATGCAGGCATTAGAGATGGTGACATTCTAATCTTCATAGAGCATGTGAATATAAATGGATTCTGTCATTAAATGCAGCTGTGTTATCAGACCTTAATAAGCATTGTAGTTTAAAGACTGTCTTGAGATCTGTCTTTTTAAAACACTAAGCTGATATGTAGCACTTGATGCGGAGACTTTAAATATTTTAGCTTCTTGGTGCTTTTTTAGCATGTGTGAAAGTGATTGTAAATGTATTTGTTTTATATTTTTGATAGATAAAGCCCTTGTGTGTGGTTTCTGATCACTTGTGCTCACATTCTGTGGATTTTTTGGATTCTGGACAAGACTTGCCTGCTAGTAATGCTGCTGCATGGCTGTAACAACCCAAGTCTCTGATAACTGAATCTGCTTTGAGAGGGATACCTTCAGTGGAGTATCATGTATGACAATAGGGTGATGTCTTTCCCAAAGGTAATTATATTGATTTTTTTGGCACTTGTGAATCCATGACAGACACAGAAGACAATGGTCTTGTCTAGGCCTTTATGCTGGGTCTATATTATATACTCAAAGTTTCAAAACTTCGAATCTCATATGATCAACACCATATGAGCAAAGTTTGAAACATTGAATATATAATAAAAAAGAAAAAAAAAGAAAAACTTATCTAAGCACACAGAAGAGGGTTAGATCCCCAGAACAAGTATTTCTGATGCCATCTGACTTGCTGTTGTGCAATAAATCCATCAGTAATGGGTCGAAGGATGCCTTGTACGCCAGGCATATGTCATAGCTCCTTAGTAGGCTATAAGATACAGAGTATAGTGACAGTGTTTTGAATTAGTCAATCTACGACATGTTATTTTGGCCTTGTTTTTTTTTTAGTAAGGCATCACTGTGGGCATTTCAGTGGTTGTATGTGTCTGAACAGATACAAGCCAAAGGGGGTATTGCATTCAATCATACTCATTGGTCTGCCTAAGGGTTTTACTTACTAGTAAGAAATTCCCTTTTATTGGAGAGTAGAGATGTCTTACAAACAGCTTAAATGGACTTCTTTTTTCTTATAAGGCTTGTTTATATGGAGATTCTAACATATGGGCCTTTTCTGAACTTACTGTTATTGTTACTGCTGACTGGAACAGAACCCTTCATGCATCAGTAGATATGGGAATAGATTTCAGAGGAGTATGTAGTAGTATCAAGTAATGAGTTATTTTAGAGGACTTCATCATTTATAGCTGTGAACAAGGTCTGTAAATAAGAGGAGGATTGTTTTTCAGTAATCAAAAAAAATACGAGTTTGTCGGGGTCTCAAAGTGTGTTTTAAGGAGAAAGTTACTAGTAGATTATCAGATTATACTAAGAAGGAAGTGATATTATGGGTAATACAAGAAGGGAAGAAATTGGTAAGGACAAAATCAACAGCATTATTAGTGCTGGTGGGGAGGAGAATTATTTGATCAAGGCAATATGTATTAATAAAACTTAGGAATTTTTATGGGTGTATACTGCTAATTATGTATATGTATATGTATATTTATATGTATATATGTGTGTGTGTGTGTGTCTGTGTGTGTCTGTGTGTGAGTGTGTGTGTGTGTGTGTGTGTGTGTGTGTGTGTGTGTGTGTGTGTGTGTGTGTGTATATATATATATATATATATATATATATATATATATATATACAGATAGATAGATATATAGATAGACAGATATAGATATATGTACCGAGGTGGTTAAAGTCACCTGTAATGCGCATATTCAGTTTGGTGGAGACATTTTCAGTCAGACTTAGATTATTAGTGTGCTCACAGGGGGGATAATGAAGGAGACTTGATTATGGCAATGGTATGGCAGTCAGTTTCATTGAGAGTTATCTAGACCTTTACAAGTTTCAGTATGGTATCATGCATGATTTTTTAAAACAGAAGGTTCTCTAACATGGATGGATTTGTTCCATAGCTCCTTTGGACATGAATGCATGAAGGAGGGAATATTGCCTTTTGCACTGGAACAAAGTTTATGTGATTACAAAAATACCTATGTCTTAAAAGTGGAGGAAAGCTTCATTTCAGATATTTTGTTGTTTAAGCTTATGTCAGTAATACACTGATGTTTTACAAATTAGGATTTACTAACTGGCCATGTCAATGACCTGAACTTTACCTAAAAAAGGCACTGTGGGGACAGTAAAGGCTTTAGCTACTAAGCCAACAGCCATTAATTAAGTAATACAGCCCATTCCTAGCAAAGTTGGGGTGGTATGCAAACTACTTTATGCAGGTAGATAAACACTAGCTCTTTTCCCTGGATTGACATCTGTTAACTAGACATTTGCCACAGCCATTTTTCTTTAATCTTCAAACATAGACGTCATTCTTTGCAATGGTAGGTTATTGCTTAGCACTAGTGACCTTCCTAGTTTGGAGACAATGGAGGACAGTGCTCAGTGGTGTCTCCATGTATTTCCTCCAATGTGTAGCACCTAAGGACATTCACTCCTATCTGGGCAACCACAACATCATATCATTTTTAGGGTGGTAAAAGATCCCGATGGCCTTTGTAGCATCTCTTATTCTGCAACTAGAAAATGGAGGTAATCCAGAGGGCTTGAGTGAAGTCTGGTATCCCACCTGTTACCCAGAGGGTGACAGGACTAACAAGAAACAGAGTACAAAGGATTAGTACAGATAAAACCACTTTAGCTGGCAGATTTAGTAGACTGTCTGTCTCTGACACCCTCCCCCGTGGGAGGAATAAAGACACCTTATTCAAGTTTCCAGTAGCATATTCAGTTAAACAGGTAGGTAGACGTATCCTACTACCAAAAAAGCATCTAACTGTAACTTTCTTCCTGGCCACACTGGTTGGTACAGTATCAATATGACTAACTAGGCAATCACCAATAATAAGGATCTTGTGACTATTTACAGACCTATGGGACCATAGGGGGGCAGTCTTGCAGTTTTGCTGATTCATAACTGAGGTATGTGCATGAGAAGGTGTGGATAGCGATAAGTATATGTCCCTGAGTAGATGAGGTTTGCTACACTGGGGACTGGGAGTCTTAGTCAGAGATTTTTAACAACCTCACCTCTTGATAAGGTATTATGCTACTTTTTTACTAACACTAGATGCTATTGAAAAAGAAGTCTCTAAACAAAGTAAGTATTTTCTTCTCTCACATGTCGACTCAAAGTGCTCCAGAAATGAAGAGTTGTCAGCAAATATGCAGCAGTTTTTGCACTGCTTCAACATTTCTTGAGCTAGCAGACTGACAAAGGAAGATGTATGACCAAGGAATGAGTAAATAATGATAGGATCATGGCTAGTTTCATTGGAGGGTCCCATAGTAGGAATTAAGCAATGGCTGCCACATCTGAGAAACAGTAGTGACTTGCCTTCTGGCTACTCCATGGCTGCAAATAATGCTGGTCTCACTGTAGCTGTGCACTGCTAAGAATCAATGCCCCTCTGGTCCTTCTCTCTTCATGAGCAAAAGTGTAACACAAATCTCAAGAGGTTTGAAGATGCAGGTCAACAAATGCTCTGATTTTTAGGACTTACAGATTGAGAGGTTTATTAGTGTGTGCTAATATCCTAGCTGCCTTCCTATATATTATATTTGGTTCCCTATTGAAATATAGGCACTCAAAATGTTGAATGGCGACAAGCTGAAAAAGGAAACCAAAAACCCAGGAAAAGATCAAATCTCAAATATCAATCTTCACCTTTAAACTTTTTTTTGCCAGGGGTAAACCCCCCTGTACCCCCCAATGTGGTGGCAAGCCCACCCACCCCAAACATAGTATGTATTCTATCTCTTAAATCACCATAACTTAGAAAAAAGGGAATATTCTAAGCAATGGCCATTTCGGATTTAGTTTTTGGCTTTTCAGCCTCCATGTTTTGGCACTTGTTCTAGGGGGTCTCTGCATTTCTAATGGTTACCATCATATTTACTTCTGTACCATTTAATACAATATATTCTTGCAAAACTGACCTAACATGTATCTGTGGCTGACTTTATCATCCTCTTCCAGAAACTTATTTCTCATCTAGTTTCTGCTTTTCTTGTTCTAACTCACTGTATCTCTGATAATTTTTCTGATATTATAATGTCCTCGCTTTCCCATATATAAGTCATATGGCAAAATGTTTAAATGTGCGAAGAAAGAGAGAAAGATCTAATCTTCATAAATGTTCCCCTACACTCTCACTTATGAAGTTAGGTATTATGGTCGTGCACTGAGAATTACAGCTACACTGCGGTGGTGGTGCTGCAGTAGTGTTGTGGCCTCACAGTAAAACGCTGTCCAGTTCGATTCTCAGCTAGAGTGTCTTCTGCATGGAGACGTGCGTGAATGGGTGTACCTTCGTTGAAGGCTGTGCATCAGGGCTGGTAACTCGGCACATAAAAATCAACTACCAATCATTAGCGGACCGGAGTTCTGTTGTGGCGACCCCTAATCGGGAAAAGTTGAAAGACCCAACAACTGAGAATTACAGCTACAAGCTGTTAGTAAGCTTTTGTCTGTGGTTTTGGGGTCAATTCCTTCAGTCTGCATTTATATTCTATGTCACTTTTAGTAAGCAACTTAACCAGATAGTGGTCTTGGATTGCCATATAAATGAATGAAATTCACAAACACCAATAAGAAACTGTAAAATCCACAATAAAAAGCAGCAGGACCCAGAAACGGCAACTAGTCCAATTTTATTCACTAAAACAACCACGATTAGTGCTTTCGTCTGTGATAAACAGACTTCATCAGATCAGTTGAAGTTTGTTTATCACAAACAAAAGTGCTAATCCTAGTTGTTTTAGTGAATAAAGTAAGACTAGTTGCTGTCTCTGGGTCCTGCCGCTTTTTATTATGCATTGTAAATGATGCATGTTTGCTTTATGAGGTTGCCTTGTTAGGGATATAGAATCAATACTAGGCAAACAATCATAAGGACCATGAAATGCCTAACAATATACACATTTAACGAAACACACTAAAAAGTTCATGCTTTCCTTTTCAAGCACTTACCTCCCAAATTGAGCACAACTGTACATGACAATCCTGATGTAAGTTTGTGACTACAGATGCAAACATCAAGACTAGCCTTAAAGATAGTCAAAGTTAAACTGATAAAGGTTAAAAATTAATAATACCTAACAACCAGCAATGAGTTCTGGGTATATGCGAGTAATCCTTCTTCTACTAGAGGACAACCACATTTTTTTTATCAAGGCTAACCCCTTGTGACAGTTGTCAGACTGTAAAATTATGTGCTTTTTAAAATTGCATGTAGTGCTGTCCATCTATAGCATGTTTTTCACTGGCTAGTGTCAGTAAAATGTAAGATGGATCTGATAGACAACAAACTGTTAAAGGCAACACTGTTCTCACTTCATTTTTCCTGCAAGCAAGAGAAACATTGCTCCAGTTTTTCCACTCTCTCCTTATTCTTGCTGTTTGTCTAATGGCTGTAATGTTCTCTGACCTCAAGAGCTATGCCTGTAATATAACAATATACAAGAGTAAAGAAAAACATAGAATTACAAGCTGTTGGCTTACATCCATCAATCCTGTTTGAGTAGTGTCACTGGAAAATTACATTACCATGTCACTCTTATCAATCCAAAATGAATACAGCCCTTTCACTAAATACCAATTCAGCTTAGACATAAAAAAGACAGCCTAAAGTCAAAGCCTTAGACTTGCAATGAATACGCTTCATTTGTAATAAAGATATCAACTTCTTTTAAGGTTCCTTAAGGCTTTGTGCCTGATTATCAAATGAACTATGGTACAGATCAGTTAATATATAAAATACGGCAAAAGATGTTTGTCTAAACTGATTTACAGAAGAAGTACTGTGTTACAGATTTTCTCTGCTGGCTCTACTGGCTGCTAGTAAGATAAAAATTACCTTGCTACAAATGTTATTAACTGTGTTCCTGAAAATTATTCAGTATAAACATCTGTTAGGAAATAGAGTAAAAATAATCCCTGGGATTCAGCAAGCAGCCATGCAGGAATAAGTTATTCCTACATGGCAGGGACCATTCCTGTTCAGCATGGTAGCATGCCATGCATATTTATGAAGGCGCTCTGTCATGCTCTAAAATGGACATGTTTCCATGTACAAGCGCAAGGTTGTGACTGAGAGCAGAGCTCTCACAATACACATGCCCCCTGCAATGCAGAATTGCCTTTCGACAATTAAAAGCGAGTGAGAATGCTCGTAACACTGCCAAACTGTCAGGAAAACAAAATTCTGTGGTCAAAGGCATAAGGGGCAATCTTCCCTACCAAGCATACTTCTCAACTGTACAGATATTTGCAGAATGACCAGATTTTTGCCTCATATTTTTGGTGTGTTCCCCCTAAAACTTGTACCTTTCTGGCAAATAGCTGAGGATTGAAGTCATTAAATAATGAAAAAATATTTGAGTTTAAGACTCCACACATCCTTCGGAAAATTCATGCTAATGTAAAACCTATTATTCGATCAACTTTTTAAGTTTGTAAGAGCAATATTTAAAATCTGTCCCTATTTGTCCCCCCATCATTTTAGGCTTTGTCCAGATATTTGCTCTAAGAGGTTGAGAGGTATGCTACCAAGCCAAAAGTTAGTAGGCTAACACAGGTAGCTTAAGCACATAGCACACCTCCCAACCTGTCAGAGTAAGGAATGTGGACAAAGCCAAAAGTGGCGATTGTCCCACAAAGCAGAACGTTGATAGAATAACAACTTCAGCATTAGCAGGGATATTCTGAAGGGTATAGATAAAATAACACAACAAAACTTTTTTTTTTTTTATAAATGCGATAAAGTTTAAGCATAGCTGTGTGGGTGTGCCCATTGCTTAGCTATGCTTAGTCCAGCTTAAACAGCACAAGAAGTTAAATAGAAAGAGACATCCACCATATGCAGTATTGCAATAGTGTAGTGGTTAGTGCGTATGTTTTCCCAACAGCCATTCCCAGTTCAATCCCCACTATAACCAATTCACATTTTACATGTGAAAGCAGTGCATAAACTTTTTTTTAGTATTACCTACTAAATAACATATATTTGTTAACTGGAGTACTGCATTAGGTCCAGATGTGAGGTGTCAATTTAATAAAGTTGTGAAATCCCCATATAAACACAAGTGCCCCATACAGTAGCGTCACACATGAATAAATGTAATGAAAGCACATTGAAGGATGTCAGGGACAGTAAACAAATTTATAATATGTAACGAATGATGAATCAATGCCATACAGCAAAATGAAAAATGGGCAATGCTAAGCATTGCACAGGTCTGCTTACCAGGTGTAAGCATTGTGTAAATATGACTGCTAAGCAATGAGTAGCCCAGCTAAGTGGATTTGCCCATTGGTAAGCAGTGCTAAACCTGTCCCTTTAAGCAATGCCAACCTTAGCTAAGCAGGTTTGCCTGTAGTTTAGCTTAGCTCAGCATATTCAAAACCATCTAATCATGGCACAGAGTGGGAAATCGGCCATATTTAAATCCCACAGGTGGAAATACAGATCATAACTGGTTGCAGCTTCCTAATGTAGGCAGAATGGCAGGCGTTGGAGAGGTATTACGTTTATGGGTGCAGCGCTGGGGCATACAGGAGTCCAAAGTCATGGTAGGACTCCTGGTAAAAAAACATGACAAGAGACTGCTGCAGGGCCAGTATCAGGGCTCCCAGTATAAAGCGGAAGCCTGGGATCATCTCGCCCATGATTTCACCAATGCCACAGGTATGCTTTGGAATGGTGAGCAGGTTGGGCACCACAATGCCAACTTGAAGCAGAGAAAGAGGGAGCTCTTGGATGAGTGGGTCCAAGAAGCAAGGCAGAGGGGTGATGTCCCAGCAGTGTGTAAGTAGTCATATAATTACTGTTTACTAAAGTCCAGCATGTGTATGTGATGGATAGGTATGCCTAAATATGTCTCTATTTCCTTTACAGCTGCAGCTGAGCAGGCTGTGAATCAGGAGGCCCATGCAAGTAGGCTGCAAAGTCTGTGCCATGAAGCTGGTGAGTAACAATCCTGCTTGTAGTAGTCATACCAAATAACTATAAAGTAACAGAATATCATCTGGCAGTATAAAAACTGTTGTATGGGTTGTACTGAATAAACCAGATAATATGACAGTAATAGTCCCATGCAGATCATATTTAAATAAAACTGTAACTGCCTGGCAATAAAGCTCTAAATCCCGGACTGGTTGTGTTTACTCTGGTATTGTATGGCATTTATTGTTGCATTCTCTGAATAGTAATGTTATATTAACCATTGTTATCCACACTGTGCTACATAAAAAAATTGTCTAGGAATATCTGTATAAGACTGTTGTAAGTACAAGATCAGATTGTACAACCAAGAGGGACTTAGATAGAAAACACTGAAGAGATAGAAAGCAATATCCAAATAGCGCACTCTACTGCAAGTTAATTTTTTTGTATTTTTAGCAGACACAGCCATGGTTCAAATCCTGGGAGTGATAGTAAGCTGTATGCATAATCATACCTCTCAACTGTACAGATCTTTCAGAATGTCCAGACAGCTGGCCCATATTTTCTGCCTGTTCCTCTGTCCCCCTGACAAATCAGTGGGATGATCTCAGAATTGTAGTCACGAAATAACGACATACATTTCATTGTCAGACCACAAACACTTCAGAAAATATATATTTAAAACAAATCCTGTCACTCATGCAACTCTCCAAGTTTATGACAGCAATATTCAAAACATGTCCCTATTTGTACCCCCATGTTGTCAAGCTTTGTCCAGAGTGTGTGCATTAAGAGATTGAGAGGTATGTGTATAATATTAACTGGAATCTGGGAATATGTGTAGAAACAGTCAGTTAATGTTAACAAACAATCCCTCCACAGGTCTGTTAGATAAAAAAACTGCAACTGAAATAAAGATTTAAATCCTGGACTGGTAGTGTTTACTGTGGTATAGTACGGCCTGACATGTAGCCTTCAGTAACATCTGATATCAGAATAGTACTGTTGTGTCAACCACTGTTTCTCACACTGTGCTACATAAAAATATGTGTAGGAATGTCTGTATAAAACTGTTGTAATTACAAGGTCAGATTATGCAACCAAGAGAGACTTAGAAAACACCGAAGAGATAGGAAGCAATATCCAAATAGCACACTCTACTGTACCTTAAATTGCTGCATTTTTAGCAGACACAGCCATGGTTCAAATCCTGGGAGTGGTAGTAAGCTGTATGCATAATCATACCTCTCAATTGTACAGATTTTTCAGAACGTCTAGATAATTGGCTCATATTTTCTGCCTGTTCCTCTGTCCCCCTGGTAAATCAGTGGGATTATCTCAGAATTGAAGTTACAAAATAATGACATACATTTGATTTTCAGACCTCAAAACCTTCAGAAAATATAAATTAAAACAAATCCTGTCACTCATGCAACTCTCCAAGTTTATGACAGCAATGTTCAAAACATGTCCCTATTTGTACCACCATGTTGCCAAGCCTTGTCCACAGTGTGTGCATTAAGAGACTGAGAGGTATGTGCATAATATTAACTTTGAATCTAGGAATATTTGTAGAAGCAGTCAGGTAGTGTTAACAAACATTCCCTCCACAGGTCTACCAGGTAAGAGATGTAAGACTTTAGCTATAAAACAGTTGAAGTATACACTGTCTACAAACACACCATTGCCCAAACCAAGGCCATAGGGTATTGTAATAACACCTGTACCTTAATGATTATAACAATGATCATTAAAGTTGTGAGTTCTACAAGGATATGTAAGTTAATAAAAATGATGGCAGGCAGAGTTTCACAGGCACAAATCACTCAGGTGATGATAAACCAAAGGTGTATTAAATGATAAAAATCCACAAGAAAAGCAAATAAAATGTGAGTGCTTTCATTAAACAAGTGTTAACTTCATCAGACACCATTAAAATGTAAGACAGACATTTATATACATATAAAAAACACTCTGATTGGGTAAGCAAAGGGAGGCAGCTAGCTAAGTAACACTGAGACAGAACATTAATTAACCCCTTGATGACTGTGTTACAGTTGAAACTGTTGCATCATAAATACAACTAAAACTTGTAATTAAAAGATAAATTATTAGTCTCATATTTGTGTCATGAATGATTCTATATAGGATAAAACTAAAACCAAAGTCATTTTTAAAATCTCATGTTAAATATTCACATAATGCTAAAATGTTTACCAAAGCCAAATACATACAAAAGTGCTTGTGCTTAACAAATGTTTTGAGATATTTTGTTCCTTTCTAGGGCTTTTAATTTCAATACAGGAGAGATGGATGTCCTGTCATTTATCCCTGGCCATAAAGTTGCCTGTAGTAAGATTTGCCACCTTAACTCCTTTAACTCTAACTGAAGTCCCCAAGGCTTTTTGTCACTGATGTCTACATGGTCTATTGCCTTAAATGTGAAATTGTGGCAGTATTGTCCTGAATATGCCTCGCTAAAGCATTATTAATATTATTCTTTCTTATGGCATAGTTGTGTTTATAAATTCTGGCATTAAATTTCCTTTCTGTTTTGCCTGCATAAAATGCTAGGCAATGGTCACATGTAGTCATGTAGACCACTGCCTTGGGGTGACAGTTATATTTACCTTTTACATAATGGTCTATACCATTCACTGTAAATTTGTTGCCTGATTTCACATTGTGGCACCAGTTACAAGACTCACATTTGTACATCCCTACATGTCCTGTTCTAGTGCAGTTAGAACCTTTCCTAAGAAGGTCTTTTAAGTTTGGGCCCCTTCTGTATGTAACTACAGGACTTTCTCCTATTTGTGCCCTGATGTACAACTCATCCATTAAAATGCACCAGTTCTTATAAAAAATGAACATCAAGTGGTAGGAGTCAGAGTTGAATGTAAGCACCATAGATCTACAAAAAGAACTTTTTTCCAACTCAGGTCTCTGCTCTTCAACTTCAGAGGGGCTGTTGTCTAGTGTGTTTTCCCCAACTATGGGCTTAAAATGCCCTACTCTTTTTTTAACTCTCACTTCCTGCATAAGCTCATTAAGCAAGTCTGCTGGGTACTCCCTCCTCAAGAACATAGTTTTTAAGTTGTCGCATTCAATAAGAAAATATTCTTCTCTGGAGATCATATGGGCTGCTCAAACTAATTGCCCTTTAACTACTGACCTCTTTTGATGCTTAGGGTGGGAGCTAGTGTAATGCAGGAATGAGTTTGAGTAGGTCTCTTTCCTGTGGATCCTAGTAGCATACTTTTCATTATGTGTGTCTTTGTACAAGTGGACATCAAGGTTATTCATATAATCCAGGTTAATCACCCAAGTGAACTGCAGGAATATAGTGCTGGTGTTAAGGTATCTCAAAAACTCTTCCAAAACAACCAGTGACCCATTCCATATCAAGCTGATATCATCTTGGTATCTATAATATAGTTTGACCTTAGAATAGTACTGAGACTGAAATACATAATTTCTTTCCCAATATGCCATTACCATAGTCGCGAATGCCCCACCACAAGCTGAACCCATTGCCACTTCTATGGTCTGCAAAAATACCTGCCATTAAAGGAGAAATAGTTGTTTCTTAAAACAATTTCTAATAATTCCAAAATTAGATTAATTTTCTCCTGGTTAACTTTGTATAACAACAGCAGGTCACCCACCCACTTGAGACCAATTTCTTGTGGGATGACCGTGTACAGGTCTTTTACATCTATAGTGACCATGATGTCACTTGCGTCATATCTGGTTTTGTTCGCTTGCTCTAAAAAAGCCCAGGAGTCTTTACAAATTTGGCTTTCATTACACAATCTTTTCTTCAGTGCATGGTTTAAAAATTGGGTGCAAGCAGTGGTAATGGAGTGTCTTCCATCCACTAAGGGCCTCATAGGTGGATCTGATAGGTTCTTGTGGATCTTGGGAATACCAAAGAACACTGGTATCTTTGGGGTAATGGTGTTACGATAGTTATGTAAGGAAAGGTCGATTCTTCTTTCTAGAAATATGTCAGTCAGTTGGCTGTAGATTTTCCTATATGCTGCATTTAATTCATTAAGGGATATGTCTGTGTAATTTCCTGTGTCTAACATAGCCAACATTTTGTCACTGTATGTGGAAGAGTCCATGATTACAACCCCTCCCCCTTTGTCAGGTTTCATAACCCTGACGTCATGTTCTTGCAGTTCCAATAAACAATCATGTTCACTTTGGTTCATGTTGTGAAGTGTTTGAGCTGGCCTGTATTTGTTCTTATTTAAATTATACACATCTAGTTCACAAACGTTTTCATACATTGCTAGTTTCGGGTGCAAAGGGGGGTTGTAGGTAGAACTGATCTTAAAAATGCTGCCTTCACTGACATTAGTTTGGGATCTAGTACCATGTAGTAAGGTCAAATTCAACTTTCTTAAATAAAGTTTCAGATCTAACATAGTGCCTACAACATTAAATCTCTTACCAGGTACAAAAAACATTCCCTTAGACAATAAGCCAGCTGTAGTTTAATTTATACATGAAGTGGAATAATTGTGTACTGAAAAGTCATTTTGGTGGTTCAAAACCACTGTATAGATACCTGCATTTTGAACAGAGTCCACTGGTGTTGGGGTGCTTACATTAATGAAGGAGTCATTAACATTAACATGGTGACCAGAAGGCACTAGTGGAGATGCTAAGTTCACCAGTTCCTGTTCTTTTGCCTGGGCCCCTGAAAAACCTGTGGTTGGTAGCCACCCTGTGGTTGCTGCCTACTGTAATGGCTTTTGTTCCTAATTCTTTCACTTCTCCTGAGTTCTGGGAATTCAGCATCATAGTTTTAAATCACATTGTCAGTCTCTTCAAACCTACAGTCATCATTGCCAGTTACTTCAGGAGTGTGTGGTAATTGCTTGTTACTTTCCCCTCGTGGGGCTTTAAATTTTTTGCATGAACCAGGAGGTTTAGGGTAGGCCATACCATTAGCATAGTCCTGAACATCCCTGTCCAGTTTGTTCAGTTTACCAGCTTTCAGTTTTGTTATGTGCTGGTCAATGCTTGTGTAAATCCTGTAATGTTCAAATTTCATGTTGCTATACTCATGATCCTCACGGATGGCAGAGTCTAGAATTGCAAGGTCTTTGAATAACAGTTCCAGTTCACTGTTGTTATGTTTAATTAAAAGCTCTAAAAGGTCGAGCCCACATTTATCAAATAAGTTAACTAATTCAGTGTACAAAACAGAGTCATGCTGTAAATCTGTAGGAAAGCGCCAGACCCTTAAACCTTTGGGAACCACTTTTAGTCTAGTGCATTCCCTTAGGTAGGCGTTTTTCAGTTGGAGTTTCCTGCATCATGATAATTTAACATCAAAATCTGTCAGCTTACCTTCCAAAGAAGGGCTATTGTGTTTGATGCTTCTGTTAAATGAAACCCCATTCTGCAACCACTCCTCCAACTGAGGAATGTCCTTGTTAAGAGTTTCTGTTAGTCCATTTCTTCCTGCAGCATTCTGAGAGTTCCTGTTATCAGAAAAACTCATTACTGCCATGCGCAGATGCATTGTGCCTTCCTGCATCAATTCACTTTGCTGTGAATTGGAAATGAGGCATAAAGGTGTATTATGAAAGTTAGTAGCATGCTCGCTTGCCTCCCCATGCTAATTCGAGTGTGCAAGAGCAGAAGTTGTACTATTCAGTCCCACATGTTCATACAGACGATCCATCCTCTGGGTTAGTTGTAGAATAAGAGCTGTAAGCTGTCCAATCTCTGAGTTGTTTCGTTCATGCTGTTTGTTAGCTGTTGGTGTGCCAGATAACTCCATGCTGCCAGAAGCCATGAACAAACTCAAAAAAACAGAAGCAGCAAAACAAACTAAATAAATAAAAATGCTGGCAGGCAGAGTTTCACAGGTACAAATCACTCAGCTGATGATAAACCAAAGGTGTATTAAATGATAAAAATCCACAAGAAAAACAAATAAAATGTGAGCGTTTTCGTTAAAAGAGTGTTAACTTCATCAGACACCATTAAAATGTAAGACAGCCATTTATATACATATAAAAAACACTCTGGTTGGGTAAGCAAAGGGAGGCAGCTAGCTAAGCAACACTGAGACAGAACATTAATTAACCTCTTGATGACTGTGTTACAGTTAAAACTGTTGCATCTTAAATACAACTAAAACTTGTAATTAAAAGATAAATTATTAGTCTCATACTTGTATCATGAATGATTCTAAATAGGATAAAACTAAAAGCAAGGCCTTTTTTAAAAACTCATGTTAAATATTCATATAATGCTAAAATGTTTACCAAAGCCAAATACATACAAAAGTGCTTGTGCTTAACAAATGTTTTGAAATGTTTCGTAATGAAAGCCAAATTTGTAAAGACTCCTGGGCTTTTTTAGAACAGGAGAAAAAAACAGGTAAGACGCAAGTGACATCATGGTCACTATAGACGTAAACGACCTGTACACGGTCCCACAAGAAATTGGTCTCGAGTGGGTGGGTGACCTGCTGTTGTTATACAAAGTTAATCAGGAGAAAATTAATCTAATTTTGGAATTATTAGAAATTGTTTTAAGAAACAACTATTTCTCCTTTAATGGCAGGTATTTTTGCAGACCATAGGAGTGGCAATGGGGTCAGCTTGTGGTGGGGCATTTGCGGATATGGTAATGGCATATTGTGAAAGAAATTATATATTTCAGTCTCAGTACTATTCTAAGGTCAAATTGTATTATAGATACCAAGATGATATCAGCTTGATATGGAATGGGTCACTGGTTGTTTTGGGAGAGTTTTTGAGATACCTTAACACCAGCACTATATTCCTGCAGTTCACTTGGGTGATTAACCTGGATTATATGAATTACCTTGATGTCCACTTATACAAAGACACACATAATAAAAAGTATGCTACTACGATCCACAGGAAAGAGACCTACTCAAACTCATTCCTGCATTAGACTAGCTCCCACCCCAAGCATCAAAAGAGGTCGGTAGTTAAAGGGCAATTAGTTCAAGCAGCCTGTATGATCTCCAGAGAAGAATATTTTGTTATTGAATGCGACAACTTAAAAACTATGTTCTTGAGGAGGGAGTACCCAGCAGACTTGCTTAATGAGCTTATGCAGGAAGTGAGAGTTAAAAGAAGAGTAGGGCATTTTAAGCCCATAGTTGGGGAAAACACACTAGACAGTCTCTCTGAAGTTGAAGAGGGGTGACCTGAGTTGGAAAAAAGTTATTTTTGTAGATCTATGGTGCTTACAATCAACTCTGACTCATACCACTTGATGTCCATTTTTTATAAGAACTGGGACATTTTAGTGGATGACTTGTACATCAGGGCACAAATAGGAGAAAGACCTATAGTTGCATACAGAAGGGGCTCAAATTTAAAAGACCTTCTTAGGAAAGGTTCTAATTACACTAGAACAGGACATGTAGGGATGTACAAATGTGAGTCTTGTAACTGGTGCCACAAGGTGAAATCAGGCAGCAAATTTACAGTGAATGGTATAGACCATTATGTAAAAGGTAAATATAACTGTCACTCCAAGGCAGTGATCTACATGGCTACATGTGACCAATGCCTAGCATTTTATGTAGGCAAAACAGAAAGGAAATTTAACGCCAGAATTTATGAACACAACTATGCCATAAGAAAGAATAATACTAATAATGCTTTAGCGAGGCATATGCAGGACAATACTGGCCACAATTTCACATTTAAGGCAATAGACCATGTAGACATCAGTGACAAAAAGCCTTGGGGACTTCAGTTAGAGTTAAAGGAGTTAAGGTGGCAAATCTTACTACAGGCAGATAGATGGCCAGGGATAAATGACAGGACATCCATCTCTCCTGTATTGAAATTAAAAGCCCTAGAAAGGAACAAAATATCTCAAAACATTTGTTAAGCACAAGCACTTTTGTTTGTATTTGGCTTTGGTAAACATTTTAGCATTATGTGAATATTTAACATGAGATTTTAAAAATGACTTTGTTTTTAGTTTTATCCTATTTAGAATCATTCATGACACAAATATGAGACTAATAGTTTATCTTTTAATTACAAATTTTAGTTGTATTTAAGACGCAACAGTTTCAACTGTAACACAGTCATCGAGGGGTTAATTAATGTTCTGTCTCAGTGTTGCTTAGCTAGCTGCCTCCCTTTGCTTACCCAATCAGAGTGTTTTTTATATGTATATAAATGGCTGTCTTACATTTTAATGGTGTCTGATGAAGTTAACACTTGTTTAATGAAAGTGCTCACATTTTATTTGTTTTTCTTGTGGATTTTTATCATTTAATACACCTTTGGTTTATCATCACCTGAGTGATTTGTGCCTGTGAAAC
Source organism: Protopterus annectens (assembly GCF_019279795.1). Lineage (NCBI taxonomy): Eukaryota > Metazoa > Chordata > Ceratodontiformes > Protopteridae > Protopterus > Protopterus annectens. Next base: position 1,913,329,382 of record NC_056728.1, read on the forward strand.
TCTGCCTGCCAGCATTTTTATTTATTTAGTTTGTTTTGCTGCTTCTGTTTTTTTAAGGATATGTAAGTTGTTAATTGACACCCCCCCACCATATCTGCAACAATAATCTAAATACACAAATCAATGAGTATGTTTACACCAAACCTACTGTTGGGACATATATCCTATTGTTCAATAAATATTGAAATGTGTTTCTATTAATGTTCCATGTTGAAATACTATCATTGGTGGTCTGTTGCTATCAATGTAACATGCACACCATTGTAATGGCATCTGTGGTTCAGTATATGAATGTGTTCTGTTTGCTATGCAACTGTTCCAAATCTGGTGTTTTGGGTTAATGGGAATATCTATGCATGCTGTAATAACTAATTCTGGATTGTGTTGACTATTACTAACCCACATATGTTTTAAAACTGCAACACCATAGCACATATGGGAAGGCCGATCCCAGCGGACGTACGTCTCCCACCACATCTGACTGTGTCACTGGGCCACAGCCTGCCTGGGACCCACCCCAGGACCTCCTTGTCCACTGGTCATGTACCACCTTTGGGTGGAACCAACTCAGGGGATGAGGCTCATTCTCCTCCCCCGGGAGCGGGCACTGACAGGATCCTGTCACCCAAATCAGGTTCAGGGATTGGTGCATAGTGAGCTCCAAAGGCAATTTGGAGATCTGCTATGCCAGCTTGAGTGCCATGTGGTGCATTTAGAGGGTCAGCCTGACCCTCCTGCTCAGCTCCCAGCACAGCCACCTTCGGGGCCATGAAGGTGCAGTGGTAAGTGCCCATGGCAGAGGACCTCAGTCCCCACTGTTTCCATTTGGGGGATCATTGGCTTCCGATTTCCAAACACCCCTCCCCATCCAAGGTGTTTACCCCCACATGTGTCATATACCACCCCTGTATACTGTCTTGTATGTCTTGTCTGTCTTGTTATCCAACCTACCACCCCAAATATTCCTACTGTCCTTCCCCAACATCACACTCTCACTTTAAAAGAAGGGCAATCTGTCCCCCCCAAAAAATTTACCCCATACATAGCTGTCCATTTTGCCCACGTGTTCACTGGACACAAGTAATCTGGTCTAATTGGCTTCACAACACATTATTGGTGTCCTCATACCTCTCTCAGGAGACTGAGTGTCCAAATCTACCTCCAAATTCAGTACATATTCACAGCTGTTGCTGTAGCAGAAATGGACAGCTATGTACCTTCACTATACCCATCCTGCACATCCCTAGCTACCTTCTCTATTGTTTTTCCCTCTGCGTGCCCCCTTTTTCACCACTTTCCTATCACCCCTTTTTACCTTTTAGCACTTTTAAGCAGTAGTAAGTGGGTTTAAGCCTGTTTGTGCAGCAGCAAGCAATTGCTACACAGATTAAGCACTGTCAGGCTAACTGTCTGTAAGCATATTTAACTGGAAGTTAGCATTACTTACCGTCACGCAAACCCGCTTGCAATTGCTTAAAAATGCCTAAATCACTCTATATCCAACAGCCCCTAGTTCTGTCCAGCAACTAAATGATCAGCCCTTGCAAGTCTCAAACCCAGGACAGTGCACACCATAGCCACAGTGATTTACCACTAAGCCATTTGAGCTGTACATCAATGTGATGTTTTCTCGAACATATCATGCAGCACAGTCATTCAACAGTAGGGAAAATGTAGTTATATATGTAGATGCATGTATGTATGTGTATATATATATATATATATATATATATATATATATATAGATATATATATATATATATATATATATATATATATGTAGACATACATATATGTATATATATATATATATATATATATATATATATATATATATCTATGTATGTATTGCATTCGCACATTGGATCCATACTTTGAACCACTCACTGCAAAATATCTGACCAAAGGCACTGTTAATGGGGGCGAAGGGGCCCAAAATATGGATCATTTGTAATTATCCCTTCCTCACAGCTGAACTGATCTGCCTTGTAACACAATAACAAGCACTTGCAAGCCTTGAACCCAAAACCTTGCACAACATAGCCACAACAAGTTAACAGCAAGCTATCTCAGTTGCAATATGTCAGGATGATTTCTCTAACATATCGTGCATAACAGACAGTCTATCATATGGAATGTACAATGTGATAGCACTAAACATTCCAATGGTGCATATATACACACACACACACACACACACACACACACACACACACATATATATATATATATATATATATATATATATATATATATATATCTACATTTTATATATATATATATATATATATATATATATATATATATATATATATATATAGATATAGATATGTATATACACATACAAACACATATAAATTGTATAACTACTTATAGATATGTATAAAAAGAGTATATATAGAGGGTACACAGCATATTATACAGCCATTATTCCTACAGTTGCCATCTTTTAAAATGGCCAGTGTTTGATTATTTCCTACAAATGAGAATTATTGCATGAAACATTTACCCACACACAATGCAAAGGACATGACACCACACCCAAGTTTGCATACATAGAAATGTTTATTTGTGTACTATTTCAGTTGTTTATGCCATTTCTTATAGCAGTTAGGTATTTGAAATACATAATAACTGATTAATGCAACTCTCAAACAAAACATATGATACAGTAATCTGCAAAACATTAAATACTTTGCTGTCCAGGCCTTCAAGTAGTACAACAGTAAAAAAAAAACACTTGCCTTGAAGATAAGAACCAATCAGCACTTACTTACAGATGTAGTTCAGCAGTCTCCAGTTACACTCTGTACTCAACCCCTAGGGGAAAAGTATTAGTTGTCAAAATTTAAATGCATCTATTACATAAGGTAGCACTCAGGAGTGATAGACGTAGCCTTACCTCACCATGGCATATACCATGGCAAACAGCCAGTCATGTATGTGACTTTGAAGTATGGTACAACATTAGAAAATATACAGATGCCCATCCAAGACACATGACAACACATGTTGCAAACTGGTAACGGAGTCTGACCAGAAACATGTAGCAACACTGAGGGACTTGCAGGAATGTTAAGCAAGTACTGCCTGTGCAGTACCTGTGTTGAAAATTGCCTGGACTCTGCATATGTGTGGCCTATGGGTTAGGGTAATCAGATTGAAGAGTTGTTCCACAGGAAACATCATCCATGGCTCTCTACAGGTAGCATATGCATAACATCAAGTCTCCCAAAGGCATGTGTTGCAATGTGTAATGGTGTACCAAGACCAAGGCTGAAACCTACAGAGAGTATTAATAAAGACAAGTGGTTCACAAGCAACACCTCACTCCATCTCAGGCCCACCATCCACATCTGTACCTTGCTTGTGCCAGTGTACACCTTTAGGCTTGATGTTCATTAGCAGGACCTAGACTGATAGACATGGTGTTCTGAATTTGGAACACTGCAAAATGACACTCATGTGTGGCCCATAGTGGTCAAGCATCTGCAAAAAGGCTGAGGATGGGGGGGAGTGTCATCCTGAAACACAGCAGTGAACTGAAGCATACATCCAAAGCTTGCTAAGAATGGCTGTATCTGAATACAGTCAAGATCATGAATTGTGGCAGACATAACCCTGACTCCACAGCAATAGTGACAGCACTGTGTGACCTCCAAGGGCTTTGCACATGAGCTGAGCTTGCAATCCAGCAGATCTGGGGGACTTTTGTAGGGAGGAGTGACCAAATAATGGCAAGTGAAAATGGTCCAGGCTAGTATACCCCTTCCAGGAATAGTGACTGCTGTATTTCACTTAATAGGTGCTGCAACACACCATTGTGTTAAGGGTGTACACACTTATGCAGCCCACATATTGTATGCACCTCAATAAGTATCTGCACAACTAACACATTTGCTTAATACTGAATTTGATTGCACAGGTCGTATGTCACATATCAGGTGTGTGCAATGTTAACATATGCAGGATTGTGGCCCCATTGCATATCAGGGAAGAGGTTTGCATGTCAATATGGGTGTGCACACTCCTCATAGCCACAGTAAGCTTTGAAAGTTGTCAGTGTAATTGAATTTTATTGCTCATACATGCACTGCTAATGATGTGATCTGCAAATCCGAGGTCAGGCATTCACTATTGACATCTGTCCCCATATCATCCCAGGTATGTGTCAGACAAGCACATAGGGGCAATGAACAACAGAGCAAACATAATTGCCACATATATACAAATTCAGCAATGGTGTGTACACTCGTCAGGTATGGTGCACAGTGTCTGCCAGGGTGCTGAACAGGTACACAACAATACTGTGTACATGGGTGCAGTGTGTTTCAGGAGAAGGGGCATCACCTACTAATACAATTCTTGCTTCACAGAGCTGTATAATGTTGGTAACAGGGATTGAATATAGCTGCAGTGCATGCTGTTGAATGCCCTATGTCATGCATGTTGACTGCTGGGTAATGAGAGGACTATGTAATATCTTTGTGCCACCTCACCTGTAATTTTGTGTGTGTGTGTGTGTGTGTGTGTGTGTGTGTGTGTGTGTGTGTGTGTGTGTGTGTGTGTGTGTGTGTGTGTGTAGAGGTAAGAAATGATGTACGTATGTTTTTTGTTTTCCCCTCACAGGTGGCGAGGTGGGTCAGGGTCCCTCTTGCAGAAAAAACTGATGTTACTGTCCATACAGACTCTGACAATAATGATAAGTATGGTGAGGCACAGGCAGGGTTGGCAGGGGCTGAAGCTGTGCCATCGGTTGCCATCCCGCTTTTATCCCACTCCCATCCCTGCACACAGTCACAATGCCTATAAATACCCCATCACCAGTGGCCATAGATGAGGGGCAGTTGGTGGGTGGTGGCATGGGAGAGGACAGTGTGCTGACTATGGCAAGTATGTCTGTACACAGTAGCCATAGCTGGATGGCCGGCAAGGTACCACAAGGTAGATGTACAGGGGTGCTCCTAGGAAGGCTGCTGGTCATCATGCCCCTGGCAGAAGTGCCACAGCAGGTGTCACCATATGCATGTTTTGGGCCATCATGGAGGCACAGGCACATATGGAATGTTATGCCAGACAGAGTCTGAGGCTCCATAGGGCTACTTATTCTGCTGTACTTGACAACATCCATGATCTTGCAGGTGCCCACCGTTGTTTTGCAGAGGTCCTGGATAAATTGTTGGGTGAGATAGTGGGAATCCTCGACCGTGCAATGTCTGTGTTAGAGCATTTGGTGGGAGTAGGGCAACAGCCACATGGACATAGATTAACATCACCAGCAGGGGGAGGTCTTCGTGGATGTGCAACAAGTCTCAGCCAATCCCGTAGTGGCAGTACCAGCACCAGCATGACAGGGGGGGGTTCTGTCCACACTACAACACAGCAGGCCATGTGCACATGGTCCTGGTGGGCCCTAACAGTGCCCCAGATTCAGCAGACATTTGTCATCATCAGGAGAGAGTACCATATCTGGTCTTGTTGCTGCAGGTGTTTGGTAAGGTACATCCCAAAAGGGGCATTGTACTCGATTATGGGCCTGATGAGGGATGAGTAAAGAGGCACGATGACCTCCCCTAATCTAGATGTGAATCTCTTCATGATTAGGTGGGCTATATAAAATGTTTTTCTAACCACTTTGGCCATGTTAGCTTTTGCCAGTCAGTTCTCAGACAGACGACCTCCAGGGACATGTATGTTCTGCAAACTGAAGTAGATCCCTTCACATACACATACACTTATTTGGCAACAGTGAGAGTAAAACCCCTACCTAGGTACTTATTGCTACTAATGTGTTTGGCCTTAATTGCACACAACACACAGCTTTTAGGATGAGGTGTGTCCCGAGTTTCTTTTTTAATGAACAATACATAGTATGACATACTGTCATATACACATTGACAAACACATAACAATCATAGACACATCTGAGAGACCTGGGTTTATCAGTGCTAACTACCTTGTCAGTGAGTCTCTCAGATGTGTCTATGACTGTTATGTGTTTGTCAATGTGTATATGACAGTATGTCATACTATGTATTGTTCATTAACACCCAGTACATCCCTCATTACCATACTGTACAAGGCCTGGTGATGTTCTTCACTTAACAAGAAACTCGGAACACATAATCGAGTACAATGCCCCTTTTGTTACAGATAATTTGCACACAGCACATGCATCATTAGGCTGGATAGTGTAATCAATTACCTGTATGGTTGATGGTGACAGTGGTCCTCATACAGTGGACCTTGGGACATGTACTAGGGGTACCATGGTGTAAAGACAGTATACCCAGCACCCCCACCCCACATTGGATATTTTACTCAATGAAACCCATGATAATACTCTGACATACCCACAATAACACATTGACCAGGACTGCAATACTACCATTTATCTATCTCATCAGTGCTACTACAGAGATATGCATTTATTGCACATGCCACAAAAATAGGGTGTGTGTTTGTCAAGGCTCTCCTAATGTCAGCAACATTGCTATTTATTTTATTCTTTTATTTAACACTTGTTAACTGGGAAAGTCCAACTTGGAACGTAGCCAATTTTCAGTGGAGGCCCGGGGAGAAATGCTCCAGATGCATGTCTTTGAATGTGAGAGGAAACCAGAGCACCCAGAGGAAACCCACACGAACAGAGGGCGGACATGCAGACTCCACACAAAAGGCACCCCAGCTGAGAATTGAACCGGAAAACCTCTTGCTGTGAGGTGACAAAGCTACCGCTGCACCACTGCGCCACTATCCCTTATAACGTATGGCAAGGTAAATTGTATTTGGAGAATGTGGCCTCAGAATGTTGTATCCTACAAATATACACACTTGCACACATACACACACTTGCCAGGACTCAGAGGGTAACCCATGCCTATCTACCCATTTGTACAACAGTATTGTGCTGGTACTGCAAGCGCTAGGTAGCCCATAGGGTGAAAAGTGTAACAAGGTACATTTAATGTCCATTACAGCAGCAGCTATTTCTAACTGGCAATAGGGGGTGTATTGGGTGAGAAGACCCTCAGGGTATTATCAACTACAAGTTTACAAACACAATGACACTGTTATTCTCAGTAATGTACACTGACACATGTGTCACTACTGGGGTCCATATATGCAGGTGTTCCTAGGTGTGTACCAGGATAATATCCATGGAGAGATGAGAAGAGTAGGGTATGTGAGTAGAGTGGTATCATGCCAGCTGACATTTGTCAACAGGCCATCTATCACCTGATGCCACTTGAGTGATCCCCAGGGTGACAGTTAAATGCAACATCCAATCATCTGGTTGTGTCTTGCAGAGGGCCAGTGAGGTTCTCCAATTGACATGTATGCAACATAATTTACATAACAGGGCCAGTGGGTAACAGAGAGTGAAAAAGTGACTTTCCCTGATTTATAAGTATTTTTTTCCTGGCTTTCTTTTTGACTACTGTATCTCGACTGCATTTCACCTAAAAACCCTTAAAATCAGCTCTGCATATTGTTTTTACTGTATTTGTGTTGCTTCTAAACTGTTTGCACTTTAAAAGTTAGTTTTTGTTTAATTTAACTGTTAGGCTAACACACTCAAGTGCGCTAGCCATTTTAAAGCATTTACTGTTTGTTACTGTATCTTTTTCTGCTGTCTCTGAAAAAAAGAAAAAAAAAATATATCTTTGTTTTCCCGCCTTACTGAACTAGAATAGTCCAGTCTTCAGATTTTGCTGATCTCTGTGCTTTGTCATAGTTCCTGTGCTATCCATATCCTTATTTGGATAAGAGGAAGCTTCTTTGTTCACCAGTGGGAGTGGGGAGCACTGAGCAACCTATTTGTCCTTAGAGGAGTGGTTCCAGCCCAGCAACTTGTAGTTTATTGGCCATTTTGGGTCAATTCCTAGCTCTTTTCAACCCCGTGCTATAAAGCCCGCTTCTGCATGCTTTTGTGCTTGTATACGACTCAGCACAGCTCCTCGTGGTGTCCTGCAGAGTTCTACAAGCAGCAGGGAGTGAAAGAGTGACTTTCCTTGATTTATAAGTATTTTTTTCTGGCTTTCTTTTTGACTACTGTATCTCAACTGCATTTCACCTAAAAACCCTTGAAATCAGCTCTGCATATTGTTTTTACTGTATTTGTGTTGCTTCTAAACTGTTTGCACTTTAAAAGTTAGTTTTTGTTTAATTTAACTGTTAGGCTAACACACTCAAGTGCGCTAGCCGTTTTAAAGCATTTACTGTTTGTTACTGTATCTTTTTCTTCTATGTCTGAAAAAAAGAAAAAAAAGCAAAAAAATATCCTTGTTTTCCCACCTTACTGAACTAGAATAGTCCAGTCTTCAGATTTTGCTGATCTCTGGGCTTTGTCATAGTTCCTGTGCTATTCATGTCCTTATTTGGATAAGAGGAAGCTTCTTTGTTCACCAGTGGGAGTGGGGAGCACTGAGCAACTTATTTGTCCCTAGAGGAGTGGTTCCAGCCCAGCAACTTGTAGTTTATTGACCATTTTGGGTCAATTCCTAGCTCTTTTCAACCCCCTGCTATAAAGCCCACTTTTGAGCGCTTTTGTGCTTGCATACGACTCAGCACAGCTCCTTGTGGTGTCCTGCAGAGTTCTACAAGCAGCAGGGAGTGAAAGAGTGACTTTCCTTGATTTATAAGTAGTTTTTTTCTGGCTTTCATTTTGACTACTGTATCTCGACTGCATTTCGCCTAAAAACCCTTGAAATCAGCTCTGCATATTGTTCATAGGTTCATAGGTTCATAGGTTCATAGGTTGGTACTAGGCTATCAGCCCTAGGGCCTATACAAGCCTAGCTATAACAATTCCCTGGCTATTTCTTCCCACATTATTTACTTTCCTGGACCCCTGTCTAGCAGGGTGACTGACGTGATCCCTGGGGTGAATTTCCTTTCTCCCATCCAGTCGTCAAGGTTCCTTTTGAAGAGGTCCAAAGAGGCACTCTGCTTGATATGTATGGGCAATCTATTCCAGAGTCTGGGGAGTCTCTGGGTCAGGAACCTATCCCTCCAGCATGTTTTGTTTATTGTGATGACAAGGTTTAGATCCCTGGAGCGTGTAGCTCTGACGGATTGGGATTTCTTTAAGTGTAGCATGTCCAACAGCTCTGGGTTTGACATGGCCTTGTATGTTAAGCAGAGATCGCCTCTGAGTAGACGATATGCGACAGAGTATAGCTGGAGTTTTTAAGGCGGTCAGCGTGGGGCATCTGCTTTAGGCCTGTGATTCTTTTAGTGAGGTATTTCTGAGGCCTTTCCAGTTGTTGCAGATGTCTTGAGAGGTACATACCAAAAGGGCGTTGTATTCTATAATGGGTCTAATGAGGGATGAGTACAGTGGGACAATGACCTAATTTTTCTGGATGAAAAGCCCTTCGTGATGAGGTGTGCCACATAGAAGGATTTCCTGACTGTTGTGGCGATGTGGTTATCGAAGGTGAGACCACTGTCCACCTGTGTCCCTAAGTCTCTTATCACACTTTCTGTGTTTAGTGTACTGCCACCTATATGGTAATTCATGGATACATGTTTTTTCCCAAAGGGGATAACAATACATTTCTTGGCATTGAGCTTGAGCCCATGGCTCTGGCACCAAGCATCTGTTTCTGTAAGGCCCTTTTGTAGACTATCCACATCATTTATGGGATTCAATAATGGCTCCCAGTTTGCAGTCATCTGCAAACTTTGTTAGCCAGAGTCCCTTAGTGTTGACCTGTACTTCAGAGAAGTAGATGCCAAACAAGAGCGCCCCAGGACTGAACCCTGAGGTACTCCACTTGTCACTTGTCTGGAGCTGGATTTGGAGTCAGCTACTTTTATAGTGTGGGTTCTATCAGTAAGCCATTTAGCAACCCATTGGGTGACATAGGGATTAATGCCCAACTTAGTAAGTTTATCTATGATTCCAGAGTGGGGATGGTGTCAAAGGCCTTGGCAAGGTCTAGATAGGCTGTGTGGACCACCTTACCCTTGTCCATGGCTCTGGAGACTGATTCAAAGAAGTTAATCAGGTTCAGGAGACAAGATCAGCCCTTCACAAACCCAAACTGGGTGGGGTCCAGTGTTTGAAGGTTGCCAATGTCTTTGTTTATAAGTTCCATGATAATACGCTCCATGGCCTTGCAGATAAGGCTTGTCAGACTGATGGGACGGTAGTTTCCGGGATCCAAGGTGGATCCCTCCTTGTGGATTGGGATAACTGTAGCTCTGCGCCACTCAGTGGGCACGAAACCTGAGGTGAGGCTATGATTAAACATGACACTTAGGTGAGGTGCCAGTTCATATTGTAGTTCATGTACTACACAGCCCGGGATGTCATCTGATCCCATGGATGCTGTATTCTTGGCTTTAGAGAGTGCGTTTTGTACCTGTGTGGCCGTTATTACTGGAATTTGGCAATCTTCCGGTATTGAGATGGGCCATTTACCCGCTGAGAGAGGGGCGAAGTTGGCACTGAATCGATCTGCCAGGATATTGGCAATATCCTTTGGATCAGTATATTTAATGCCATTCTGTTTTAGCTCAGAGCAGATCTGAGCATTGCCATTTAGATTTTTGACATAGTTATAGAATGCTTTGTGGTTGTCTTTGGAATCTTTGGCAATTTTATTTTCGTAAGTAGCTTTGGAGGATTTTATGAGGCATCTCAGTTTCTTACTGAGGCTAGTAAGGGAGTTTTTTGCATCCTGGGATTTTCCTCTTTTCTGCAAAATTTTCTTCCTTTTGTTGTAAAGTTTGTTTATGGCAGGGGACCACCAGATTGGCTTCCTTGTTTTGGATGAGAGCATTTTGGTTCTATTTGGGATGGCACGATTCATGCATGAGTGGATGTGCTCGTACAGTGCCTTAGTGTAGGATTCAGCAGTTTCAGTTCCCGTCTGCATGGGTGTCATGAAGTTTGTCACTTCTGACTTGAGTAGCATGAAGTTGGCTTTGGAGAAGGTTTTTATGGTGGTTTCTTTACTGGGGGGTGGGGGTGGGATGTGGATGTTAAGGGTGATTAGCTTATGGTCAGACCTGACTAACGAGGGGGTGACCATAGGTATGGAGCATTGATTTCCCATGTTGGTAATGACCAGGTCTAGGATATTGGAGCCCCTGGTAGGACTATGGATTAGTTGATCCAGGGTGTTGGAATTTATGAATTCCAAGAACCGTTGCGCAAAGGTGTTGGGACATGAGTAGTTTTCCCAGTTAATGGCAGGGTAGTTAAAATCACCCAGTATTAGGGTGTTTGGTTCTATCTTAATATTTTCCAGTATGTTTAGAAAGGTGTAGTGAGAATCTTGGGGTATGGTGGGGATCTGTAGCAAGCTACAATTTGGATTGCAGTCTTACCTAGTGTTAGTTGCACTTGAAGAATTTCAGACACATTGTGTTGGCCAACTAGCCTGGTGGTGTGAATATCCTTGGTGAATATTGACACTCCTCCACCTTTAGTGTTTCGGTCCTGGTTTGGTGGCGAAAGGTGTGGTAAGAGTTGTAGCCTGGTATTGCAGGGGTGCTCTCTGGAGCCTTGAACCAGGTCTCAGTTACTGCACAGATATCGATGTTCTCCATTTTTAGGAGTGCCTCGAGAGAGTGCATTTTGAGGTTTAGACTTCTAGCATTGAGTAGCATTACCTTCAGATTTTGCATGCTTGTACCTGTTACGGTGGTGGTTTTGTCCTTTGAAGTTTGCCTAAAAAAGGCACTATAGGGGTGGCAAGAGCCTTAGCCAGTAACCTGAATCCCAGGGCGACAGGTGCAGACCATCTCTGGCAAAGCATCGTGGTCTGTCAATCATGTCATCCCAGGCAGACAGATACTGGATCCCCTTTGAATGACACCATAAGCTTAGCCAATTTTGAAGTCAATCATTTTATCCTTATATTGTGGTATCATTCTGGGCAAAGGCAGGATGCTACTCAGGGCTAGGGTCATACCTGCCTGGGCCACATGATCCGAGAGCTCTTCCATGTCTCTTTTCATGTAGTCCAGGGAGTGCGTCTCAAGTCATTCACTCCAACATGGACAATGACAGAGTCATATTTGTACTTGTTGTGGAGTGACTTGAGTGCATGTGTTATGTGGTGGATCCTGGCACCCGACAGGCAGCTGACTGTAATTTTCTCCTTATTCAACCTGGTGAGAGGGACATCAGTGTGCCGGACTATAGAGTCACCTATGACTAAAGTGTTAGGTACATTGTCTTGCCTTAGGGGCTGTTGCTGGGTGGCACACTGGTGTTGTGAACTATGTGACACATTGGTTGTGATTGGTGTTTATTTGCATTTCAGCTTCAGAGGTCTTTGTTGCTTGGGCAGGTTACAGTTAAGGGCCTCTGCATATGTGGATTTAGTGTTGCTATATGTGGGTGTTGGTAGTGTGGGTTTAGAAGGGCTATGTGTTGCTTGAGGTGTAGTGTGGGTGTTAACCTTCTCCTCTTGACTGTTTAGCACAATCTTGGGTGGAGAGAGCTTTGCTTCCATTTTGGCTATGTGAGTGCATCTCTCACAGGTTGTAGTGTTGGGTGGTAGGAGGAGAGGGTTGTCTGTGTACATGAGGCAATTGCTGCATTGCCCCAGTATGCCCAGATTCACCAGGTGGACAGGAGAAATCACCGGAAGCTGACCCTTGGACATGCCTGGTTTGGGGCTTTTTTTTCTTTGTAAAGTATAGGAGCTGTTTCCTTAGCAAGGTACTTTGCAATTATAGGCTGTTTAGTGCCTACTATTAATTTCTCCTTGTTAACAAGGAGAGTTCAGTGTTTGTATGAGTTTAAGGCTTCCTAGTGCTTTCCAGCAGGTATTAGAGAAAGTGCTAGTCACAGGGATGCTTAAAGGTAAGATTGAAAAGAATGCACTCTGCAGTGTGCACTAGAGAAGTTAGATGTGAAAGTAGGTAACTTGAGTTTTACCTGTTTAAAAAGTTAAGGTTTAGTGGAGAGTTACTATTTTTAAAACAGCAAGATGGATTGAAAGGGGTGGGCACTTTTGTATTTTGGTACTATGAAATACTGTAGGATGGCCAATAAATTTAAATAATTGAAGGGGTGGGATTTCAAAAATGATGATTTTGTGATTACTCACATAAGCCAGTGAAAGTAGAGAGAAATGAGATATATGGTCAGATTAACATAAGAGGCGGGCAACTAGAAAGACAGTGGTATTTAACAAGACAACTAAAATGGGTGTGAGGGCGGGAAAAAATTCTGCCTGACTCAGAACAGAGAGAGCTGTGGTCTCTTTTGAAGTTTTAATATGCTATTAAAACAGAATGCAAGCAAAACACAAGGTAAAGAAAACAAACTACAGTATTCAAAATATAGAAAAGTAATACAAAAAATAAAAGCAAACTAACCTTTCCTTCACAGCAAAGTGTAGCAGAGTCTGGTTTACTGTATTTGTGTTGCTTCTAAACTGTTTGCAATTTAAAAGTTAGTTTTTGTTTAATTTAACTGTTAGGCTAACACACTCAAGAGCGCTAGCCGTTTTAAAGCATTTACTGTTTGTTACTGTATTTTTTTCTTCTGTCTCTGAAAAAAAGAAAAAAAACAAAAGAAATCCTTGTTTTCCCGCCTTACTGAACTAGAATAGTCCAGTCTTCAGATTTTGCTGATCTCTGGGCTTTGTCATAGTTCCTGTGCTATCCATATCCTTATTTGAATAAGAGGAAGCTTCTTTGTTCACCAGTGGGAGTGGGGAGCACCGAACAACCTATTTGTCCCTAGAGGAGTGGTTCCAGCCCAGCAACTTGTAGTTTATTGGCCATTTTGGGTCAATTCCTAGCTCTTTTCAACCCCCTGCTATAAAGCCCGCTTTTGCATGCTTTTGTGCTTGTATACGACTCAGCACAGCTCCTCGTGTTGTCCTGCAGAGTTCTACAAGCAGCAGAGAGTGAAAGAGTGACTTTCCTTGATTTATAATTAATTTTTTTTCTGGCTTTCTTTTTGACTACTGTATCTCGACTGCATTTCACCTAAAAACCCTTGAAATCAGTTCTGCATATTGTTTTTACTGTATTTGTGTTGCTTGTAAACTGTTTGCACTTTAAAAGTTAGTTTTTATTTAATTTAACTGTTAGGCTAACACACTCAAGTGCACTAGCCGTTTTAAAGCATTTACTGTTTGTTACTGTATCTTTTTCTTCTGTCTCTGAAAAAAAGAAAAAAAAAACAAAAAAAAATCCTTGTTTTCCCGCCTTACTGAACTAGAATAGTCCAGTCTTCAGATTTTGCTGATCTCTGGGCTTTGTCATAGTTCCTGTGATATCCATATCCTTATTTGGATAAGAAGAAGCTTCTTTGTTCACCAGTGGGAGTGGGGAGCACTGAGCAACCTATTTGTCCCTAGAGGAGGGGTTCCAGCCGAGCAACTTGTAGTTTATTGGCCATTTTGGGTCAATTCCTAGCTCTTTTCAACCCCCTGCTATAAAGCCCACTTTTGCGTGCTTTTGTGCTTGTATACGACTCAGCACAGCTCCTCGTGGTGTCCTGCAGAGTTCTACAAGCAGCAGAGAGTGAAAGAGTGACTTTCCTTGATTTATAAGTATTTTTTTCTGGCTTTCTTTTTGACTACTGTATCTTGACTGCATTTCGCCTAAAAAACCCTTGAAATCAGCTCTGCATATTGTTTTTACTGTATTTATGTTGCTTCTAAACTGTTTGCACTTTAAAAGTTAGTTTTTGTTTAATTTAACTGTTAGGCTAACACACTCAAGTGCGCTAGCTGTTTTAAAGCATTTACTGTTTGTTACTGTATCTTTTTCTTCTGTCTCTGAAAAAAAGAAAAAAAATATCCTTGTTTTCCCCCCTTACAGAACTAGAACAGTCCAATCTTCAGATTTTGCTGATCTGTTGGCTTTGTCATAGTTCCTGTGCTATCCATATCCTTATTTGGATAAGAGGAAGCTTCTTTGTGCACCAGTGGGAGTGGGGAGCCCTGAGCAACCTATTTGTCCCTAGAGGAGTGGTTACAGCCCAGCAACTTGTAGTTTATTGGCCATTTTGGGTCAATTCCTAGCTTTTTTCAACCCCCTGCTATAAAGCCCACTTTTGCGCGCTTTTGTGCTTGTATACGACTCAGCACAGCTCCTCGTGGTGTCCTGCAGAGTTCTACAAGCAGCAGGGAGTGAAAGAGTGACTTTCCTTGATTTATAAGTATTTTTTTCTGGCTTTCTTTTTGACTACTGTATCTCGACTGCATTTCGCCTAAAAACCCTTGAAATCAGCTCTGCATATTATTTTTACTGTATTTGTGTTGCTTCTAAACTGTTTGCAATTTAAAAGTTAGTTTTTGTTTAATTTAACTGTTAGGCTAACACACTCAAGTGCGCTAGCTGTTTTAAAGCATTTACTGTTTGTTACTGTATTTTTTTCTTCTGTCTCTGAAAAAAAGAAAAAAAAAACAAAAAAATCCTTGTTTTCCTGCCTTACTGAACTAGAATAGTCCAGTCTTCAGATTTTGCTGATCTCTGGGCTTTGTCATAGTTCCTGTGCTATCCATATCCTTATTTGGATAAGAGGAAGCTTCTTTGTTCACCAGTGGGAGTGGGGAGCACTTTGTCCCTAGAGGAGTGGTTCCAGCCCAGCAACTTGTAGTTTATTGGCCATTTTGGGTCAATTCCTAGCTCTTTTCAACCCCCTGCTATAAAGCCCGCTTTTAAACGCTTTTGTGCTTGTATACGACTCAGCACAGCTCCTCATGGTGTCCTGCAGAGTTCTACAAGCAGCAGAGAGTGAAAGAGTGATTTCCTTGATTTATAAGTATTTTTTTCTGGCTTTCTTTTTGACTACTGTATCTCGACTGCATTTCGCCTAAAAACCCTTGAAATCAGCTCTGCATGTTGTTTTTACTGTATTTGTGTTGCTTCTAAACTGTTTGCACTTTAAAAGTTAGTTTTTTGTTTAATTTAACTGTTAGGCTAACACACTCAAGTGTGCTAGCCGTTTTAAAGCATTTACTGTTTGTTACTGTATCTTTTTCTTCTGTCTCTGAAAAAAAGAAAAACAAAAAAATATCCTTGTTTTCCCGCCTTACTGAACTAGAATAGTCCAGTCTTCAGACTTTGCTGATCTCTGGGCTTTGTCATAGTTCCTGTGCTATCCATATCCTTATTTGGATAAGAGGAAGCTTCTTTGTTCACCAGTGGGAGTGGGGAGCACTGAGCAACCTATTTGTCCCTAGAGGAGTAGTTCCAGCCCAGCAACTTGTAGTTTATTGGCCATTTTGGGTCAATTCTTAGCTCTTTTCAACCCCCTGCTATAAAGCCCGCTTTTGCACGAATTTGCGCAAAGTTGCTCATAGAGCAGCATCGGGCAGAGCCGGTTAATCAAGTTTAAAGTATTTCTGGCTCCACAAAGTCTGCTCTTCAATTTTTCCCTTAGAACTGCTCTACTTGCAATCTAAACAGTCTATTCTCTATCTGAAAAGCCCAGCACTTGCTCCTAAAGCATTTTTATACAGGTAAAGCACTCTTAAACTAAAAGAAAGTACTTCATTCACCCAAATCCCCTTGAGTACCCATTTCCCTATAGGTCCTTTCTGACTCAGTTACACAGCAATCCTTTACACTATTCTAGCATGTCGAAGGGTCAGTTGCTGGCGTCCTCTCCTGTTCAGCTGGTGAATCTGGGAATCTTGAGGCAATGTTACAATTGCCTCATGTACACAGACAACCCTCTCCTCCTCCCAACAAATACAAATATATGTGAGAGATGCAACTATATAGCCAAACTGGAGGCTGAGCTCTCTCAACTCAGTACTGGCAAAACCAGTCAGGAGGAGAAGGTAACCACGAACACCACAAACCCAGTCTCACATAGACCTATCACAACTGCAAACCAAACACATAAACACACAAAAACATACTCGGAGGCTCTGATTAAAAATCTACCAAAACAACAGAGGGTTCCAAAGCAGACACCCAAGCGACCACTACCTCAAGACATAGCACATGCAACACATAGTTCACAAAGTCAGTGTGCTAAACAGTCACAGCCCTTAAGGCCAAACAACATGCCAGATACACTTGTAATAGGTGACTCCATAGTCAGACACACTGACGTCCCGCTCACCAGACTGAACAAGGAAAAGGTTACAGTAAGCTGCCTGTCGGGCGCTAGAATCCGCCACATAACACAAGCACTCAAGTCACTCCAAAGCAAGTACAAATATGACTCATTCATTGTCCATGCCGGTGAGAATGACCTGAGACGTACCTCCCTGGACTACATGAAAAGAGACATAGAGGAGCTCTCTGATTATGTAGCCCAGGCCGGTATGACCCTGACCCTGAGCAGCATCTTACCCTCACCAAGAATGATGCCACAGTACAAAGACAAAATGATCAGCTTTAACAATTGGCTTAATTACTGGTGTCATTCTAAGGGGATCCAATGTCTGTCTGCTTGGGATGACATGCTTGACAAGCCACGCTGCTTCGCAAGGGATGGCTTGCACTTGTCACCCCTGGGCTTCAGGATATTGGCCAAGGCTGTTGCCACCCCCATTGTGGGTATCTTTGATGAATGGATGGTCTCTGATGCTTCGTGCACTGACTGGTTTTGCCAGTACTGAGTGCAACTAGTCACCACTCCCACAAGAGGAGATAATATACTAGACCTGATCATCACAAACATGGGGACAAAATGCTCAAAAGACACACCCACCTCCCTAGAAAACACAAGTGAAAAAAAACTAAGGGTAATGCTGCTCAATGCCAGAAGTCTAAACCTCAAGATGCATGCTCTCGAAGCCCTCCTCAGTATGGAGAACATTGATGTCTGTGCAGTGACTGAAACCTGGTTCAAGGCTCCTGAGAGCACCCCAGCACTACCAGGTTTTACCGCATATCATGCTTTCCGGCCCCAAAACTTGGACCGAACCACAAAAGGAGGGGGAGTATCCATATTCATCAAAGATACCCACACCTCCAGGTTAGTAACAATGCACAAAGCATCGGAGACCATCCAGGTGCAACTAACCATAGGCAAAACTGCCCTACAGTTTGTAGCATGCTACAGACCACCCTCTCAAACTCAGGAACCCCACTCAGCCTTCCTGAAGACACTGGAGAGTATGAATGTCTCTCCAAATACCATGATATTGGGAGACTGCAACTACCCAAACATAGACTGGGAACATTACTCAAGCCCCAACACCCTAGCCCAAAGGTTCCTAGAATTCATAAACTCAAATGCGATGGAACAACTAGTCACCACTCCCACAAGAGGAGATAATATACTAGACCTGATCATCACAAACATGGGGACAAAATGCTCCACACCGGAAGTATACCCCTCATTGGTGAGATCAGACCATAAATTAATCTCACTGGAAATCCACATCCTGCCCCCACCCCCCGCACAAAAGATCACAGTGAAGAACTTCTCAAAAGCCGACTTTACACTTCTTAAGTCTGAAGTGGTATCCTTCAAGGCCCCTGGGCCAATGGAAACCACAACCCACACCACTGAATCCTTTATAAATGCCTTCTATGGGCACCTTTAAGAATGCATGGATCATGCAATCCCTAATAAAACCAAGACCCATTCCCCCAAAGGCAGGCACCCTGTCTGGTGGACCCCAGCCATTAACAAACTTTACAACAGGAGGAGGAAGCTACTACATGACAGAGCAAAATCCCTAAAAGGGAAGGCATCTCTGATCAGTACTAGCAAAAAACTACGATCACTCATAAAATCATCCAAGGCCAACTTTGAGAGAAAAATCGCAAAAGACACAAAAGACAATCACAAGGCCTTCTTTAGCTATGTTAGACACCTGGGTGGAAACTCCCAGATATGTTCAGAGTTAGTCCGAAATGACACAAAATACACTGAACCCACAGACATTGCCAACATTCTGGCAGACAGATTCAGTGCAAATTTCTCCGCCCCCTCCCCCCCAAAAGGAGAAATATCTATCCCAGCAGAGTGTAGCCTCCCTAACATCTCAGATGCCCAGGTGAGAGCCGCCCTCGCCAAAGCTAAAAACACAGCATCAATGGGACCGGATGGTGTCCCGGGCTGTGTGTTACATGAACTCCAAGAGGAACTAAACCCGCACATAAGGCTGCTGTTTAATCTTAGCCTTACTACAGGATACGTACCCAAAGAGTGGCGTAGAGCAACAGTGGTCCCACTCCACAAAGGCGGTGCTTCTATGGACCCTGGAAATTACCGCCCCATAAGCTTGACAAGCCTGGTCTGCAAAGCTATGGAAAGGATCATTATGGAACTCATAAACAAAGACATTGGGGACCTACAGACATTGGATCCTACCCAGTTTGGCTTTGTCAAGGGCAGATCCTGCCTTTTGAACTTGGTCAACTTTTTTGAAACAGTCACTAAGGCCATTGATGAGGGTAAGGCAGTTCACACAGCCTACATTGACCTTGCAAAAGCCTTCGACACAATACCCCACTCGGGCATCATAGACAAACTCACCAGCTTAAATGTAAACTCATATGTCACAAGATGGGTTGCAAACTGGCTCAAGGACAGAACCCACAAGGTCAGAATTGCTGTAGCCATGTCAGACTCTAAGCCAATCACAAGCAGTGTCCCACAGGGCTCAGTCCTGGGACCCCTCTTGTTCGGCATTTATTTTTCTGAGGTGCAAGCAAACGTAGGAGGATTATGGCTGACAAAGTTCGCAGATGACTGCAAACTGGGTGCCATAATTGATACTCCAGCGGACACAAGCATCCTTCAGAGAGGCCTCATAGAAACGGATAATTGGTGCCAGAGCCATGGCCTTAAACTGAATGCCAAAAAATGTATAGTCATACCCTTTGGGGAAAACAATGTACCCACAAATTACCACATAGGTGGTAATCCATTAAGTACGGAAGAGGTAATCAGGGACCTAGGGACCCAAGTTGACAGTAACCACTCATTTGACACTCACATTGCCAAGGTGGTTAGGTAGACCTTCTATATTGCCCACCTTATCATGAAGGGATTCACATCTAGATCAAGAGAAGTCATTGTGCCCCTGTACTCTTCTCTTATCAGGCCCATGATTGAGTACAATGCCCCATTTGGGATGTATCTTACCCGACACCTGCAGCAGTTGGAAAGACCCCAAAAGTTCCTCACCAAGAGGATAAAGGGTCATATGCTGCCCAGCTGAAGAAACTCCAGCTCTATTCAGTCGCTTACCGCCTACTCAGAGGTGATCTATGCCTGACGGACAAGGCCATGTCCAATCCGGAATTAATGGACATGCTCCACCTCAGAAAATCCAAATCCATCAGAGCCACGAGAGCAAGAGATTTGAACCTCAACACAGAAATAAATAGGACATGCTGGATGGACAGATTCATAACCCAGAGGCTCCCTACACTCTGGAACAGAATCCCAGTCCATGTTAGGAAGAGCCCCTCACTAAGTATCTTCAAGAGAAATCTTGACGAGTGGATGGGAGATCGTAGGTTTACCCCGGGGGTCATCTCTGTGTCACTACTAGACAGAGGCACAGTAACCTAAACCCTAAATGGGCATAGTATTCTCATCCCAAGGGGTGGCGAAAGCCACACACACTCTGTCTAGGCTTATAAATGCCCTAGGGCAGATAGCCTAGTACAAACCTATGAACCTATGAACCAGTGTCTGGGTTGGAGACATGTACTGAACATGTTCTGTTGACTGTGATAGTCTAGATGAGGTATCCATGGCATGTGGTGCATATAGAGTGGGGTTTCCATGCTGTGGCATTCATAACACAGCTGGGCAGACATGCCAGTCAGTCAAGCATAGATTGCCTTAAGCAGCCAAGATGGATACCTGACATCTGCACAATCTGTACAAAAGAGAAACAGAAATCAGCTATCCAACAGGTTATGCATTAGGATGAATGTTTTGACAGATAGACGTCTGACACTGATAGGTATGCCATTACTACATGACAGAAGCCCTCAATGACATGTCCTATACATGTAGTAGTATACAGTTAATATCCACATATTAGATCAATATCCAGTAGCAAGTACTTAATGACACACACCGCACACACCAAGAATATGATAGTCAGTACTCAGAGTCCAGCTTTTCCTGCAGGGGTGTATGGTTCCAGTACTACAATCTTCAATCTACTCTTACTTGGGAAAAAACTGTTGACAGCAGTAATGTAATGATACAATACATGCAAGTGTGACTGCATATAACCTGAGATACTACCCATGTATGAAACACATACAAAGAGAAAAGATTGTTGTACTTGAGATATATACTCAGGTGTCCCATACAGTATACTCACACCCCTTGCTACTGTAATAACAGCACATATAAGCATGTTATGTACATGGAATTAAATGCAATGATTAAAGATGTCATTACCATGCTGTTTTATCAGTCTGGAATGTGATCACTGGTTAGCAAGGCTAAGCTATGCTTAGCAGGAGTATTGCTTAAATGTAAATGCAAAGCACATTTGCGCAGTGGTAAGCGAAACTAGCACAGTATAAGCTCCTTTTCATTTAACTGTACTTTAGCACCACTTACCGTCATGCAAACCCATGCAAACCCACTTAAAGCTGCTCAGAACTGCCTTAACCATTCTTATCCAACAGTCCTTGTTCTGCCTAGCAACAAAATAAACAGCCATTGCAGATCTTGTACCTAGGACCCAGTACACTATAGTCACAGCAGTTTACCAGTAAGCCACCACTGCTGTGACAATGCTTCTTGTTTTTTCAGATATATCTGTCAGTACATATACTGAATAGTAGTGTACAACTGCTTTGACTTCTACAGTTGTGTAGTACTTGTTAATGAAAATAGTGTAGAATCAGTATGTTGTTATATCTAAATATACACATATCAGATAAATATTGTGGGATACATCTGGGAAGGTATATACAACAGTCATGTTTACACATAACAAGGACATGGATATATATATATATATATATATATATATATATATATATATATATATATATATATATATATATATATATATATATATATATATATATATATATATATATATATATATATGTATATATATATATATGAATATGTGGGTCTATTTCATTTGATCAAAAGACCATTTGACCTAAACCTATTTGATCAAAATTTCTTTTGATCGAAAACCAGTATTCAAGGCATAAAACTGGGATTTGTCCCCTTCCCCAATGACTTGCGACCCTGGAGTTGGTATATATAGTTGGGGGGGGGCACAGGCTCCCACCTATTTTCGTTTAAAATCTGTTTAGTGTAGGTATGTGTATGTCTGGTGTTTTGTTGTGTTTTTGTTTTTTGTGGTGTAGGTGTTGTGGTTTGTGTGTGGTGTAGTATATGTGTGTTTGGGTTTGTGATTTCAGCTTTCTGGGGTTTCAGTGCTGTAATGGTTTTGGCTTCATGCGCTCGAAATGCTGAAATTCGGGATTTCAGCATTTCCAGTATATGAAGTGAAACCATGTATATATATGTATATATATACATTAATGTATATATGTCTATATATATGTACATATATATATAGATATATTTA